>NC_092132.1:66700189-67007775 GCF_043159975.1 Macaca nemestrina | reverse complement strand
TTCTATAAGGCATCATATTTTCTCATATTTGTATCTTTCACATGCTTCTTTCTTTACTTAGATCTGTCTTCCACGCTTTCTCCAAACATGGCGGACACGAACTTACCGTTCAGGTCTAACAGCTCCCCAGTACTGATATAGGTGCTTTTTCTATTGGTTCCCACTACTCCTTTGCACACTAATTATTCTGTATTATAATTGTGTCCCTGGTCTCCTTCATTAAATAGTGAATTTCTTAGGGAATTATTTCTTAATATCCAATTCCGTGTTCTCTACCCAATACTCAACACCAAGAAGCGAAGGTTTTAGGCATAACATTGGTTGTTTTAGGCTTAACAAAAATACTGAAAATTTATTAAAGCCTTAAAGAAGACCTAAATAGATGTGGAGACATAGATATTCATATATAAGAAAACTCAATAAAGATAACAAATTTCTCCTAATGTATAGATTTAATTCAATTCCCTCCCCATGATAGGCCCCAGTGTGTGATGTTCATTTTCTTAATCCAGTCTGTCACTGATGGACATTTGGGTTGATACCAAGTCTTTGCTATTGTGAATAGTGCCGCAGTAAACATACGTGTGCATGTGTCTTTATAGCAGCATGATTTATAATCCTTTGGGAATCTACCCAGTAATGGGATGGCTGGGTCATATGGTACTTCTAGTTCTAGATCTTTGAGGAATCGCCATACTGTTTTCCATAATGGTTGAACTAGTTTACAGTCCCACCAACAGTCTAAAAGTGTTCCTATTTCTCCACATCCTCTCCAGCACCTGTTGTTTCCTGACTTTTTAATGATTGCCATTCTAACTGGTATGAGATGGTATCTTATTGTGGTTTTGATTTGTATTTCTCTGATGGCCAGTGATGATGAGCATTTTTTCATGTGTCTGTTGGCTGTATGAATGTCCTCTTTTGAGAAATGTCTGTTCATATTCTTTGCCCACTTTTTGATGGGGTTGTTTGTTTCTTACTTGTAAATTTGTTTGAGTTCTTTGTAGGTTCTGGATATTAGCCCTTTGTCACATAAGTAGATTGCAAAAATTTTCTCCCATTCTGTAGGTTGCCTGTTCACTCTGATGGTAGTTTCTCTTGCTGTGCAGAAACTCTTTAGTTTAATTAGATCCCATTTGTCAATTTTGGCATTTGTTGCTGTTGCTTTTGGTGTTTTAGACATGAAGTCCTTGCCCATGACTATGTCCTGAATGGTACTACCTAGGTTTTCTTCTAGGGTTTTTATGGTATTAGGTCTAATATTTAAGTCTCTAATCCATCTTGAATTAATTTTCATATAAGGAGTAAGGAAAGAATCCAGTTTCAGCTTTCTACTTATGGCTAGCCAATTTTCCCAGCACAATTTAATAAATAGGGAATCCTTTCCCCATTTCTTGCTTTTGTCAGGTTTGTCAAATATCAGATGGCTGTAGATGTGTGGTATTATTTCTGAGGGCTCTGTTCTGTTCCATTGGTCTATATCTCTGTTTTGGTACCAGTACCATGCTGTTTTGGTTACTGTAGCCTTGTAGTATAGTTTGAAGTTAGGTAGTGTGATGCCTCCAGCTTTGTTCTTTTGACTTAGGATTGTCTTGGCAATGCGGGCTCTTTTTTGGTTCCATATGAACTTTAAAGCAGTTTTTTTCCAATTCTGTGAAGAAATTCATTGGTAGCTTGATGGGGATGGCACTGAATCTATATATTACCTTGAGCAGTATGGCCATTTTCACGATATTGATTCTACCTATCCATGAGCATGGTATGTTCTTCCATTTGTTTGTGTCCTCTTTGATTTCACTGAGCAGCAGTTTGTAGTTCTCCTTGAAGAGGTCCTTTACATCCCTTGTAAGTTGGATTCCTAGGTATTTTATTCTCTTTGAAGCAATTGTGAATGGAAGTTCATTCATGATTTGGCTCTCTGTTTGTCTGTTACTGGTGTATAAGAATGCTTGTGATTTTTGCACATTAATTTTGTATCCTGAGACTTTGCTGAAGTTGCTTATCAGCTTAAGGAGATTTTGGGCTGAGGCAATGGGGTTTTCTAAATATACAATCATGTCATCTGCAAAGAGGGACAATTTGACTTCTTCTTTTCCTAACTGAATACCCTTGATTTCTTTCTCTTGCCTAATTGCCCTAGCCAGAACTTCCAACACTATGTTGAATAGGAGTGGTGAGAGAGGGCATCCCTGTCTTGTGCCAGTTTTCAAAGGGAAATTTTCCAGTTTTTGCCCATTCAGTATATTGGCTGTGGGTTTGTCATAAATAGCTCTTATGATTTTGAGATACTTTCCATCAATACCGAATTTATTGAGAGTTTTTAGCATGAAGGGCTGTTGAATTTTGTCAAAGGCCTTTTCTGCATCTATTGAGATAATCATGTGGTTTTTGTCTTTGGTTCTGTTTATATGCTGGATTACATTTATTGATTTCCATATGTTGAACCAGCCTTGCATCCCAGGGATGAAGCCCACTTGATCATGGTGGATAAGCTTTCTGATGTGCTGCTGAATCCGGTTTGCCAGTATTTTATTGAGGATTTTTGCATCGATGTTCATCAGGGATATTGGTCTAAAATTCTCTTTTTTTGTTGTGTCTCTGCCAGGCTTTGGTATCAGGATGATGTTGGCCTCATAAAATGAGTTAGGGAGGATTCCCTCCTTTTCTATTGATTGGAATAATTTCAGAAGGAATGGTACCAGCTCCTCCTTGTACCTCTGGTAGAATTCAGCTGTGAATCCATCTGGTCCTGGACTTTTTTTGGTTGGTAGGCTATTAATTATTGCCTCAATTTCAGAGCCTGCTATTGGTCTATTCAGGGATTCAGCTTCTTCCTGGTTTAGTCTTGGGAGAGTGTAAGTGCCCAGGAAATTATCCATTTCTTCTAGATTTTCTAGTTTATTTGCACAGAGGTGTTTATAGTATTCTCTGATGGTAGTTTGTATTTCTGTGGGGTCGGTGGTGATATCCCCTTTATCATTTTTTATTACATCTATTTGATTCTTCTCTCTTTTCTTCTTTATTAGTCTTGCTAGCAGTCTATCAATTTTGTTGATCTTTTCAAAAATCCAACTCCTGGATTCATTGATTTTTTGGAGGGTTTTTTGTGTCTCTATCTCCTTCAGTTCTGCTCTGATCTTAGTTATTTCTTGCCTTCGGCTAGCTTTTGAATGTGTTTGCTCTTGCTTCTCTAGTTCCTTTAATTGTGATGTTAGAGTGTCAATTTTAGATCTTTCCTGCCTTCTCTTGTGGGCATTTAGTGCTATAAATTTCCCTCTACACACTGCTTTAAATGTGTCCCAGAGATTCTGGTATGTTGTATCTTTGTTCTCATTGGTTTCAAAGAACATCTTTATTTCTGCCTTCATTTCGTTATGTACCCAGTAGTCATTCAGGAGCAAGTTATTCAGTTTCCATATAGTTGAGTGGTTTTGATTGAGTTTCTTAGTCCTGAGTTCTAGTTTGATTGCACTGTGGTCTGAGAGACAGTTTGTTATAATTTCCGCTCTTGTACATTTGCTGAGGAGTGCTTTACTTCCAATTATGTGGTCTATTTTGGAATAAGTGCATTGTGGTGCTGAGAAGAATGTATATTCTGTTGATTTGGGGTGGAGAGTTTTGTAGACATCTATTAGGTCTGCTTGGTGCAGATATGAGTTCAATTCCTGGATATCCTTGTTAACTTTCTGTCTTGTTGATCTGTCTAATGTTGATAGTGGGGTGTTGAAGTCTCCCATTATTATTGTATGGGAGTCTAAGTCTCTTTGTAAGTCTCTAAGGACTTGCTTTATGAATCTGAGTGCTCCTGTATTAGGTGCATATATATTTAGGATAGTTAGCTCTTCCCGTTGAATTGATCCCTTTACCATTATGTAATGGCCTTGTCTCTTTTGATTTTTGATGGTTTAAAGTCTGTTTTATCAGAAACTAGTATTGCAACCCCTGCTTTTTTTTGTTCTCCATTTGCTTGGTAGGTCTTCCTCCATCCCTTTATTTTGAGCCTATGTATGTCTCTGCGTGTGAGATGGGTCTCCTGAATATAGCAAACTGATGGGTCTTGACTCTTTATCCAGTTTGCCAGTCTGTGTCTTTTAATTGGACCATTTAGTCCATTTACATTTAAGGTTAAGATTGTTATGTGTGAACTTGATCCTGCCATTATGATATTAACTGGTTATTTTGCTCATTAGTTGATGCAGTTTCTTCCTAGCCTCGATGGTCTTTACATTTTGGCATGTTTTTGCAATGGCTGGTACAGGTTGTTCCTTTCCATGTTTAGTGCTTCCTTCAGGGTCTCTTGTAAGGCAGGCCTGGTGGTGACAAAATCTCTAAGCATTTGCTTATCTGTAAAGGATTTTATTTCCCCTTCACTTATTAAACTTAGTTTGGCTGGATATGAAATTCTGGGTTGAAAATTCTTTTCTTTAAGAATGTTGAATATTGGCCCCCACTCTCCTCTGGCTTTTAGAGTTTCTGCTGAGAGATCTGCTGTTAGTCTGATGGGCTTCCCTGTGTGGGTAACCCGACCTTTCTCTCTGGCTGCCCTTGAGATTTTTTCCTTCATTTCAACTTTGGTGAATCTGGCAATTATGTGTCTTGGAGTTGCTCTTCTCAAGGAGTATCTTTGTGGCGTTCTCTGTATTTCCTGAATTTGAATGTTGGCCTGCTCTACCTACTAGGTTGGGGAAGTTCTCCTGGATGATATCCTGAAGAGTGTTTTCCAACTTGGTTCCATTTTCCCCCTCACTTTCAGACACCCATCAGACGTAGATTTGGTCTTTTTACATAATCCCATACTTCTTGCAGGCTTTGTTCACTTCTTTTTCTTCTTTTTTCTTTAGATTTCTCTTCTCGCTTCATTTCATTCATTTGATCCTCAATTGCTGATACTCTTTCTTCCAGTTGATCGAGTCGGTTACTGAAGCTTGTGCATTTGTCACGTATTTCTCATGTCATGGTTTTCATCTCTGTCATTTCGTTTATGACCTTCTCTGCATTAATTACTCTAGCTATCAATTCTTCCACTTTTTTTTCAAGATTTTTAGTTTCTTTGTGCTGGGTACATAATTCCTCCTTTAGCTCTGAGAAGTTTGATGGACTGAAGCCTTCTTCTCTCAACTCGTCAAAGTTATTCTCCATCCAGCTTTGATCTGTTGCTGGCGATGAGCTGCATTTCTTTGGAGGGGGAGATGTGCTCTTATTTTTTGAATTTCCAGCTTTTCTGCCCTGCTTTTTCCCCATCTTTGTGGTTTAATTTGCCTCTGGTCTTTGATGATGGTGACGTACTGATGGGGTTTTGGTGTGGGTGTCCTTCCTATTTGTTAGTTTTCCTTCTAACAATCAGGACCCTCAGCTGCAGGTCTGTTGGAGATTGCCTGTGGTCCACTCCAGATCCTGTTTGCCTGGGTATCAGTAGCAGAGGCTGCAGAAGATAGAATATTGCCAAACAGTGAGTGTACCTGTCTGATTCTTGCTTTGGAAGCTTCCTCTCAGGGGTGTACTCCACCTTGTGAGGTGTGGGGTGTAGGTCTGCCCCTAGTGGGGGATGTCTCCCAGTTAGGCTACTCAGGGGTCAGGGACCCACTTGAGCAGACAGTCTGTCCATTCTCAGATCTCAACCTCAGTGTTGGGAGATCCACTGCTCTCTTCAAAGCTGTCAGACAGAGTCGTTTGCGTCTGCAGAGGTTTCTGCTGCTTTTCTTGTTGTTGTTGTTGTTGTTACTGTTGTTGTTTAGCTGTGCCCTGTCCCCAGAAGTGGAGTCTACAGAGACTTGCAGGCCTCCTTGAGCTGCTGTGAGCTCCACCCAGTTTGAGCTTCCCAGGGGCTTTGTTTACCTACTTAAGCCTCAGCAATGGCAGGCGCCCCTCCCCCAGCCTCGCTGCTGCCTTGCAGTTAGATCACAGACTACTGTGCTAGCAATGAGGGAGGTTCCCTGGGCATGGGACCCTCCCGGCCAGGTGTGGGATATAGTCTCCTGGTGTGCCCGTTTGCTAAGACCCTTGGTAAAGCACAGTATTGGGATGGGAGTTACCCGATTTTCCAGATGTTGTGTGTCTCAGTTCCCCTGGCTAGGAAAAGGGATTCCCTTCCCCCTTGTGCTTCCCAGGTGAGGCGATGCCTCGCCCTGCTTCAGCTCTCACTGGTCAGGCTGCAGCAGCTGACCAGCACTGATTGCCCGGCAATCCCTAGTGAGATGAACCCGGTACCGCAGTTGAAAATGCAGAAATCACCTGTCTTCTGTGTCACTCGCACTGGGAGCTGGAGACTGGAGCTGTTCCTATTTGACCATCTTGCTCCGCCCCCCGTGTACAGTATTTTTATCCATTCATCACTGATGAACACTTACGTTGATTTCGTATCTTGGCTGTTGTGAATAATGCTACAATGAACACGACAGCACAATTATCTCTTCGAGATACATTTCAATTCTTTTAGATACATAACCAGAAGATTGCTGCATCATATGGTATTCCCATTTTTAACTTTTGAGGAACCTCCATACTATTTTTCATAATAGCTATACCAATTTACATGCCCCAAACCAGTGTGCACACATTCCCTTTTCTCTACATCCTCATCAATACTTGTTATCTTTTGACTTTTTGATAATAGGCATTCTAACAAGCATCAGTTGATACCTTATTGTGTTTTTTTATTCCTATTTATCTGGTCATTAGTAACATTAACTTTTTCATATACTTGTTGGACATTCATGTGTCTTCATTTGAGGAATATTTATTCATTTCCTTTGCCCATTTTTTTAAACTGGATTCTTTGCTTTCTTGCTATTGTTTGAATTCAATATATTGCTTGATATTAACCTCTTGCCAGGTGTATGATTTGCAAGTATTTTCTTCAATTTCATAGGTTGTGTCTTCACTTTGTAGCTTCTTTTGCTGTGCAGAAGGTTCTTTGTTTGATGCAATTCTATTTGTCTATTTTTCATTTGTTTTTGCTTGTGCATTTGGGGTCACACCCAAAAAATCATTGCCCAGACCAATGTCAAGACACTTTTTTTCTATGTTTCCTTTAGTAATTTTAGAGTTTAGTTCTTACATTTAATTATTTAATCTATTTTGAATTGATTTTTGTACATTATTATGGGTTGAATTTTGTCTCATGAAAAAGAGATGTTGGAGTCCTAACCCCAAATACCTCAAATTTGACTGTATTTAGAGATAGGGTCTTTACAGAGGGATGATGATAAAATGAAGTAATTGGGGTGCACCATAGTCTGATATGACTGCTGTCCTTATACAGAGAAAAAAAAATAGGGATGTTGGGATAGACATGCACACAAGGAAAGTGCTCAGTGAAGATTAGAGTTCTGCTGCCACAAACCAAAGAATTATCAGAAACTAGGAGAAAAGCCTAAAAGCAGATCCTTTCCTAGCACCTTCAGAGGAAGCGTGACACTGCTGCCTACTTGATCTCAAACTTCCTGAGCCATTAGACAATAAATGTCTGTTGTTTAAGCCACACACTTTGTGGTACTTTGTTATGGCTGTCTTGTCAAACTAATCATATCTGATGTGAGATACAGATTTTATCTCCTGCATATGGATATCCAGTTTTCCCCTCCTAATTTTTAAAGAGATTTTCCTTTCTTATGTGTTTCTAGCATTTTTACTGAAAATCAATTGATCATAAATGTGTGAAATTATTTCTGGGCATTCTATTCTATTCCACTGGTCTATGTGGCTGTTTTATGCCATTATCATGCTGTTTTAAGTCCTATAGCTTTATAGCATCTTTTGATATCAGTTAGTGTACTACAACCAGCTTTGTTCTTTTTGCTCAAGACAGCTTTGGCTATTTGGGGTCTTTTATGGTTCCATATGAATTTTAGAGTTGTTATTCTATTTCTATGAAAAATATCATTGTAATTTTGATAGGGATTACATTGAATCCATAAATCACATCAGGTAGTATGGACATGTTAATAACATTAATTCTTCAAATCAATGAACGTGCAATATCTTTATGTTAGTGTTTTTCCAGTTCCTTTCATCAATGTTTTATAGTTTTAGTGTACAGATCTTTCACCTTCTTCCTTAAATTTATTCCTAAGTATATTACTCCTTTTGATGTTATTGTAAATGGGATTGTTTTCTTCATTTCTTCTTTGTGTAGTTTATTGTTAGTGCGTGGAAACTCTAGTGATTTTTGAATGTTGCTTTTGTATTCTGGAACTTTACTGCATTGATTAATTAGTTCAAACAGTTTGTTAGTAGGGTTTTAGGCTTTCTTCCTCATTATATCTGCAAACAGAGACAATTTTACCTTTCAATTTGAATGTATTTTATTTATTTTTCTTGACTAATTTTCTGACTGGAACATACAATACTATATTGAATAGAAAAGTTAAGAATGAGCACCCTTGTCTTCTTCTCTTCTATCTGATCTTAGAAAAATAGTTTCAAATTTTTACCATTGAATATGATGTTATCTGTGAGCTTGTCATATATGGTCTTTATTATGTTGAGGCATGTAATTATATGTATGTTCTATACATTAAGTATTTTTATGATGAAATGTTAAATTTTGTCAAATGTTTGTTTTGCTTCTATTAAAATGATCATATAATTTTTATTCTTCTGTTAATGTGGCATATCACATTTATTGACTTGCATATGTTAAACTATCCTTGCATTTCAGGGATCAGTATAACTTGACCATGATGGCTGATCTTTTAAATATGCTGTTGAATTTGGTTTCCTGGTATTTTCTTGAGGATTTTTGGATCTATATTTATCAGAGATATTGGCCTGTACATTTTGTTTCTTATAGTATTCTTGTCTGACTTTGGTATTAGGGTAATGGTGACCTCATGAGTTTGAAAGTATTCTCTGCTCTTCAATTTTTTCGAAAAAGTTGGACAAGAATCAACATTAATTCTCCTTTAATTGTTTGGAAGAATTCTCTTGTGAATTCTTCAGGTGCTGAGCATTTTTTGTTGGGTGGTTTTTGACTACTAATTAAATCTCCTTATTAGTTGTTAGTCTGGTCATACTTTCTCTTTCTTTATAATTCAGTCTTGTCATCTTTATCTTTTCACAAAGCAAACTCTTAGTATTATTGATCTTTTCTAGTCCTTATTTATTTCTGTTCTAATCTTTATTATTTCCTTTCTTCTTCTATCTGTGTGCTTAGTTTGTTCTGCTTATTTTATTGTTCTGGGGTGTCAAGTTAGCAGTAAAGAAAGATTTGAGGTTAGGCATAGTGGCTCATACCTGCAAATCCAGCACTTTGCAAGGCCAAGACAGAAGGATTCTTTGAGGCCAGGAGTGGGAGACTAGCCTGGGCAACCCAATTTCTACAAAAAATAAAATAATAGGTATGGTGTTCCATGCCTGTAGTCCTACCTACTTGGGAGACTAAGTTGGGAAGATCATCTGAACCCAAGGATTCAAGGTTACAGTTAGCTGTGATTGCACCACTCCACTCCAGCCTGGGCAACAAAGTGAGATCCTGTCTCTAAAAACAAAAACAAAATCAAAAACAAATTAATGTAAACAACTACCACTATAAGTTTTCCTCTTAGAATTACCTTTGCTGCATTTTTTAAGTTTTGGTAGTTTGTCTCAATATATGTTTTATTTCCCTTTTGATTTCTTCTCTGACTCATTGACTGTTTGAGAACGTGATGTTTAATTTCCATGTATTTGTGAATTTTCTAATTTTCCACCTTGGTTAATTTCTAGATCCATACCACCATGGTCAGAAAATCAGAAAAGATACTTGATATGATTTCAATTTTCTTGAATTTATTAAGACTTTTTTGTGGCTTAACATATCATGTATTCTAGAGAATGTTCTGTGACAGCTTCAAATATATATATATATATTTATATATATATATTTATATATATATATATATTTATATATATATATACACACACACACACACACTGCTGCAATTGAATAGAATGTTCTATATATGTCTGTTAGGTCCATTTGGTCTCTACTGTCTTTCAAGTCTGATATTTTCTGATTTATTTTCCTGGATGATCAATATATCATTGAAAGTGGGTATTAAAGTTCCCTATGATTATTGTATTGCTACCTCTTTCTCCCTTCAGTTCTGGCAATATTTGCTTTATGCATTTAGGTGCTCTGATATTGGGTACATGTATATTTGTATTTGTTATAGCCTTTTGATAAATTGATCCCTTTATCATTATATAATGACCTTATTTGTCTCTTGTGATAGTTTTTGACTTAAAGTCTGTTTTGTATGATATAAATCCAGCTACCTCATTCTCTTTTGATTACTATTTGCATGGAATATCTTTTCTAGTGCCTTCGCATTCAACCTATGTGTGCCCTTAAAGCTAGAGTGAGTCTCTTGTAGGTGGCATACAGTTGGATCTCATTTTTTTAATCCATTCAACCACTCTATGTCATTTGAATAATCCATTTACATTTTAAGTAATTATTGATGGATAAGGATGTACTGCCATTTATTCATTATTTTCCAACTATTTGATAGTTTCTTTGTTTTTTTCTTTTTCTCTTGCTATCTTCTTTTGTGACTTGATAATTTTTATAATGGTATTCTTTTATTCCTTTTCCTTTCTATTTTGTGTATCTACTACAAGTCTTTTTTGTGGTTATAATGGGACTTAAGTAAAACATCTTGTAGTTATAAAAGTCTATTTTAAGCTGATACCAACTTAATGTTAACCATATTTTAAAACTTTGGAAACTTTAACTTTTCCTCTCCCCATATTTTATTTTATTGACATTACAATATACATCTTTTTATACTGTGTTACCATTAACAAATTACTGTAGCTATAGTTATTTTTAATTGTTTTGTCTTAGCATTAGTTTTTATAGAACAATCTAATTTTCAATTTTATGCTAAAAACAGAAAAAATTTTGATTTAACAAAGAACTATATTATTAGTATAGGCTCTAGAATAGCCAAACCTTATAGACTTCACTTTTATTTGTTTCAGGGTCTGTGTCTTGTTCAATCTTACCTTCACTCCTCAACAGTAGGAACTTGACAAGTTACTTCAATAGACTAAATATTCAAAGATAACAGTTAAATGTAAATTTAAAAAAAAAAACGAAGTTGCACAATTTGAAATTCTTTCTGTGTGAGTACAGCATGAAAAAATAAGATTGGGATCCAATTTATTTTTCTCCAAATAAATTTAACTGGGTGTTATGTCTTTATTCCTGATGGTTTATATCACTTTAGAGTGAACATTTTAAAAAACCTAGTGGACACAGTACTATTTATAGAGAAATTTGAAAGAAAAAAAACTGAGATTAATGTTTATAATGTTCACTTTTGACAGCCTATGTTCAGGCTTGGGTTGTCTGGTCAACATTTGGGTCTGATTCGTAGTTTCCAATTCATGGTGCATAGTGTTCTAAGTCAATTCCCTAGGAGAGATTTAAGGCTAACTTTTCCACAGGTTTTCTCAATTAAAGATGCATCTAGCTCTTTGCCCACATCACCCACATCTGCTCATAAAAACAAAATGAATAATGGAAGACACATGTGCTGACTTATTATTCATTTCAGCCTTTTGCAGGTGCAAATGCAAGTTTTAAGGTGCAAAGTGGAGCCACAAACATTGTGGGCTTGTCCAGCTGAAATTCTAAGCTTTAATCACATCTAAATAACTCCTAAGGTGATGTGATCATAGGATTTTACTCACAAAGAGGGTGTAATAAATATTTTAAATTGAACTGGTATATATTAACAGATGAGGCTACATTATTTAGAGAAAATGAAATGCAGATAATTTTCACCATATTTGGTATTTGATAATTATTTTTATATATTAACCTAAAATTCACCTTAGTATATTTCATAAAAACTTTTACCAAATAAAACAGGAAATAAAATACTTTGTATTTATACATAACTGAGTCAGGGATTTATATTGACAATTAACTTGAATCTACCATAATTACTTCATCTCTTTGCAGCTGGAGTAGACTTCTAGCAGACAAACTAAGTCAACATTTGGTTACCAGAAGGAATAGAGGGGCTCATTGGTGCAAATAATGCTAAACAGCAGAAAATCCCCAAATCATTTATTTTCAGCTTGGATATGTATTTAAGGCATTGTCCTTTTTTTCCCCAGCAGATACTCACTTGCAATTTCATTTTCCAAAGATTTTTTCATAATACGTCTTACTAATGATTAAATTGCCAAAGAACTTTATTAGCCAGCACATAGGAGAGTATGCAAGACTGTGTCCCTTGCCAGTTAAGATAATATAGGTGATGTGGCTGTTGGAAGATCAAGAACAGAGCTTTTTTTCTGAGGAAACAACTAAATCCAGAACCACCTCTTGTGACCAGATTTCCATGAAGTTTATTAGACATGGTATGCTCTGCAACTTCCAATGCCCAGCTATATTTCAATCGGTATTCTGCTTGAGAAGAGAAAATGCCTTTCTTCCTACTCGGGTAAAAAAAAGAAAGAGAGAAAGGAGAAGAGAAGAGAAGAGAAGAGAGGAGAAGAGAAGAGAAGAGAAGAGAAGAGAAGAGAAGAGAAGAGAAGAGAAGAGAAGAGAAGAGAAGAGAAGAGAAGAGAAGAGAAGAGAAGAGAAGAGAAGAGAAGGGAAGGGAGAAGAGAGGAGAAGACGAAATACAGCTGTCTGGTTTCTTTATGAACTAGAGAAACCCAGCTTTCACAGAATGACACACACCACACATACCACACCAACACAACACAACACAACACACACTCACTTGCTTTTATTTCACATTGTAAATATAACATAGTATCATAATTATAGAAATATATTATTTCCCAAGCCACAAATGTAATTATATCATTATCCAATAAAATATAATAGAAAAGATATTGTCAAGGGACACTTATTTTTTAAAAATTATACAGTGATAGTGGAAGAGAGTTCAAAAGTCAATGAAAGAGAGAAAGGACATTGCCCTCTTGGCTTCATGCTTAAATATATTAATCTTATTTCATCAAACCCAAGGCAGAGAAAATTGAAAATTTAGCTCTGTTTTTACATTTTACTCCTATTATAAGACCTCTCAACACAGTCCTCCCTACTCTGCTTCTCCAAATCTAAATCCTGCCCATTTTTCATAACACAGCTTAAATCCTGACTCTTGTAAAGCATTCCCTGACTGTTTCATCTGGAAGCAATCTTTCCTTCTTTTAAACTTCCACAAGACTTATTTTCCATACCACTCATTTAGCACTTATTATTTACTGAATGGTAGAGATGTAATGCTTTCAGAAATGTTGAAGCCATAATAGAGATTTTTATCATTTTGTATTGAACACAAATTTTTATTTTTAAAGTGAAATAAACCTATGTTTTTTTACTTTTCTTTATGGATCTAAAATTTAGTTAGATTATCAACTATGTCATCGTAGCTAAAAGGAAACATGTAATGCTTATTGTATGCCAGATACTGTTTTGAGGACCTTAGAAATATTAACACCCTAACTACTTTAGGAATATTAGATTAATAAAAGAAGTTTTATATATATAGTAATAGTAGATGCATATGTAAATATGTATTTTTGTGTGCACTATATATATACACACACACATATCCATATGCATATATGTGCATTTTTATATAAATTTACTTTGCTTATATAAATATCCTGGAGAATTGAAGTAAAACAATATTCAGGACTTTAATAAAAACATATCAATAAATTATTAATAATTATAGATTTTTATTATAGATTTATTATTTACTCTAGATTTATTAAATGTATGCTATTTTTTCACTTTTATAATAGATAACAATAAAGACTGCTAAACAATAAGAAACCCAGAATATCTTAGCACTTTACTTCTTTGAAGAAGATAAATTTAAAATGAAAAAATAATTCATATACTTTGCATCACACAAAATTAGACTTTACGTCTCTGAACTTAGGATACCCTCTCTCTATCTAGCAAACATATGTTGGCTTTACTTCTCTAAGGAAAAAAAATGTGGACAAAAGTGAAACCTAAATAAAAAATGCTCAAAAACAGCCTGGAAGTCCTAGATTTTAGTCTAGCATCAACCTTCAAACAGGTATAAGTGGTTAACTTCTTTCTTCTTTGATCTCTTCCTTGTTTCTTCCTCTAGAGATGGGCACCAATTCGATTAATAATATCAAAGTATTACAGTTTCAAATTTCAAAATCTGTGTTATGATTTTGCGCACAATGGATGAAAACCTACTCAAGTGAATTTTAAGAACCATATCTATCATCAATTTTTTATATCATGTAACTTAATTTTAATGAAATACAGGCAAAACTTTCCATTTCCAGAAGCAGATAAAGTTAAAGTAATTATAATAAAATTACAGGACTCATATCTATATCTACATTAGTCTTTTATAGGTTTAGAAATTTCTTGAATTAGTGTCATTATTAGAAGTGTGCTGAAGACAAAGGAAATAATTTAAAGCAGATGAGCAGAAAAAGGTCATTCAAAGTCCTTGCCTCTGTTCTGGGTGAATCCTTGAAAAATTTCCCATGTATTCTAGACTAACAGATACTTCACCTTCTTTCCATGTGCCTTTTTAATGACTAGTGTTAAGTGCATTGCTTGCTCTGCAATTCAGTCAAATGCAATCACACTTCTATCACTGTTAATTCATGCTTATGAATTGTGTCTCCAACATCTCCTAAAAAAGGGCTTTGAATTCGAAATATATTTGTTAAAAACATGTAATGAAATGAATAGATGGCAAGAGCATAGCTCCATGTCTGTACCAAAATTCAGCATGGCAAGTCCACTGCGAAGAAGGCTTCAAATTTTTCTTTTAAACATTTCTTATTAAAATAACATGAACTTAAAAGAGGAATCTCGTTTTTTTCTCTGTTTGTAAACTTTCTCTTTGTTGTGCTACTTTACTATCATCTGAAACTATAGATTATTTCCAATGAAACAAAAACTCACAGTGAGGGTCTAAGCTATGTGAGTACTCTAAGAATCAATCAATCAATCAATCAATCAATCAATCAATCTCTCTCTCTAGGCATTTCTGGTTGTCTGGCAAGTTAGTTCCACTAATAATTGCTTTTTAAAGAGAAGACCAATAAGCCTCACGGATATCAACACAACCCCCTAAAAATAAAATATTCAAACTATTGAGTCACAAAGCCCATCTTTTAGTCACCCAGGCGCTGTACTCAATTAAGAAGGAATTTCCTTTAAAGAGAAAAGTTAGTTGAGGGACAGACCTCAACTATGACTCAACTTCGGGGGTTCAGAATCAGGTGAAGGTTTTACTTCTCAGCCTACAAATCATAGCTCATATGTCTACATAGGTAGTTCATTGAGTAGAATAAAATGCACCTTAAAATTGTAGGCAACTGTTCCCTCTAGCCTAACCTCAAGTGTCTGAAACATCATAAGGGAGAAAGAATATATAAATTCACAAACCCAATATTTAATAAGAAGCCAACAGCAAAGAACTATTCTGTTTTTCACAAATTTTAGTGATGGATTATCTTTTTACTGTGGTGATGCAAGAACACAAAAAGGAGGAACAATGCCCATTTCATAAAGACAGAGAATATTACTTGAGTAAGCTCACCTGGGTCATTGAAGAAGCAGGAAATTTCCTCACCTTATGTAGGCTGGTCATAGGCAGTAGAGAGACGCTGTGGATGAGAGGTAGAAGACAACAGGAATGTACACAAACATTATGAGATGGTCCCAGCTAGAAAGAACAGAGGAGAAGCTGTTTTATAAATTATTTTGGTGATCTTTTCACCAACCCAAAGGATTATGAAAACTGAAGAAACAGTAAACATAGAAATTTTTATATTACATAGATTGATGAAATCAAGTGCAGGTTATAAAAGCGAGGTAGCTAAACATAGTTTACTTATCTTAAAAATGTGCTTTTGTTTTACATTTAGGAGGCCAAAAGGCCATCATACAGCATTTCAAGTTTTTTCTTGGTCAAAAGTCATCTTGTACTATTTTATGTACTAACAGTTGAGGCCTTCAAATTGTTACTGACTTGTGAATTATTTTTAGAAGCACTTACCTTTTCCCACTAGAACTAGGTTACAAGTATCTTTGAAGAAAAAAGGAGCACATCTAGTATTTATTTGATTCCCTTGCAATGTGTAACAGACACCTAGTACAGACGTTTGATATATTGAGGTTCATACATAGCGGGATATTCATTTGAACTCACACTAACTATGTCTTGTCTACCAATGAAAAATACAAGACAACAGCTGAGATCGCTGCCATTCGTATTAAGATTTATTATGGTGCCAAATTATATTCTAAATTTCTGCTGTATAATAAATTAGAAAATGAGTGAGGTATCACTTCACAAAACTTTCATTTCTGTATTTCACATATGTCCTTTTATGGAAGTCTTGTTATTAACCATCTGCTAATCCTGTGTCTTTCAAAGCTATTCAAACACAAGTTCATGGTTATGATTAGATTAAGCTATTTTTAAACTATTTTTTATCAGTATGTTTTCCTTTCTGCAACAGAAGACATAATTTAGTAGAAAAGATACTGGAGAAGTGACTAAATAATTTGAGAAAAAGGCTAGAGCAAATGTCTTGTGTATAGAAAAGTAAAATTGTAAGAATCCATACCAGGGAGGGCATCCGCAAAATTGGACCAACCCCCACACTGCAACCTTCCTTATTTGAAAGGTTTTCTAATTCAGCTGTTTTTTGCTTATTGTATTTATTTTTGTTGCACTTTGGGAAGTAAACTGGAATTCAAAAAAGAATTATTTCCTGCCCTTTGGTGCCATCATGAGGCCAGAATAACAAAATACTAAGAAAAGACTATCTCCAGGGGAACCCAAGGTTTTGATAATTTTCTTTAGGGGAACCCAAGCTTTTGATATTTTCCTTTTTCTCCAGACGTAATTATCCGGAGAATTAGAGTTTATTTCAGCAGTGTAATTACCTTTACCTTAATTGAAACCCTACAAACTACAAACCATAGCTCATATGTCTACAAGGGTAATTCAGTGACTGGATTAAAATGTACCTTAAAGTTGTAGGCAACTGTGAAATTCTAGTTTTGTCAGTTTAGAATCAATAAAATATTTATGTTTTGATGTTACATAACCACATACTAAAGCTTTTAGAACCAAAGCTTTTTAAAGTATTTTAAATCAATCATATCAATATTTTAGCTTTATATATTTAATGTATTCACCCTGTGGTATTGTAGAATAGTATATAAGACAGTATGATATATTATCTGAGATGTCTCAAAATACAAGGTTATGATATAATAAGAGAATATGCTATTTTGTAAATAAAAGCAATGACAATAGGAAAAATATTGCAAATCAATGCACTAGAAAGAATGGCTAACGGACATCCAAAGACTTTCTACCCAGACAAAATCAAAGTAGTAGAATAAACCAGATGATTCGGTATATAAAATATTACCACAAAATGAATCTGAAAATTACAAAAATATGTTTTATTAAAAGTTTCAAAGTCAAGGCAGGCGAATCACGAGGTCAGGAGATCGAGACCATCCTAGCTAACACGGTGAAATCCTGTCTCTACTAAAAATACCAAAAATTAGCCCGGCAGGAGGTGGTACGCCCCTGTAATCCCAGCTACTCAGGAGGCTGAGACAGGAGAATCGCTTGAACCTGGGAGGCGGAGTTTCCAGTGAGCCAGGATATATCTTGTTCAGCTTTCTCTGTTCTATCTGTATTATTATTCTGAGACTCATACTACATGCACTCTCAGCTTTATTATACAAGTGTATTGACGGAGTTAAAAGACATTCATTAGACATCTACTTTTTCAGGCCATATGATTTTTTTCTGAATTGTTCAAGTTTTCTCATGTGATGAAAACATGATACTTACATGCCTGATAATGCCTAAATCTGAATTCTTCCCACTCACTCTCAAAATTCTCTTCACTTTTCTCTCATTTTGCCTTCATGACATCTAGAAATTGAAGAGCTCTACAAATTTTATCCATATGATATGGGCTCTCTCTAAAAGATGGAAAGTTTCACTAGACATACGTCTTGCTTCTCTCAGTTTTTCTTATTTACTGAAAAAGCCACAGGCAGAGGAAAATAGGAAACTGCTGAACTGGTTTTTATCTGCTTTTGTTCTTACACTATTCTCTTCTCATTTTGTTTACCTAGCACTTCTATGGAATATAACCATATTTTCATAATTATCAAACAAATAAATACCATCATCAACTTTAGTTGTAGTAAAAGTAGCCTGAATTGCTTTCTTTCCTTTTTTTTTTTTTTTTTTTTTTAAATCTCAGAGACAGACCTTATATATGGAAATAGTAGTAATTTGTTCTCGTTTAACAACAGTCACGATCTCCATTTGGGACTTGGTCTCCAGCATTCCTTCAGTAGAATCACAGTGCTAATCTCAGCTTGGCTTTGGGCATATGCTGCCCTCATTTGGCCTGTGTAACACTGTTCAAGACAGATTATTAAAACTAACATTTATCCCACGGATGAACAAAAGTTAAGTCTCCCTCGGCTGTAACGGTATTAAAGGCTCCTATCACCAGTGGGAGTTATCAAAAAAGAGATGTTTTCTGCCCTGATAAAATGTTCACAGACCTACCACTCCCAGTCTACCACTCCCATGATAAGAGACTAGCACTTACCATGGAAGCTTGGGAGCCATTGTCACTGGAGATGAAAGGGAGTTCTCTGGTCACCTATAACCTCCTTCTGGCAGGGCAAGATGATTCCTATGTCAGACACTATATTTAAATTTCATCTTATCATAATTCTATTCATCTCACATACTGACATGGTCTCTTTCCATTTCAACGACATCATATCTTGCTTTTACTTCATTGTATTAAGTTTCTTCAGAAAAATAGAACTATTAACATATATATACACTAATGAATATATTTAAATATACTACATGTTAAGTAACATATTTATATACTATTTGAATTCATATATTCATATATCTAATGTATCTATCTATCTATCTATCTATCTATCTATCTATCTATCTATCTATGTTGCTTAACAATAATATTTTCTGAGAAATGCACTGACAGGCAATTTCATTGTTGTGTGAACATCCCAGAGTACACTTCCACAAACCTAGATGGTTTTGTCTACTACACACCTAGACTATATGGTACAACCCATCACTCCAAGACTACAGATGTGTACAGCATTAATACTGTAGATAATTGTAACACCATAGTATTTGTATGTCTAAACATATCTAAACTAAAAAGGTACAGTAAATATGCAGCATAAGATATTTTTTCATGGTACACCTGTATAAGATGCTTGCCATGAACAGAGCTTGCAGGACTAGAAATTGCTATGAGTGAGTCAGTGAGTGGTGAGTGAATGATGTGAAGGCTTAGGATATTACTGTACACTACTGTAGACTGAAAAAAAACTGTATCCTAAGGATACACCATATTTTTAAAAATACATTTTTTATTCATTAATAAATTAACCTATTAGAGTAACTTTTTAAATTTATAAGCCTTTTAATATTTTAAGTTTTGACTCTTTTAAAATAACACTTAAATCACACATTGGTATAGCTGTATAAAAATATTTTCCTTGTTTACATCCTTATTCCATAAGTTTTTGTCTATTTTCAAGTATTTTTTTCTTTTACTTTTGAAACTTTTTGTTTTAAACTACCACACAAACACCCACATCAGCCTAGGCCTACACAGGGTGAGAATAATCAATATCACTGTCTTCCACTTTCACATCTTGTCCCACTGGAAGCTCTTTGGGGGCAATAACACATAATATCTCTTACGATAATAATACCTTCTTCTGGAATACCTTCTGAAGAATCTGCCTGAGGCTGTTTTATAAATAACTTCTTTTAATAAGCAGAAGGGTTATGTGCTAAAATGACAATTAAAAGTATAGTATAGTAATTGTCCATTCATGTCCTTAGCCCACTTTTTGATGGGATGTTTGTTTTTTCTTCCTCATTTGTTTGAGTTCCTTGTAGATTCTGGATATTAGTCCTTTATCGGATATATAATCAAGATTTTCTCCCACTCTGTGGGTTGTCTGTTTACATTGCTGACTGTTTCTTTTGCTGTACAGAAGCTCTTTCATTAAATTAAGTCCCACCAATTTATTTTTTGTTGTTGTTGCATTTCCTTTTGGGTTCTTGGACATGAAGTCTTTGCCTAAGCCAATGTCTAGAAGGGTTTTTCCAATGTTATCTTCCAGAATTTTTATAGTTTCAGGTATTATATTTAAGTCCTTGATCCATCTTGAGTTGATTTTTGTATAAAGTGAGAGATGAGGATCAAGTTTCATTCTCCTACATGTGGCTTGCCAATTATACCAGCACCATTTGTTGAATAGGGTGTCCTTTTCCCACTTTATGTTTTGGTTTGCTTTGTTGAAGATCAATTGGCTGTAAGTATTTGGGTTTATTTCTGGGTTCTTGGTTCCATTGGTCTATGTGCCTATTTTTATACCAGTACCATGCTGTTTTTGTGACTATGGCCTTGTAATATAGTTTGAAGTTGTGTAATGTGATGCCTCCAGATTTGTTCTTTTTGCTTGATCTTCCTTTGGCTATGTGGGCTCTTTTTTGGTTCCATATGAATTTTAGAATCGTTTTTTCTAGTTCTGTGAATGATGGTGGAATTTTGATAGAAATTGCATTGAATTTATAGATTGTTTTTGGCAGTATGGTCATTTTCACAATATTGATTCTACCCATCATGGGATGTGTAGGATGTGTTTCTACACACATGGGATGTGTTTCTATTTGGTTGTGTCATCTATGATTTCTCTCAACAGTGCTTTGTAGTTTTCCTTGTAGAGGTCTTTGACCTCCTTTGTCAGGTATATTCCTAAGTATTTTATTTACAAACGGCCAACAAACATATGAAAAACTGCTCAACATTACTAATGATCAGAGAAATGCAAATCAAAACCACAATGCAATACCACCTTACTCCTGCAAAAAAGCCATAATCAAAAAATTAAAAAATAATAGATGTTGGCATGGATGTAGTGAAAAGGGAACACTTCTGCACTGCTGGTGGGAATCTAAACTAGTACAACCACTATAGAAAACAGTGTGGAAATTCCTTAAAGAACTAAAAGTAGAACTACCATTTGATCTAGCAATCCCACTACTGGGTATCTACCCAGAGGAAAAGAAGTTGTTATACAAAAAAAGGATACTTTCACACATGTTTATAGCAACAAAATTCACAATTGCAAAACTATAGAAGCAGCCCAAATGCCCATCTATCAATGAGTGGATAAAGAAATTGTGGTATATGATGGAATACTACTCAGTCATAAAAAGGAAAAAATTAATGTCATTCACAGCAACCTGGATGGAACTGGAAACTATTATTCTAAGTGAAGTAACTTAGAAATGGAAAATCAAACATCATATGTTCTCACTCATAAGTGGGAGCTAAACTATGAGAATGCAAAAGCATAAGAATGATACAATAAACTTTGAGGACCCAGGGGAAAGGATGGGGTAACGGTGAGGGATAAAAGACTACAAACTGGATTCAGTGTATACTGCTTAGGTGATGGATGCACCAAAATCTCACAAATCACCACTAAAGAACTTACTCATGTAACCAAATACCACCTGTTCCCCCAAAACCTATGGAAAAATTTTTTTTAAATGTAAATAAAGAGAATAGAATTATTCTGATACAAAGTAAAACATTCATAGAGGACATTATAGGCAAATGTATAAAGTTTTTATCTTTGGAAAAGACCACCTGCAATTTACACCAAAATTTATTTTCTTAATTTGTCTTCTACTATAGAAACGTACTGATTTTTGAACTTTTGATCATATAATACACTCCAACATGCTTTAATGATGATGTGTTGGTTTAAAAAGGTTCAATTAAGAATCAAAACATATAGAATGAAATTTAACATTAACTTTTTTGATTTTGCAGAAATTTTAATTTCACTGGGTGAGGTACATATAATGGTGCTTCAGTAATTGAAGATTCACATTTTTTAAAAAATAGTACAGTAAATATATAGTAGATCAGTAACACTGACATTTATTGTCATTATCAAGTATGATGTACTGTATATAATTGTATGTGCTACACTTTTATACCACTGGCAACACAGCAGGTTTGTTTACATCAGCATCACCACAAATAAATGAGCAATCCATTGCACTAAGATGTTCTGATGGCTACAACATCACTCGTCAATAGGAATTTTTCAGCTTCATTATATTCTTATGAGACCATTGTCATATACGCAGCCTATCACTGACTGAAATATTGTTATGCAGCACTTGACAGAGAGGGAGAGAGGGAGGGAAGGAGGGAGGGAGAGAGGAAGAGGGAGAGGGAGAGAGGGGAGAGGGAGAGAGAGGGGGGAGGGGGAGGGGGGTAGAGAGAGACAGAATTACAACACTTGGCTCAGGCAATTATCCTAGCCAAAAAAAATCCCATGATTTGCTGTGCAAGCTGGATAACCAGTAAAGTCAGTAGTGTAATTCAGTCCCAGTCTAAAGGCCCAAGCACCAGGGGAGCTAACGGTGTAAGTCCCAGTCTGAATTCAAAGTCCTGTTAACCAAGGGCGCTGATGTCCAAGACCTGAAAAAGATGGATATCCCAGCTCAAGAAGAGAGAGTAAATTTGCTCTTCCTGTATGTTTTTGTTCTATTTGATCCCTCAGCAGATTAGATACTGAAAACTATTATCTATATTCAGTCTAATTCAAATGCTAATCTCTTCCAGAAGCATCCTTACAGACACACCCAAAAATAATATTTTATTGGATATCTTGATGCTCCTTAGCCCAGTCAAGTGACATAAAATAAACTATCACATTCATTATATAGTTTGGAGAAGAAAAAAAAAATTTAAGAGACAACTGAATATCTGATTCAATTGAAATCTAAGAAAATATTTCAATTTATAACAGAAATTATTTAATGCATACATGTGTTACACAGATTATAGAAGGGAACAGGGAAGAAACTCAGAGATTATCAAGAGCAGGGAGCCATTACTAAATCCTGGATGGAAGAGATAAATGGGTGAGGCAGTGTGGGAAGAGCGCAGGGGCTGCTGTCACTTGGTAGAAGATGGAATTACATAACTATTACATTGGTGCAAAAGTTATTGCATTTTTTTGCCATTTCTTTCAATGATACTATCCAAGAGAAGCCGGAGCCATTCAGGCTCCAGACACAAATGGTACACCTGAAACTCCTCTTCCCTTTCTTCTCTCTTCCTGCTGCCTTCCAATCTCTATCCAACAACTCTTACTGAACAGACCCCTACCAGATCTCTCAATAAGGAAACTTGAGATATAAATAAATCTTAATAAGGAGACTTAATAGCCTGCAGGGATTAGCCTCCCAGCACATAAAGCAGAGCAGTGGAATAGGGAGAAAAGGATCTTGAGCCAAACTGTGCCAGTACTGGCACAGAACCCTAGGCTAGTAGGGAAGGAATGTCCTTCGATATTTGTTGTTGCCAGAAGAACAAAATTGTAAGGCTATAAATGTCTAGTATATACCTCTCTAGTTCACTGTTTTGTGATTGGCATTATTGTTTTAAAATTATCCATGTTTGGTTCTCTCAAATCAAATTAAAAGAAAACCTTTTTCTTCAACAAAAAATGGCACATATTTTTATTTGACATTTTGCAGTTAAGAATAACATAATTAATGTTAATTTTTCTTTATAAAAGATAGTTTTATCTGGTTAAAATGGAGTTACTGTGAAAATAATTTCACCTAAATTAGTTTTTCATTTTTTTCTCTGCTGCTAGTAATAAAAGCACATCTCCCAGAAGTGATGAAAGCATAATTTTGAATGGTTCACAGTAAGGGAGTTTTCATTTTTGATAAACTGTGTATAGTCAAAAGCATGATCGCAACTTTATACCTATTTCCATTAAATCCATCTTTAAATTATAATATTAAAGAACTTCTTGTCCCACTAATAATTGTACCATAATTTTTTAAACTTTTAATTACTGAATGCAACAAATTTTTAGACTAAGACGACAAACTCATTTCTAGTGTACTATTTCGTAATATATTAATTTTTATAGGCCGGGCGCGGTGGCTCAAGCCTGTAATCCCAGCACTTTGGGAGGCCGAGACGGGCGGATCACGAGGTCAGGAGATCGAGACCATCCTGGCTAACACGGTGAAACCCCGTCTCTACTAAAAATACAAAAAACTAGCCAGGCGAGGTGGCGGGCGCCTGTAGTCCCAGCTACTCGGGAGGCTGAGGCAGGAGAATGGCATAAACCCGGGAGGCGGAGCTTGCAGTGAGCTGAGATCCGGCCACTGCAGTCCAGCCTGGGAGACAAAGCGAGACTCCATCTCAAAAAAAAAAAAAAAAAAAAAATTAAATATTCTGTTTTATTTATACCATCATAATTATCACTAATTTCAGATCTTGTTTTTAGTTGGAGTAACAGTTCATGTGATGCATAGTAAAACAAATATAAAGACATATATAATATCTCCTGAATATAGCCAATTCTAATTGCCTATTACCCATCTTTTCAAGATTTTTGTATAATATCTATAAAGTTTAAACTGATTTAAAAATTCTATGATTTTGGTGGTAATCTGTCAGAAAATACAAATTGAAAAAAATAGTAAACTGACCCTCTAGACTATAAATTCATAAAATCAAAAGCATGTCATAGTTCCCCTTTCTATACCTAAATTGTCTCTAGTTCAACCTGAGGATAATTAAGGAAATGCTTTATGTGCTATTTCCATGCTAGCCAGGGTAGTCAAAATTTTAGTCATAATAGGTAAATTGTATTCTCTGACCTCAAAACATGGAACCCACCTTCCTCCTTTTATTAAGTCACTGTTCTTTCCTTGTTCTGAGCAGTATCTGTGCTTTTTCTCAGAACTACTTTATTGTTACCTGACTTCCCATCCTTCTTGTGTTTTGATTGTTACAACCTTGGTAATAAGGTAAGATTAAATAATCCATTGGCTTACTGTTGTGTTAGAAAATAAAGTTTAATTTTACTAAAATGGCACAAAAACTCCTTATGATCTAGCCCTATCAGCCTCATCTCCACTGTTTTCCTTTCTCATTTTTACTGCAACATTATCAAATTGCATACAGCTCTCAAAACATGTATATTAGTTATTTTGAACATGTTGTTCTTTCCAACTGAAATGGTCTTATCCATATTAGTTCTTCAGGGTGATTTCTCATTCTTCAACAATCATGTAAATTACCATATCCTCTGGGAGGTCCTTTGTAGACAGTTAACTCCTCTCAGATCACCAGACAGCATGATGATTGCCCATTTAGATGTAAAACTTCCCAGTGAGCATCTTGAAGACATGGTCCATGTGCTTATCATTGTACTTGCAAATGATAAGGTGCTCAACAAGTATTCTGATGAATTAACTAAGGAATTTGTATTGTAAGCTCCTAAAACAGGGTGCATTTGAATTGAAAAAGATTTCATACATATTAAAATAATTTTATCATGGTTTGTGGTAAATCTATTTTTGAACATTTGTAAAAATAGGAAAATCATTTTATCAATGGTCTAGAAAGGAAATAGAATTGCAAATCTTCAGCATTTTAACATTGAATACTTAAGCCAAACATATGCCGCCACCTTTGATCCTATGGATTTTTTTGCTATTTTTCTAGATTAAACTTGAAGCATGTGCCAGTTTAAAATGATCAGAAAATCTTTAGTTAGGGTTGAGGAAACTCTAACCTTCCTCTGACATCTAGGAATAATTGAGCTGGTGAGAATCTGTGAGACACATGATTTCCTCAAAATCAAGGAATCTTTACTAGTAGGATAGATCTTCATATGTCTTCATTGAACATTTTCTATAGTAAGTAACTCATCCCGTTTTTGGTCAGTTCCAACTATTAAAACATTTCTTCCTTTACACAGCAAAATTCTACCCTCATGATGTCCCACAGCTGTTGTGTCCCACACAGAGGTCAATGATTTTCATCTGACTCTTCACATGTTTGAGGTAAGCTGCATGAATTCTTGAAGTTAAAATGAAAAAAAACTACAACTACATATATCACTCTGGATCAATTTTGACACCAACATGAAGAAAAAAAGATAGCTTTCTATATATAAAAATAATAATTTGTATAAACTTTTTAACACATAAACCCATTATATTTTACTGGTATATAATATTTATACATATTTATTGGGTACATGGGATATTTTGTTACATACATAGAATGAATAATGATCAAATCAAGGTATTTAGTATATTTATCACCTCAAGCATTATTTCTATGTGTTAGAAACATTTCAAACCTCAGTTTCCTCAGTGATCATATAAAGTTAGCCCTTCACTACTCTTCTTCCAAAAACAAAGAAATATCCAAACGACCCAACTGTTTCAAAGTGACTTACCCATGTCACTGAACAAATCCCAAGAATATTTATAGAAATAAAAAATATGCAGCACAGAAAAGGTAAATTCATAATATCTAATATCCAATCAAAATGTACCAATCAAGCTGAAAAATAAAACCCATAATGAGAAGTAAAATCAATTAATCAATTGAGACTATATATTTTACAGATAAAACACTGTAAACAACATCATTAATCACTGTAATGATAAACCATATGTACAATAAAACAGAGTGGAAATGAGCATATTAAGTAGAGAGATAGAAGATAAATATCAAAATTACCCTTGTAGGCCGGGCGCGGTGGCTCAAGCCTGTAATCCCAGCACTTTGGGAGGCCGAGACGGGCGGATCACGAGGTCAGGAGTTCGAGACCATCCTGGCTAACACAGTGAAACCCCGTCTCTACTAAAAAATACAAAAAACTAGCCGGGCGAGGTGGCGGGCGCCTGTAGTCCCGGCTACTCGGGAGGCTGAGGCCGGAGAATGGCGTAAAAACCCGGGAGGCAGAGCTTGCAGTGAGCTGAGATCCGGCCACTGCACTCCAGCCTGGGCGACACAGCGAGACTCCGTCTCAAAAAAAAAAAAAAAAACAAAAACAAAAAAAAAAAACAAAATTACCCTTGTAGAGTTTAAAATACAATGTTTGAGATAAAAAATACACTAGGTGAGATTAAGTACATAAGATTTTTGATAGAGTTGGTTAAATTCTCTATGATCTGAATGATTTTCTGTCTATCTGTTTCACTAATAATAAAACAGGGAAGCTGAATTCTTATATAATTGTAGGTGGTCTCATTTTGTTATGCCCAGACCGTTTGTTCCCCAAAGAAGACCACCAGAGTCCAGAGTCAAAGCCAAGTGGCAAGGATCTTTACTACAAGTTCGAACTTGGTCCCTCCATTCCACAGCATACAGGAGGGCCTCGAACAATGCGAGTGCTTGCTTTTTATAGCCCGATATAAACAGGATATGCAAAGCTACAGGGAACAAGGTAATTCTCTCGGTTACAGCATTACAATTGGTTAACATTATACATTTAGCATTCCTTATCGGAGATCTCCCAGGTGATGTTTTTCTGAAGTTTGAAAGAAATATGGAGGAATGTGTTTGTGCTGGACTCAGGAAGTTGGGAGATATATGGGGGATGTGCCTCATTCTTTCAATTTCTCATTTTTCCTCAGGTATCTTAAATTTCTCTTTTTAGGAGCATAAATATTTGGAAGTATTATTTATTTTTCATTTATTGACCTATTTGCCATGTTGAAATAATACTCTTTATTCCTGCTCTATTCTTTGTGCTGTGGTATCTATTATACTTTGCCTGATGTTATTATAGGCACTCCAGCTTGGTACATATGTCTTCCAATCCTTTGCTTTTAACTTAAATGTTTCATTATGTAACTGGTTACTTTTGTTGTATAACTGGTTATTTAACTGGTTAAAGTGTGTTGGTAATAAGCAGCACATTGATAAATATTGCTTTTATATTCAACTTGTCAATGTCTTATATTTAACTTAGTTCAATTTTCCTTTAATGTAATTATTGATAATGGTTAGGTTTAAATCTGCCACCTGTGTTGGAACCGAACTGTCGATTCCCTCCTGGGCAGGGGTCGCCGCGAAGGATCACCGACACGAGATTCACAGCAGAGAGTTATTTATTACTAGCGCGCTAGGGTCCTAAGCTCTAAGTTGGCCCTGGGACCCTGACTGCTTGTTACAGGCTGTTTATATAGGCAAACACAAGTTCAAACACAGCTTATGGCGCAAAATTCAAACAAAGCTTAAGGCGCGTGGTAATTGGGTCTAGCTATGGCCTGAGCAAGGTGTCTTGTTCTAATTGGTTAGAGCAGGACCTTATGAGGTTTTTTCCTGGAGTTGTTGATTCCGGGAACTTCGAGGCAGGGTGGGACCCCCGGAATTGGCAGGGTGGGACCCCATGAGGTTGTTTCCTGGAATTGGCAGGGTGGGACCCTATCAGGGTGGGTCCCTATCGAGGCAGGGTGGGACCCTATCCAGAGCCACCTGGTGTTAATTTTTTTTTTTTTTTATATGAGGCCTAGTTTCTAAGTTTTATGAGGCCTAGTTTCACCTGATATGTCTACTCTTTTTCCTTTTTAGTTCTCATTTTTCTATAGTCGTTTTTGATTTTTTGAGAGTGGGTGTGAATATTTGTGTGTGTGTTTAGTGTATACTATAGTGGCCATAAAAATAAAACAAAACAAAATATGGCTTTCAAGTGATACTAAATTGCCGTATATATATATAATAAGAATCTTGAAACAGTATGCTTCAATTTCTCTCATCCTGGCTTTTGTGTTTTGTTATTCTATCTTCTAATTTTACTTATTTTATAAACTCCAAAATACATTACATGATAACATTTATTTAGTCAATGATTTTTAAAGGAGATTTAATAAGAAATAAACATCAGAAAATAAACAGCAAAATAAATCCAAAGCAATGTAAATTAAAAAGAGCAGTATGAAATCAAAGAAAGAGAAAACAGAAAAATGATAGAGAAAATCAATGAAACCAAAAACTAGTCCTTTCAGAAGATAAATAAAATTGATGAACTTCTAAGCAAGCCTCTAGGAAAAACCTAGAACTAACATCATACTTAATAATAAAAGGTATGATTTCCTACCACTCAGGAATAAGGTAAAGGTATATTTCAGACAAGGGGTTAGAGAAAAATAATCAGGATAATTATTCATAATATTAAATACCCTAAAATCTGTTTTCAGCTCATTTGCTGATCCAAATTACCTACATTAAAAATGATAGATGGATGATACAACATAGATAAATTCAGTTTGTTCTTGCTGTTTCAGAAATAACTAAAAATAATAATCCACTTTTAACAAAGTCATGATTTTAAAAGTGCTAGATAAAATGCTGTTATCTTACCTAAAATCTGATGCAAAAGCAGAGAAAACCATTTAGCTCCTCCTCTCATTCCTTCTCTGTCTAAAACAAAGTGATTTAGTGAAACTGCAATGTCCTGAAAGAATTAAGACCTTCGTTTTACTATGAGCGTCGGCATTAAATTTGATACCTAAGTATATAAGCTCATTTCTCTGGTTTCAGTTTTCTAATTTAAAATATAAAGAAGTTAGAGTAAATAGTGTTTGTAAAACTAAAGTCTCAGGCCCCTTAGTAATCAGTGGACATATTCCTCGTGACTTACAATTCCTACCTCAGAGTTTTACTCTTTTAAGAATATCAGCATTTTTATATTATCTATAAGATGCTTCACATCCCACAACAAACATGAATTTGAGAACTCATAGCTATATATGTATTTATGCCAAGCAGTATCTCATTAACTGAAATAGTTTGGCAAAAACAGTTTGTGGAATAATAAAATGTAAACAATGTCTTCCCACCAATTGAAAAATAACACATATCAAAACAAGCATTTTGTTTTGATATGCTTGTTTCACAGGAGTACTAGATAAAATTGTGAGAGAATTGAGCCTTCCCATATATTAGTATAGTCAATATAAATATGCCAAAGACAAAACTAATATATAATAATTCAGGATCATTTTCAGCTTTTTCAGTTTTGAGACAAAATTGAATTTTAGCAAAAGAACCACATGTAACATATTAAAATTATCTGTCATTTATCACATGAGTATTATTAATCTGAGGTCCTCAATACAATTTTCATTTGTTTTATTAATTTGTCTTGGTAGTATAATTTTATTGGAACTTATAAGTATACTAATTTTATGTTTATAAATATTTAGAAAAGAAGATAAAAATTATTTAGGTCAACACCAAAGAAACTACAAGAAATTTGTTTGCTGCTTTAAATTTTCATAAATCATCTAATCTGAAAAACGTTGATTTAAATATTCTCTAAGATTCTTTTCTTCTCTAAAGTACTATGACATTCACCTTTCCCTACATATATATCACATATAACCACTAGACGTCAGCAAGGCACTTCAATTAAATGTGATTTTCTTTATCCTCCTCCTGTTCTCCATGAAATGTAGGATTGGAAGAAGTCTGTTATATCTACGCAATATATGTAAACTACCAACCTTTTATTCAAATACTCTAGGAAATTTTCTACAACTCTCCCTAATCTTTGCTTTATCTATGTTTTCATTATAATGCAACTCCATTCTTTTGCTTTATCTTTGTTATAACAGCACACACACACACATATACCCACTCACATGCCTCACTACCTATTTGTAATATTGTTGAGCTAAAAATTTAGTAGGTAACATGGAAATGATGGTTAAAAAATGAAATTTGTGTATATTTAATAGATTGACATTGATCAACCTGCTTTAGAAAAGTAAATCTACTAAGAGTGGAATGATGAAAGAAAAGAGGAAAGACTGAAAATAAAAATATTTAATATTTGCTGAACATTTACTATGTCCTGAGAACTTTTCTAATCATTTTTGTAAGTTATCTTTAATGCTTATAGGACTCCATGAGGAAGAAGATGTATTGGTCACTCCATTTTGTAGATGAAGAAAATTAGAGACTCAATCACGCCACTAATTAATAGCAAAGCCAGACTTTCCAGCCAAAATATCTGAATCTCATCTGTTATTTCCAGATCACTCTAGAGGTATGACATAGTACAAAGTCAGATGAAGAGATCCGACATGAAGACAGTGGCAATGAGTTACAAAAAAAGAGGAATATGAGTTAGAAAGTTACTTGAGGTAAATCGAGAGGATGTTTTTACTGAACAATAAGACCTTACATTAAAGCGTGTATTAACTCAGAGAATTTCAGCTTAGATAGTTGAATGGATATGTTTGCCATTAATCAAAATGAAGAATTCAATAAGAAAAGTGGGTTTAAAATGGTGGTAGCTAATGAGCTTTGGTTTGGGTTTCTATAAAAGCATTCTGATTTAACAATTATTTAGTGAGTGCCTACTACGTGTCAGACACTCTTCTAGGCAACTGAAGTATATCAACTAACAAAAACAAAATTCCCTGTCCTTCTGGAGCTTACATTTTTACGGGAAGAGATGGACATAAAAAACAATCACCATAAATAAGTTTTAGATGGGGAGAAGCTGCATCTTCAAAGCCATTTGAAAGAACCAATCAAGTGGGGCTCTCCAGCAGTCATCTCCTGACAGAAACCTCAATTCCAACTGTTCATGCATAAAATTATCTTCACAAAAGCTAAATGTTCTATCAACATTTTAGTTGATAGAAGATGACAAAGTTCTCTTAAAACTAGAAAAATGTGACCGGGTGCGGTGGCTCACAGCACTTTGGGAGACTGAGGTGGGCGGATCATGAGGTCAGGAGAACGAGACCATCCTGGCTACCATGGTGAAACCCCATCTGTAGTAAAAATACAAAAAAAAAAAAAAAAAAAAGCCAGGCGTGGTGGCAGCACTTGTAGTACCAGGTACTTGGGAGGCTGAGGCAGGAGAATGGCGTGAACCCAGCAGGTGGAGCTTGCAGTGAGCTGAGATGGCGCCACTGCACTCCAGCCTGGGCAACAAAGATATATTCCGTCTAAAAAAAAAAAAAAATTAAAAAACTGTAAAGCAGGACACAGTGAATTCGTTGGGAATTGTAGGGGATAGGCCGAATACAATGTTAAGTAGTAGTATCAATTTTAAAAATTAGATGACACATACCAACCAATGTTCTATGCCAGGACCATTCTATAAAATATAATACCACATAGGCATTTTCAAATTTTCCAGTAGCCACATTAAAAATATAAAATTTTTTAAAAAGTGAAATAGATTGAATAGTATATTTTATTTAAATCAGTAAGTTTAAAATATTATTTTAATATGTACTCAATGTAAGGATACAATAACTTCTTTTTTATATCATCTTAAAAATCCAGTATTTTACAATGACACTTTCAAAAGTTTTTAAGCTCTTATATAAAAAATGCATTCCAACAGTCCCACTTCCCTGATCCTTCTGTCATTTCTTCAATAACTTTCCAAGAAAGTTCTAACATTTATACTTATTAAATATAGGCCATTAATTCCAATATTCAATGAGCCATTTCAGCAAACAATTAAAATCAGTTCTAGACATTCCTACCAAAATATTGAATCTTAAATTATGAATGAGTAGCCATATGTCAATGAATTTTTCCCATCCATTCTTATATTTTATAACCCTGTTAGTCTAATAGCGCCTTTGGATCCACTGCTACATATGATCCCCTATTCTCTGTTCATGGATCTTCCAATTCTATCGGCATATCACTACTTCTTCCTCAAACAGAATTTCTCAGTTCTAATGTTGTATATCTAACGAAGGCCGGTGAAGGCGAGTTTTCTGAAGGATAGTATCATTGTGTTAGGAACTTGCTTCTAGTAACATGTTTTCATGTTCTCCAGGCGAAGGAAAGCTGTTATCCTCTAACAAAGTAAAAATGGCTGCTTTGTGGTGGCTGAATCCCATATGAGGTTACAGGTTAACATCTTCCCTTCTCAGGACCTAATTTTGACATAGAAAGCCTGTAGAAGCTGTGTAGCAGGACGAGCGGCACCGAGTTAAAGAAAGAAGGGGTTTATTCGGCCGGGGGCTTGGGCAAAATTTCTGTCTCAAGAGCCAAGCTCCCTGAATGAGCAATTTCTGTCCCTTTTAAGGGCTCACAACTCTAAGGGGGTGCACGTGAGAGGGTCCTGACTGATTGAGCAAGCAGGGGCTACGTGACTGGGGGCTGTGTGCACCGGTGATTAGATCGGAACAAAACAAGATAGGGATTTTCACAGTACATTTCTATACAATGTCTGTAATCTGTAGATAACAGAACCAATTAGGTCAGGGGTCGATCTTTAACTACCAGGCCCAGGGTGCGGCGCCGGGCTGTCTGCCTGTGGCTTTCATTTCTGCCTTTTAGTTTTTACGTCCTTTCTTTGGAAGCAGAAATTGGGCATAAGACAATATGAGGGGTGTTCTCCTCCCTTAGCTGTACATTTAGTCTTCTTTTCATCTCTGCTAGTTTTATAAGATAACTCTGAGCCTAATTTTTAGCATAATAGGGCGCTATGACCGGAGGAAATGGAGTCATCTTTAATGCTGTGAGTATACCCTCTGGCTTTTTGAGCAATTAAAATTGGCAATTAACTGGCCTAATTTGAGTATGGTGGGGGAAGGGCTGGGGAGGAGCTGCGTCTTCATTGTCATTTAAAAGAGCCAACCTAGATGGAACAAGATGGTAAGTGGGGCTCTCCAGCAGTCATCTCCTGACAGAAACCTCAATTCCAACTGTTCATGCATGAAATTATCTTCACAAAAGCTACGGAAATCTGAACAAACAAGCAAAACTGTAAAACCACCTTGGACAACAAAGACATGTAAATCTATACTTGGACAATAGGGGGATTGATTCTCTGTGACTATGATACCACTTCCCCTGAGCCATTATGGTACCATATATAGAAAGTCCCCTTGTACTTATGGTTTCTACACTAGAAAACGTGAGCTGGAGATAGGCTTTCTCACCATCCTGGGTCCCTCTGCCAGAGACTGGTTCTTGCATTAACCTATGGGAAGCATGCAAAAACTGACAGAGCTGAACCATCTGAGGCCAGCTAGGCATGAAGAGGGAAGGCAGGGCTAGCAGTTGCCAGTGCACAAAATTTGACAGTTACTCTTTATACTTGCCAGAAGAGATGCCACAACAGAGAGATATTTAGGGGCACCATGCTGCAGGAAGCATGGTCCACAGGTCTCCTGGACTTGAGGACCTGGCTAGCTCTCCCACATGGCCCAGGTACCCTCCATTGATCTCCCATGGACACATCCTGGTAAGACATTGCATGAGCAGCAGAAACATCACAAGACTTACCTGTAACCGGGGCTTAGGGTCCTTTAAGTGCTAAATAGAATGTGACAGTCAGCTCAGAATTTGTAAACAAGTCCATTAAAATACAAAAGTCACAAATTCAGACCACAGAGACTGGAATACATACCTGATTCATCAATGCATGAGCAGAGATGAACATTTGCAAGGAATACGAAAAGCCTAGAAGAGATAGCCTAACCAAATGGACAAAACAAAGAACGAGCAAGTGAACAAAAGACAGACAGATTAATGCACTGGCAGACAAAGTATTCAAAGTGGTTGTTTTAAGGAGACTCAGTGAACTTCAAAAAAAAAAAAAAAAAACACACAAAAACAATTCAGAAATTTAGCAGAGAAATTTAAAAGAGATACTGAAATATAAAAGAAATCCAGAAGCATTAAAGAACAATAAGCCGGCCAGGCGCGGTGGCTCAAGCCTGTAATCCCAGCACTTTGGGAGGCCGAGGCGGCGGATCACAAGGTCAGGAGATCGAGACCACAGTGAAACCCCGTCTCTACTAAAAATACAAAAAATTAGCCGGGCGCGGTGGCGGGCGCCTGTAGTCCTAGCTACTGAGGAGGCTGAGGCAGGAGAATGGCGTGAACCCAGGAGGCGGAGCTTGCAGTGAGCCGAGATCGCGCCACTGCACTCCAGCCTGGGCAACAGCGTGAGACTCCGTCTCAAAAAAAAAAAAAAAAAAAAAAAAAAAAAAAAAAAAAAAAAAAGAACAATAAGCCAAATGAAAATGCAATAGAGAAAGGCAACAGCAGAACTGATAAAACAGAAGAAAGAATTTGTGACTTTGAACATAGACTTTGTGAAAATACAGTCAGTGGAGAATAAAAGAAAAAAAGAATGAGAGAGAATGAAGAAAATGTATAAGACCTATGGGACACCATCAAAAAGCATAATTCTATGTGTCATTGTCTTTTAAAAAGTACTAGAGAATGAAAAGGGTGAATAGCTTATTCAAGGAAATGAGACAACTTCCCAAACTTAGAAAGAAATACAAATATCCAGATACAAAATGTCAAAAGTCACCAGTCATACTTAATCCAAATAAGATAACATTAAGACATATTATAATCAAATTCTCAAAGATTAAAGACAGAGAGAATTCAGAAAGTAGCAAGAGACAAAAAGCAAATGACATATATAAAGGAATTCCAATATGTATGGCAGCAGACTTCTCAGAAGAAACCTTACAGGCGAGGAAAGAGGGAGATGATAAACTCAAGATGCTGAAGGAAAAAAGCAACCTCTCAACTAAGAATACTGTGTCCAGTAGAGCTATACTTCAGAAATAAAGGTGAGATAAATACATTTCCAGACAAAATTTAAGGGAATAGGTTGCAACTTGACCTGCCTTACGAGAAATGCTAAAGGGAATTCTTTGAACTGAAAGAAAAGGACACTGATGTGTCATGCAAAAGCATCATCCAAAGGTACAAAACCCGTAAGTAAAAGTAAGTATCCAAATGCAGAATACCCTAACATGGTAAACCACTTATATCTTTAGTAGAGAGATTAAAAGAAAAATAATAATAGCTACAATAACTTGGTAAGAGATAAGAAATATAAAAAGATGTAAATTAGACATCAAAAACTCAAAATGCAGGGAGCAAGAGTGTTTAAGGCAGAGTGTTTTTGTTTCATTTTCTTAACAAATTAAGTTGTTAATCAGTCTTAAGTCACCAGTAAACTATAAGATGTTCTTCATAAGCCTCATGGTAACCACAAAACAAATACGTTTAATAGATACACTAAAAATAAAAAGCTAGTCAAAACATACAAGGAAAATTACTTAGCCACAAAGGAAGACAGTAAGTAAAAAAGAAAGAATCTACAAGACATCTACAAAACTAGTAACAATATGTCAGTACCACGTCCTTCCCTATCAACAATTACTTTGAACTAAATAGTTAAATTCGTCAACTAAAAGATATAGAGTGGCTAAATGGCCTTTCTTAAAAAGCCAAGATTGAATTACATGCTCATATGCTAACTATACAAGAGACTCACTTCACCAGAAAGTGAACAGATGGGAAAAAAATATTCTGTGCAAAGAAAACAAAAAAAAAGCAAGATTAAATATTCTTTCTTTAAATAAAATAAACTACAAGTCAAAAACTATAAAAATAGACAAACACGGCAATTAAAATAATAATAAAGGGGTCAATAAGAGTATATCACAACTATAAATATACATTCACCCAACACTGAAGCACCTAATCATATAAAAGCAAACATAAATAGATCTAAAAGAAGAGATAGAGTAATACAATAACACCATAAGACTTCCTAGTTTACAACATCATCCACACAGAAAATTGGCAAGATAGTATCAGTTGTAAAACTCACTCTGGACCAACTTGACCTAATAGACATTTATAGAGCATTCTATCCAACAGCTGCAGAATTCACATTTTTCTAAATTGCACATGGAGTATCCTCAAAATAGATCATATATTAGGCCATGAAATGAGTCTTAAAAATTTTTTTTTAAAATCAAAATCCTAACAAGGGTATTTTTAAATTGTAATGGTGAAAAAGTAGAAATCAACAATAAGAGGGACTTCGGAAACCGTACAAATACATAAAAATTAAATAACATGCCCTAAACAACCAATGGGTCAATAAAGACACTAAAAGAGAAACTGTAAAATTTTTTAGATAAATAAAAATGAGCACACAACATACCAAAACTTATAGGATACAGAAAAATAAGTTCTAAGAAGGAAGTTTATAGCAATAAACACAAAAACAACAACAAAAATCCCAAATAAACAACCTAATGTTGTATCTCAACAAACTTGAAAACAAAAAGTAAACCCAAAATTACTAGAATAAAATAAATAATAAAACTTAAAAAGGAATACAAAAGATCAACAAAACAGAGTTGATATTTTGAGAAAAACAAAATTGAAACACCTTTAGTTGGCCGGGCGCGGTGGCTCAAGCCTGTAATCCCAGCACTCTGGGAGGCCGAGGCAGGCGGATCACGAGGTCAGGAGATCGAGACCATCCTGGCTAACACGGTGAAACCCCGTCTCTACTAAAAAAAAATACAAAAACCTAGCCGGGCGAGGTGGCGGGCGCCTGTAGTCCCAGCTATTCGGGAGGCTGAGGCAGGAGAATGGCGTAAACCCGGGAGGCGGAGCTTGCAGTGAGCTGAGATCCGGCCACTGCACTCCAGCCTGGGCGACAGAGTGAGACTCCGTCTCAAAAAAAAAAAAAAAAAAAAAAAAAAAGAAACACCTTTAGCTAGACTAAGAAAAAAAAGAAAACTCAAACAAAATCAGGGACATTAAAGGAGACATTACAACTGATACCACAGAAATACAAAAAAATTATAAGATGCTAAGCAGTTATGTGCCAACAAACTGTAAAACCGAGAAAAAATGGATAAACCTCTCAACACAAATAATCTACCATGACAGAATTTTAAAAAAAAAGAAAATCTGAACAGGTCAATAATGAGTAAAGAGATTGAAGCAGTAGTAAAAAAGTCTCTCATCAACCAAAATTCCAAGATCTGACTGGCTTCACTGCTAAATCCTACAAAACATCTGAAGAGTAACAAATACTAGTTATTCACAAAATAGTCCAAAAACTTGAAAAGGAAAAAATTCTTCCAAACTCATTCAACAAGGCATTATCCTGATACCAAAACCAGACAGGGATACAGCAACAAAATTATTGGCCAATATTCCTGAGAAATATGGATGCAAAAAAATTCTCAAAAAAAATTATATGCAATCAGAATTTAATAGCACATTTAAAAGATCATTTACAATAATCAAGTGGGATTTGTCCCAGGTGTGCAAGGCTGGCCTTACATATACAAATCAATAAATGTGATACATCACCTTAACAGGAAGAAAACCATAAAATCATTTCAATAGACACTGAGAAAGTATATGACAAAATTAAACAGAACTTCATGATAAAAACTCTCAAAAAATTAAACATAGAAGGAATTTGCCTCAATATAATAAAGGTTATATATGACAGACCAACAGCCAACATTATACTAAACAGGGAAAAGTTGAAAGCCTTTCCTCTAAAATCTGGAACAGGACAAGAATGCTCATTTTCACCATTTTTATTCAACATAGTACTGGAAGTCCTAGCCAGAACAATTGACAAGAGAAAAAATAAACATAAATAAACAAAATAAAATAACATAAAGATAAATAAAACAAAACAAAATAAACAAATAAAAGACATCCAAAATGGGAAGAAGGAAGTCAAATTCTCTCTATTTGTAGACATGATCTTATATATAGAAAACCCTTAAAAATATATAACTAATAAATACAGTAAAGTGGCAGCATACAAAATCAACATGCAAAAATTAGCAGCATTTCTATTAGCTAATAAAAAACTACCTGAAAAAGAAATCAAGAAAATCTTATTTGCAATAGCTACAAAAAATAAAATGTCTAGGAATACATTTATCCAAGAAGGTGAAAGATCTCTACCATAAAAACTATAAAGGATTAATGAAAGAAACTGAAGAGGATGCAAATAAATAGAAAGACATCTTGTGTTCATGGTCTGGGAGAATTATTATTGTTAAAACATCTGTAACTACCCAAATATATCTGCAGATTCAGTGCAATCTCTATTAAATTCTATTGTCAGTTTTTACAGAAATAGAAAAAAAAAAGAAAATTCTAAAACTCATATGGAACCACAAAATACCGCAAATAGCCAAAGCAATCTTTAATAGAATAAACAAAGCTGGAGGCATCGCACTACCTGATTTCAAAATATACTAACATATACTACAAAGGTATAGTAACTAACACAACATCATACAGGCATAAAAACAGACACATAAGCCAGTGAAAGAAAGTAGAGAACCCTAAAATAAATCCATGCGTTTATACAGCCCAATGACTTACAACAATGGTGCTAAGAATATACAATGGAGAAAGGACAGTTTCTTTGATGGATGATGCTTGGAAACTGGATATGCAAATGCAAAGAATGAAACTACATTCCCATTTCTCATCATGTACAAAAACCAGTGCAAAATGAATTAAAGACTTAATTGTAAGACCAATAACTATAAAACTATTAGAATAAAACATAGTGAAAATGTTACATGACATCAGTCTGGCAAGGATTATTTTACACAAGATGTCAAAAGTACAAACAACAAAAGCAAAAATAAACAGAAGGATTGCATCACACTAAAAGCTTCTGCAAAGCAAAGAAAACAACAGAATGAAGAGACAAGCTAGATAATGTGGGGAAATAATTGCAAATTATACATCTAAAAATGAGTTAATATCCAGAATTTCTTAGGAACCCAAACAACTCAAAAGCAGTAATCATCATCATCATCATCATTATCTGTATATGAAATGAACAAAAGACCTGAACATATTTTCTCCAAAGAAGACATACAAATGGCTCACAGGTATATGAAGAAATACTCAACATCACTAACCATCAGGGAAACGCATATCAAAACCACAGTGGGATATCACCTCACCCCAGTTAGAATGACTACTATCAAAAAATTTAAAACTAGCAAATGCTAAAGAGGATGTATGAAAAAAAGAACTCTTGTGTAGTTTGGGGAATGTAAATTAGTACAAACATTATAGAAAATAGTATGGAGGGTCCTCAGAAATTCTAAAATAGACCTAGATATAAGACAGCAACCCATCTTATGGGTATATACCCAAAGGAAATAAAACCAGTATGTTGAAGAGAAATCTGTACTTTCATGCTTAGTGCAGCACTATTCACAATAGTAAATATATGAAACCAATGTAAATGCCCATCAATGGATGAGTGAACAGAGGAAATGTCATATATATATACACACACACACACACATATATACACATATATACATACATACACATACACACACACACACACACACACACACACACAACAGAATATATTTAGCCATAAAAAGATGAATTCCTGTAATTTTGCAACAGCATGGATGAGCCTGGAGGACATGTTAAGTAAAATAAGCCAGACACAGAAAGACAAATACTCCATGTTCTCATTCATATATGGAATCTAAAAGTTTGATCCCATAGTCAAGTTGAGAATAGAATAATGATTACCAAAGACTGGGAAGAACAGAGGGAGAAGGATATGGGGAGAGGCTAGTCAACAGATACAGTATTATAGTTATGATGAATATGTTCTCATATCTTATTGGACAGTAGGGTAACTATAGTTAACAATAATGCATTGTATTTTTCCCATAGCTAGAAGACTTTGAATGTTCTCACAAAAAAGAAATAATAAATGTTTAAGGTGATAAAGTACCATGACTTGATTATATAGTATGTACATTTATCAAAACATCACACGGTACCCCATAAATAGGCTAATTATTATTCCTCAACAAAAAAGAATGAACCTACTTCACAATCATAATTATCATCTTTCTTACATCTGTTGCATACAATAGACACCATTCTCCAAATAAATTAACTTCGTCCTCTACCTCATCACAGGTAGTCATAGGTAAAATGTTTAGTAATTGCCATGCCAATTTATCTTTTTGTTCATAATGTTGTCTTAGCCAGGTAACATGGAAGCTGAGCTTGAAGATAAGCTTAAATGCTAATGCTCTAGTTTGTAGTATCTCAAGTGTGGTCTGCCCAACAGGTCCATCTGCATTGCCTTGGAACTTGTAAAGATGGCAAGGTCTTGGGCCCCACATAAGACATACTGAATCAGAATGTCTAAGGACAAGCCTTGATATGGGTATTTTAAAAGCTCTTCAGGTGATTCTTACATTGCTAAAACAGGAGGGATAGTGTTTTATAGGATGATACAGTTTTAGGACAGTTAAAGTAATGGAGAGCTGAGGCAGGGAGGGAGAGGAAGCAATATAAAGCTGCACAATAAGATCAGCCAGTTGTTTTGTCTGCAAAATACAGCTCCAGACAAGCTTTACGGAAACCCTAATCCATTGAAAGCATTAAAAACTTCTCTCCTTTTTCTCTCACTGCTCAAACTTGACCCCAAGATTTATTTTTTCCACTGCACATCAGGTCCCTTCATGTGGCTCTATGAAAAGTATACCCCATTCCCTAAGTGAGAAAGTAGTAGGAGGGGCAAAACATATAATATGCTCTGCAATTTTTCGGAGTACATCCAAGCAAGTTTCTTTATTTGTACATTTTATTTTTTCGTTTTATTTTTGAAAAAAGACGAGAATTTTATAAAATGAAATAAAAAGGTATTCTTTTGTTTTTCTGGAGACAGAGTCTCATTCTATCCCCCAGACTGGAGTAGAGTGGCATGATCTCAGTTGAGTGATCACTGCAACCTCCACCTCCCAGGTTCAAGCGATTCTCATGCCTCAGCCTCCCGAGTAGCTGGGATTACATTCCTTTGTTTTTCTGGAGACAGAGTCTCATTCTATCCCCCAGACTGGAGTAGAGTGGCATGATCTCAGTTGAGTGATCACTGCAACCTCCACCTCCCAGGTTCAAGCGATTCTCATGCCTCAGCCTCCCGAGTAGCTGGGATTACATTCCTTTGTTTTTCTGGAGACAGAGTCTCATTCTATCCCCCAGACTGGAGTAGAGTGGTGTGACCCTCAGTTGTGTGATCACTGCAACCTCCACCTCTCAGGTTCAAGCGATTCTCATGCCTCAGCCTCCCAAGTAGCTGGGATTACAGGCACATGCCACCATGTCCAGCCAATTTTTGTATTTTTAGACAGGGTTTCACCATGTTGGCCAGACTGATCTCGAACTTCTGATCTCAGGTGATCTCGCCTCCCAAAGTGCTGGGATTACAGGCTTGAGCCACCACGCCTGGCTGACATTCTTTTGTAAATGATGGTCTTGCATCTCTCCTAGATTGAGTGTCAGTAATTGACTTTTGTTACTTTCCCCTTATGCAAATACGTACTCCAGTGAACCTTGAAAGGCAAATTCCAGCTCTCAATTTCTATTTGCATATTTTTACCTGGAAATGAAAGTAAAACTATTGCCCCTTAAATTTTAGCTTTCATTGTTAAAAGTTTTCTTCGCTGCCTTCAAAATTCCTTCAGGAACTTGTGGAGAATGGGGGTCGGCAAATCTATTAGAAGCTTTGTGTATCTTTGCTGAGCATGTGAAAAGCTGAAGAAGCCAAGATGGTTGCAGAGACCTCTCATTACCTATATTATATGTCATGAATTCTTCCTTCAAAGGAGTTCTTACACTTGCTCCTTCTCTTCCTTTCCCACAGTCACCTGTCAAGCAGAAATCCTGATCATCACCCCGCCTGGATTAATGCAAATGTCTTTCTACTCAGAGCTCTAGCACTAGACTCACCACCTCCATTTCCAATTCTTCCACTGTCCAGCTGAGAACAATTTTGAAGAATTGGTACTTACTACATTGAAAAAAATTTTGACATTCTTTAGCTTAGTTTCAAAAACCTCATTTTAGATGACCCTGCTTTACCACCTATTGCCTATTTTGCAAATCTGCTCTAGTCAATAAGTCAGATGATTGTTCAATGTTTTTCTCTAAAACACAGGCTATTAATATATTCATAGCATGATTCCAGAGGATAAATATGGTTATCTGAACTTGCTATAGCACTTTAGTTAAGAAACTAGGCTTGCAAACGAGGTAGAAACAAAAGACAAAATCTGAAGAAAGCTATACCACTGATAGAAAAATTAAGTGCTTCAATGCTAGGGTAGTGTCATCAGTTAATTGTGAATCCTTTCTATTCAGGCACTTGGATTCCTCTCCTCTCCTATCCTCTCCTTTCCTCTCCTGTCCTCTCCTCTCCTTTCGTCAGTGGTTGTTTGTGAACCTGGAGGGATAAAGAAAGATTTTTCCTTTGTAAGTGACAAGCAAAATGCCAGCTTGGGCCATCTGGTACCTACACAATTAATTTTAAATACCAATCAAGCTAAATTCAGCCTGGACCATAAATGCAGATGGGTTTACTGCCCAAGAGTTATAGTTTCACGAATCAAATGAAAATGGGACTTTGCCTTTGTTGCAAGTGGATCAAGTTTTAAAACATGCTACTAAGAGTTACTGAAAAAAAATGTATTTTACTAGTGAGCATATGGTTTTATTTACTATTACTCTTTCATCCCTAAATAGTTATATTCAATATTCATTTTGAAATTGGTACGAAGCCATGACAAAGAGTCCTAAGCATTTGGCAGCACAAAGCTGCATGATTTATCAATATTTGGTAAAACAGAAACAACTATTATACAGACCAGATGGTCTTTGCATATGAAATAATATGCAATGGATATCATTTATATATAAATTATAGGGCAAGAACTAAGAGTATAAACAATGCTTTAAGAGCATAGCAGAAGAATGATTTTCTATTTATCCCTCTGTTTCTGACTCACAGGGACCTAAGCAATCTTCAGCTGCCTTAATGTAAATATCCAGGAAGAATAGATCATAAAAATTACTACAAAAGTATAGATAATAGACCTAATGATGGATATTAAAGATTATCTGATCTCTCAGTTGTAGAGATTACAAAACTGAAGTACAGAAACTTTAAATATTGAGTTGTGCATTTGCAGGTCTGTGGGTTCCGAGTGGGTATGCTCACTCTTTTTGCCAACCATCCTACTCATGCTTCCTCTTTAGATAGAGTGCTAAGGTTAATATATTATAAATATTCACAAAGTGGTAACAACTGATTATGTACAACACCAAAGACATAAAGACAGAAAAACATATACATCATCTGGTTGGTACAGAAGGTAAATAAGGACAAAAATTAAAAGACCACCCTTTTAGAGTAGAATAGACTTGAGATGGCAACAAGGTAATGTCACCATTATTACTTAAGTCAGCGACACTCTGTCCAAATGTGTTAATAGCTAGGGAGAGCTAGTAGAAGCAAATTTAATAGATGATCTCTTTAGAGGTCAGGTCTGAGTTTAATATTGCCAATGTTCTAAAATTTTCACTTACATACATACAGGAATAAATTATGTGTGTTTTACTTGTAAGAATACCAACAATTATTTAAATTTTTATCTGAAATGACAATAATTTTTGTCTAAAATTTGGAACACCAAGCTCACTTGTACAACTCTCTGAAGAATAAAGATGAACATAATTCATCCAAAAAGTATTCAAAATCACATTCCTAATGTAATTTTAAAAGTCCAAGCTATAATAAATAAAATATCTTTCATTTAAAATCCTAGAAAAGAAATTTAAACTGGATTAAACATGTTTAAAAACCAGACAGAATATTTTTCAAAAAATATACAAACTCTCATTTAAGGCGCTGATATTAATACGTTGTACAGATGCTTATTCTCTTTCAAATCCAAAATCTAAAAAAGGCAACCAAAGAAAAAACATTCCATTACAATGAAAGGGAAATTATAAGCTAGTAAGGAAAAGCAAAACATAAATCTAAATGCAAGAACAATATATGCATCCCTACTTCAAATAAATACATGAAATATATATCTCTTCCCTTATTAATAAAATAATTTTTAAAACTGTGGAGACTTCCACACAAAGATATCTGAGGGAAGACATCTTTATTCCCTTAATTTGTGCAAACTAAAAACAATAAAAAAGAAAAATAGACAAGAAACTTTTTTTGAATGAAACCAAAAGACAATCTTAACACTACACTGCAGCCTGTGAACAACAGATGCCAAATACAGTTAGGGCAACAAAAATATAAATGGGGAACAAGCTCTAGAGATATTTTATGTGACCGAAGTTAAGTCGCTATCTGCTTAAAATCGTCTATTATAGCTACAAGACTCATCATGTTAGCACATAACTTATCAATATTAAATTTTGAAGAAATAGAAAACTTACGCAGACCAATAGTAAGTGAGGAAATTCAATCAACAATAAAGAATGCCATAAGAGACGCACCCAGACCTGATGGCTCCACTGTTGAGAAAGAGAAAAGAAAAAAGCTTAACACCAAAAAAAAAAAATAATAATTATCAAGTCGCAAAGGTAAATAAGAGGAAGAAAGAAACAAAAGATCTACAATGCAACCAGAAAGCAATTAATAAAATAGCAGGAGTAAGTTTTTATCTAACAATCATTTTTACATTAATATAAATGAATTAAATTATCCAATTAAAAAATATGAGGTTTCTGAAATAATTTTTTTAAAGCAAGTGTCAACTATATGTTGCCTAGAAGAGAGTCACATCACCATTAAAGATACAGAAAAAAAGTAGAGGCTTGGAAAAAAAAATATACCATGCAAATGGAAACAAAAAGCAAATAAAAGTAGCCATATTTGTATCAGATAAAATAGACTTTAAGTCAAAAACTGTAAAAAAATAAATAAATTATTATATAATGATAAAGGGATCAATTCAATAAGAAGATACAAGAATTATAAATATATATATGTAGTCGACACTAGAAAACCCAGATACAAAAAGTAAGTATCATTAGATCTAAAGTCTAATAAATAAAGAGATAGACTACAATACAACAAAATAACAGTGGACTTCAACATCTCACTCACAATGACAAACAAACCATCTAGACAAAAAATTATCAATTAAGCATAAGACTTAAACTGCACCATAAGCCAAATGAACCTAAAGGACTTTACAGAACACTATATCTTAACAGCTGCAGAATACACATTCTTCTAACTGCACATGGAATGTTTTCTGGAATAAAACACATATTAACCCTCATAACAAGTCTTAACAAATTTAAGAAGACAGAGATAATACCAAATATTTTTTGTGACATTAATGACATGACTAAAAGTCAACAAGAAAAACTTCATAAACTTTACCAATACTTTGAAATGTTAAAATTTGCTCCTCAACAACCAGTGGGTAAATAAGTAAATTAAAATGGAAATTTAAAATGTCCTTGAGACAAATGAGTATGAAAATATACCATACCAACTCAGCAACCCCTTGGACAGAGCCTTCAGGGGCAGCTGAAAGCCTCTCTGCCACTGCCTTTGCAGTGGAAATGCCCTTGCCACCTGTGAACTAATGAAAGAGCAAATTCTGTAAGTGCCTTATCCGCACCTCCCACAAGTTGCAGTCAACCCTAGGACAGGAGGCCAGTCCATCTGCCATGGTTCCCACACACTCCCATGACCTTTCAACAGACAGGGAACTCCTGACTTGGGCCCACAGCACAGACCCTCCATCTTGGGCTGACTGCCCTGAGCAACTGCTGACCTGCATCTCTCTGGGGTCCCCGCGAGTCAAGCAAATGACTCTTGGTCACAACCACTACTAAGATCTCTTCCTCTGTTGCCTCTAAGCTGGGGAAAGCTCAGTGTTTATATTTAAACACTGAGATTACCCCGTAGCTGCAGTGGGCAACCCAGGAGTTCCAAGTCATGAATGATAGCCACCACTCAATGGAGAGAGAAACCCACACTTTCAGAGCACTGAGAGGGAACATGGCTGCAACTGTGAGGAAACATGGGGAAGGCACACAACTGAGCAAGAGCCTACCAACTGACCAACAAGCCTATGTATCACCTGCTGGATTATACCCCAAAGCTTCAAAACCAAAAACACCTTACTAACATAACTCCCACTGAAACTAGAGACAAGTCAGCTTCTGATAACTCAAATGGCCTCCAAAGAGTGTCAAATGTCCTCCAAATGACCTCACAAGTTCTCCAAGAAGAGTCCTTAACCAGGCTGAACTGGCTGGAATGACAGAAATAGAATCAGAATATGGATAGGAACAAAGATCATGGAGATTCAGGAGAATGGCAAAACCCAATCCAAGGAAAATAAGAATCACAATCACAATAAAGTGATACAGGAGTTGAAGGACAAAATAGCCAGTATAAAAAAAGAACCTAACAGGTCTGACAGAGCTGAATAACACAAGAATTTCAAACTGCAATCACAAGTATTAACAGCAGAATGAAACAAGCAGAGGAAAGAATCTCAGAACTTAAAGATTTGTTCTCTGAAATAAGACAGTCAGACAAAAAGAAAGAAAAAAGAATTCAAAAGAATGAACAAATCCTCCAAGAAGTATGGCATTATGTAGAGACCAAATCTATGAATCACTTGCATTTGTGGTTCACATAAGTGGACCACAAAAAAATCCTCAACAAATGTAAAAGAACTGAAATCATACCAAACACACTCTTAGAACACAGGACAATAAAAATGGATGTCAACACAATGAAAATCACTCAAATCCATACAATCACATAAAAATTAAACAACATGTTCCTGAATGACTTTGGGGTAAATAATGAAATTAAGGCAGATATCAAGAAGTTCTTTGAAAATAATGAGAAGATACAACATATCAGAATCTCTGGGACATAGCTAAGGCAATGTTAAGAGAGAAATTCATAGCACTAAATGGCTACATCAAAAAGTTAGAAAGATCTCAAACTAACAAAATAACTTCTCAACTGAAAGAACTAGAGAAGCAAAAACAAATCAACTACAAAGCTAGAAGAAGATGAAAAATAACAAAAGTCAAAGTTGAACTGAAGAAAATTGAGATACAAAAAAAAAAAAAAAATTCAAAAGACCAATGAATCCAGGAGTTGGTTTCCTGAAAATAAAATTAATAAAATGGGCCACTAGCTAGACTAAAAAGGGAAGAGAAAAGATCCAAATAAACACAACTAAAAATTAAGGGAATGTTACTACTGACCCCATAAAAATAAAAATAACCATCAGAAAGTATTGTGAATACCTCTATGCACACAAACTAGAAAACCTAGAAGAGATGGGTAAATTTCTGGACATATACACCTTCCCAAGATTGAGCCAGGGAGAAATTGATTCCCTGAACAGACCAATAATAAGCTTCTAAATTGAATCAGTAATAAATAGACTACCAACCAAAAAAAAAAAAAAAAAAAAAAAACCCAGGCCCTGATGGATTTAGAGCCAAATTCTGCCAGATGTGCAAAGAAAAGCTGGTACCATTACTACTGAAACCATTCCAAAAAAGTGAGGAGGAGGGACTTCTGCCCAATTCATTCGATGAGGCCAGCATCATCTTGCTGGCAGAGACATGACTAAAAAAGAAAACTTCAGGTCAATATTCTTGATGAACATCAATGTAAAATTCTTCAACAAAATATTTGCAAACCAAATTCAGCAGCACATTAAAAATCTAATTCACCATGATCAAATAGTCTTCATCCCTGGGATGCAAGGTTGGTTGAACATATAAAAATCAATAAATGTCATTCATCACATAAACAAAACTAAAGACAAAAAGCACATGATTATCTCAATAGATGCAGAAAAGGCTTTTGATACAATTCAAAATCTCTTCACATTAAGAACTCTGAATAAATTAGGTCTTGAAGGAACATACCTCAAAATAATGAGATCCACCTATGACAAACCCACAGCCAACATTATGCTTAACAGGCAAAAACTGGAAGTATTCCCCTTAAAAACCAGCACAAGACAAGGATGCCTTCTCTCACCACTTCTATTCAACATAGTATTGGAAGTATTTACCAGAGCAATCAGGCAAGAGAAAAAAATAAAGCCCATTCAAACAAGAAGAGAGGAAGTCAAACTATATCTGTTTGCAGTCAACATGATTTTTTATCTAGAAAACCACATAGTAGTCTTAGCCCAAAAGCTCCTTCAGACAATAAATAACCAGCAAAGTTGCAGGATACAGAATTAATGCACAAAAATCACTAGCATTCCACTATACCAATAACAAACAAACTGAGAACAAAATCAGAAAACCAATCCCATTCACAATTGCCACAACAACAACAAAAAACCTAGGAATACAGCTAACCAGAGAGGTGAAAGATCTCTACAATGAGAATTGCAAAACATTTCTCAAAGAAATCAGAGGAGAGAAAAATGAAGAAACAGCCCATGCTCGTGGAAAGAATATCATTAAAATAGCTAATAGTACCCAAAATGGCAATTTACAGATTCAATGCTATTCCTAGCAAACTACCATGACATTCTTCACAGAACTAGAAAAAAAAATGTTTTTAATTTATATGAAACCAAAATATAGCTCAAATAGCCAAGGCAATCCTAAGCAAAAAGAACAAAGCTGGAGGAATCATGTTACCTGACTTCAAACCAAACTACAAGGCTACAGTGACCAAAACAGCATGGTATTGGTACAAAAACAGGCACATGGACCAATAGAACAGATTAGAGAGCCCAGAAATAAGGTTGCACATCTATGACCATCTGATCTTTGACAAAGCTGACAAATACAAGCAATGAGGGGAAAAAAAAAAAAAAAAAAAACACTATTCAATAAATGGTGCTGGGAGAACTGGCTAGCCATATGCAGAACATTTAACCTGGACCCCTTACTTACACTGTATACAAAAATCATCTCAAGATGTATTAAAGACTTAAATGTAAAACCCAAAACTATAAAAAACCCTGGAAGACAATCTGGGCAATACCATCCTTGACATAAGAACGGGCAAAGATTTCATGGAAAAGATACCAAAAGCAATCACAAAGGAAGTAAAAATTGACAAATGGGATCTAATTAAACAAGAGCTTCTGCACAGCAAAAGAAACTATCAACAGAATAAACAGACAACCTACAGGATGAGAGAAAATTTTGCAAACTATCCATGTGACAAGGTCTAATATCTTGCATCTATAAGAAACTTCAACAAATTTACAAGAAAAACAAACAACCCATTAAAAAGTGGGCAAAGGACATGAACAGACACTTCTCAGAGGAGGATATTGCAAGCAGCCAACAAGCATATGAAAAAAGCTCAATATCACTGATAATTTTAGAGAAATGCACATCAAAACCACAATGAGATACCATCTCCCAGCAGTCAGAATGGCTATTACTAAAAAGTCAAAAAATAACAGGTGCTAGAGAGGCTGTGGAGAAAAGGAACTCTTCTACACTATTGGTGGGAGTGTAAATTAGTTCAACTACTGTGGAAGGCAGTGTGGCTATTCCTTTAAGAGCTAAAAGCAGAACTATCATTCAACTCAGCAATCCCATTATGGGGTATATACCCAGAGAAATATAAAACATTCTACCATAAAGACATATGCATGTGAATGTTCACTGCAGGACTGTACACAATAGCGAAGACAAGAAGTCAACCTAAATGCCCATCAATGATAGACTGGATAAAGAAAATATGGTACATATACACCAAGCAATATTATGCAGCCATAAAATAGAATGAGAACATGTCTTTTGCAGGAACATGGATGGAGCTGGAGGCTATCATCCTTAGCAAACAAAATGCAGGAACAGAAAATTAAATATCACATGTTCTCACTCATAAGTGGGAGCTAAATAATGAGAACTTATGAACACACGGAAGGAAACAACAGACACTGGAGTCTACTCAAAGCAGGAGGGTGGGAGGAGGGAGAAAAGCAGAAAAAATAACTATTGGGTACTGAACTTAATATCTGGGTGATGTAATAATATGTACAACAAACCCCCATGCCATGTGTTTATCTATGCAACGACCCTTTACATGTACCCCTAAGCCTAAAAATTAAAAAATTAAAGAAACTTTGGAAGAAAACCAGTAGCAAATTTAAAAACTAAAAATTATACTTTTAGCACCAGAGAAAGCTGCTAACATGTTTATCAATTTTAAAAGGTATAATTGTCATAGTATGAACTATACTCCTTTAAAGTGAAAATTTGATATGTTATAACCTGTAAAGCTGTGAAGCTAATTCTGCCCTCCAGATAAGAAACACATCAGTCAGTCCCAAAGTTTCCTCATGGCCCTTTGGAATCCTTCCTTCTTTCCCTTCACTGCCACTCCACATCTCTAGGCAAACAGTGATCTCTTTATGTCAGTATAGATTAGTTTGCATGTTCAGAAATTTTATTATTTTTACTATCTCAGTTCTTCCATTTATCATAATTATTTTGAGTTACAACCATGTGATTTTTGTATCAATAGTTTCTTTTTACTGATTAGTATTCTATTTTATGGACTAGTTTATTTATCCTTTTACCTATTGATAGCAATTTGTGTTGCTTCCCAGTTTTGATCTGTCACAAGTGAAAACATTATGAATATGCACATATATGAATATGCATATTGTATGAAGTAATTTCATTGGGTAAATGCCTATGTGTGGAATGGATGCATCATCTCATCAATATATTTTTACATTTTTGAGAAACTGACAAACTGCTTTCCAAGGTGTGTTTCGCATTTTACTTTTCCACAGCAGTACATGACAGTTTTCAGTGCTCTTGATTCTCATCAACACTTTGGATAGCCAGACTTTTAAATTTCAAATGTGCAGATAAATATATAGTGTTATTTCCAATAGCAAAGACATGGAATTAACCTAAATGCTCATCAATGACAGACTGGATTTGTAAAAAATGTGGGACATGTACATCATGGAATACTATGCAATCATAAAAAAATAATAAGATCATGTCTTTTGCAGGAACATGGATAGAGCTGGAGGTTATTATCCTTAAAAGAAACTAACACAAATACTACATGTTCTCACTGATAAGTAGGAGCTAAATGATGGGAAGTCATGAACACAAAGAAGGAAATGACAGACACTGAGGTCTACTTGAGGATGTAGAGTAGGAGGAGGGAGAGGAGCAGAGAAAATAACCGTTGGGTACTAGGCTAAATATCTGGGCGATGAAATAATCTGTACAACTCCCCATGACATGAGTTTACCTATATAACAAACCTTCACATGTACCACCAAACCTAAAAGTTTAATAAAATATACAGTGGTATTTCACCATAGTTTCAATTTGCATTTCTAAATGACTAACTATATCAAGCATTTTTTATATGCATTTTTGTCATTCATGTTTCTTCTTTGGCAAAGTGCCTCCAATTTTTTCACTATTTCTTATCAGGTTTTTATTATTATTGAGTTTTGAAAAACATATGTATATACATAGTTGATCCTCATTATTCTTGGATTTCATATTTGTGAATTTGCCTACTCAATAAAATTGACTTGTAACCCCAAGATCAACACTTCTTTCCCTTTCATAGTCATTAAAGACATGAACAATGTAGCAAAACATTTGAATTCCCTGAAATGTGCATGTTTCTAGCTGATACAGAATAAGGCAATATTCTGTCTTCTTGTTTGAACTCTTATACTGTAAATAAATGTCCTTTTTGAAGTCTATGTTTTTTTTCCCCACATTTTTGTGCTTTTTGGGGTAATTTTGCTGTTTAAAAATGTCACTAAAGCATAGTGTTCAGTGCTTTCTCATGTTCTCATGCATGAAATCTGTCATGTGTCTTACAGAGAAACCATGCATGTCAGATGAGTTCTGTTTAGCCATAAGTTATGGTCCAGTTGGCCATGAGTTCAATGTCAATGAATCAACAATGTATGTTAAGTAAGATGTCTTTAAAAGAAACACACACAAAACAAAGTTTGCATTTATCAGTTGATGAAGGTACTATGACTGGAGGCTCACAAGTATCTAACCCTGTATTTCCCTAGGAGCAATGGCTTACCATTCCCTAATTAAGAGTTCACAGCAACATGACATTACAGAATTTAACTACAGCAAATACCAAGTATATACATTATATAAATACTTTATCATATATATCCTATATACATAAGGATCCTTTTTTATAAATATATATTATACATATAAATTATATATATATGAATTATATATATATAATTTGCAAATATTTTTCTAGGACATAATTGGTCTTTTCATGTTAACAGTATCTTACAAAGAATAAAATTTTGTAATTTTGATGAAATTCAGTTTTATTTTCTTTTATGGATCATGATTTTGATATCTTATCTAAGAAATCTTTGCCTAATTCAAGGTTGCTTTCTCCTTTCTCTAGTTTTGGGGATATTATAGGTAGTGTGTTGACAATAAACAATGTCAGAGAATGAGAAAACAATGAGTTTCCAAACTATTCATTAACAAAATATGTAAACAGAAACATACCTTCATATGATTGCCGAACAAATAGGATGAATCATGAAGACTGAGTGCAACAGCTGTTTCTAAACTCTAATTGTTCATTAATAGTTTCTAATAAACCTACCTTAACCCGGTCAATTAATATATTGATTAGATATTATTAAGACCTTGTATCCAAGTCAAAATAAATAACGCAGGGAAAGCACCTAGATACTACCCATCCTCAAAAACTGATTTATTTACATGACAACTGTTTTTCTCAAAGTTTAAGTTTCCCAAATTTGGCAAATGAGAAAGTGCAGACAAGAGCTAGTATATTCTTATAGGGTTTTAAGTAATGGTACCCAGAGATACATAAAATCAGGCAGAAAGGGGGTTGGGGAAGGAGAAAGACAGAGGCAGATACAGAAGGAGACAGAGTTTAACACTGACTAATTGAATTATGGTGATGAGGCAAGCACAATAAAATTCTCAGTATATTTAGTCTGAAGTAATAAATCCCAGAGTGATATATATATGATATTTTTGTCTAATTATCTCTTATATTTCACAAGGTGATCATCTATAAGAAGAGAAGAATATGAATCATCTCGGTGAGAAAAAATATACATAATACCCCCTAATATCCTATCCTTAATTGTGGACTTGCTGGATGAAACAGCATTTGACATAGTTTTAATTTGCGCACTTGACAGCATAGGCAAGAGGAAAAACATACTTCTAGGATTTTCCCAGGCAACATGGATACAAATCAGCTAAAAACTCACTTTTAGGCCAGGCGTGGTGGCTCATACCTGTAATCCCTGCACTTTGGGAGGCCGACGCAGACGGATCATCGAAGTCAGGAGTTCGAGACCAGCCTGGCTAACATGGTGAAACCCCGTTTCTACTAAAAATACAAAAAATTAGCTAGGCATGGTGGCATGTGCCTGTAATCCCAGCTACTCGGGAGGCAGAGGCAGGAGAATCGCTTGAACCCGGGAGGAGTAGGTTGCAATTAGCTGAGAGATTGCTCCATTGTACTCCAGCTTTGACAAGAGCGAAACTGTCTCAAAAAAAAAAAAGTTGTTTTTTTAAAGTTAACCAAAAAGAAATAACACTGGAAACCCATGAAATGAAAAGTATCACTTAAAACTGGTTACACTAAAAAGGAAAAACATAAAGTTGGAATGAATAATGAAACTAGGCCTCATAATTCCTAAGCCTCATAAAATTTAGAAAGCTTGGCCATCATGAAACTTAAACTCCAGATGGCCACGGATAGCCACCCGATGTTCCCAGAACCCAAACAGAAAGACAATTCCGGGAAATAGCCTCATGAGGTCCCACCCTGATAGCCTCATGAGGTCCCACCCTGATAACCTCATGGGGTCCCACCCTGACTCAATGTCCCCGATGTTCCCGGAATCAGCAATTCCAGGAAAGAACCTCCTAAGGTCCCGCCCCAACCAATCAGAACAAGATACCTTGCTCAGACCATAGACAGACCCAATTACCACGCGCCTAAAGCTTTGTTTGAATTTCGCGCCCTAAGCTGTGTTTGAACTTGTGTTTGCCTATATAAACAACCTGTAACAAGCACTCGGGGTCCCAGGGCCAACTTAGAGCTTGGGACCCTAGCGCGCTAGTAATAAATAACTCTCTGCTGTGAATCTAGTGTCGGTGATCCTTCGTGGCGACCCCTGCCCAGGAGGGAATCGACAGTTCGGTTCCAACAATAACTGCATATGTTTAGGAACATCACTATTTCCTTAGAGACTAATATATTTTATTACCTTTCTCATGTTCTTTTTGAAAATTCAAAGTTTTATGTACTACATGAATTTTAGGATTGTTTAACTATAACTACATACCTACGTATATTTTTGAAATAGAACTCTGATCAATTTTGAATATTCAGATTCAAAATCCGAAAATTGAGGAAACAAAAAATGAATAAAATATTCAATATGGTTTTCTAGACCAAAATTCATGCACTCTTTTTAACCTAAATAATACATAACAGAACTGTGAAAAATATCTGTTTAGCAAAGCACATAATATCATCACTATATATTATGAAAAAATTATAAATATGATAAATTTTAAATGAAATGATTTTCATCACACAGCTTAACACCTAGTCATACTTTACATACTTTATATATATATATTTATATAGAGATAACATATATACACTATATATATAAAGAACAATGCCTATGACTATATTTGAACTTAATGAAAAATACAAAATAAATTCTCATTAAGTTTAGCCCTTAATGTCACTAAATAGACAGCTCTAATTGCTGTTCCCACTTTAATGAGAGCATAATCTGGAATCTAAATGGCATACCAGCTATAGGTCACCTCTGGACATTCTCTACATCTTAAAAGTAAGTCAGCCACATACGAGTTGCAATTTAAAGCCATTTCTTCTAACTTTCCTTTCCAAGGGAAAGACTAACAAGAATCTATTTCATTTAATATAGCTTCTTAAAGACAGCTTTAGCAGAACATAAGTATTTTTTTTCTAAGTAAAACTTCACAGTCCCTATTTACTTTTAACCAAAGAAACCATTTCTATTTAATTACTATTAATATGTCATTTTTCCCTCCTTCAAGGCTCAGCTTAAGTATTGCCTCTTAAATTTTGTTATCCTATTTTATCTATGATGCATAATTGTTTTATAAATTCTTATAACATTTATTTTATTCATATTGCTATATAATTATACAAATCTATTAGAGAAAAGGAAGATACTCAATTTTTCTATATTCTCTATGGCAAATATAAGAATAGCAGGCATATAGTAGAGAACAGTTATTTATTAAATTAAGAGAAACAGTTTATTTATTTATTTTTTTGGGGGGGTGAATACTCAAGCTACTGAAAGTCCTCCGTACATGCTAGAATAATCATGACTCCAATCTCTTCTACACATATTTCCTCTGCCCTTATTATCCTACCCTGTACCCCCAAACAAAACCTCATCTACTTGCCAAAGCTTTGTTCATCCTTCAAAGCTTCACTGAGTTACCTGATAACCAGCTCAGTTAATGAAATGAAAGGGCATTTGTCTGATTTGGCTGCCATAACAAAATTCCATAATTTGAGTGGCTTAAACAACAGAAATTGATCTTCTCAGGATCTGGAGGCTGGAAGTGCAAGATCAGTGTGCCCAACTTGGTTAGATTCTGGCTTGCAGATGACCAGCTTCTTTCTATGTGCTCAAATGGCCTTTCCCTGGTTTATTTTCATAAGGGCACTAATACCATCATAAAAGCCTGACCTTCGTGACCTCACATAATCTTAATTATTTTCCAAAGGGCCCATCTCCAAATACCATTACATTGGGGATTAAGGTTTCAACATACAAACTTCGAAGGGACACAAATATTCAGTCTATAACAATTGGAAAAAACAAAGACTTTGGATTAGCTGGGCCTGGGTTTAAATATTGTTCTACTATTTCAGACATGTGTGACTTTGGCTGACTTATACTCAGAGATTCTGTTATCTGTGAATGGAGACTATCAATACTAACCTCATAATTATAATCATCATGATGGTTTTTGAGCATTTACTATAGTATTTTACTATACAGCATTCACTAATAGTTTTTTCAATGACTTTATAAGTATTAAATTTTTTAATTCTCTATTGAGAAGTAAATGAACTAACGATATTCTATAACAAAGGAAATACAGTAGACTTAAAAATTTACATCAGTTTTTACTTAAGTGTACTTGGATAAAAATAATCCCTTTCTGTTTCTGATGGTAACATATTTTGCCCTTGTCTACAAAGTATATTTTGGCTAAATATAATTATTAGGATTTTAGAATGCAAGTAACCTTTTTTCCTTTCTGGGTTGGATGTTGAAGGAGAAAATATGCAAGAATCATTGGTCAAATGGAGAGTAAAACATTAAAGTCATTAATGACTTTAATCAACATCCTAAAATCTCTATTCCTAAATTCTGAGAAAACTCGGATTGGAGCACACGACTTGAGTAAGAGGCTGAAGTGGAGGTCTCCTACCTACATATTTACATGGCGTGTTAAAAGAAAAACTTCAGCTGAATTAAATTTAAAGGAGTTTAATTGAGCAATGAAAGATTCACGAATCAGGCAGCCCCCAGAATCACAGAAGATTTAGCGGGATTCCAGAGCAGCCACATAATGGAAGAAGATTTATAGACAAAAAAAAAAGAAATGGGAAATGACATACAGAAATCGGAAGTGAGGTGCAGAAACAACTGGATTGGTTACAGCTTGGCGTTTGCCTTTTTTGAACATGATTTTAACAGTTGGCTGTGTTTTGTTGACTAAAACTCAGTAATTGGCACAGATGTGGGCTATGGTCTGTTTACATCTCCACTTGTTATAATTCACAATGAACAGAAAAACCTTTAGGCTGAACGTAAATATGAAAGGGGGCAGCTTCAGGCTAAACTTGATTAACAGGTGAGACCTACATTTACAAATGTTTCTAAATTATGATTTTGTTGGTAGAGCAAAAAACTCTAAGACACACCTCACATACTCAATAGCCAGAAGATCAAAGAAACTGTCAGCTTCTGCCCAAGAAAGACCTGCCAATGTCAAGCCTTTCACTCTCTCTTCAAACATGTAATATGCTCCCACTTCAATCTTATTTTCAGAAGATAATTTCACATGCTAATTTATAGAGAAAAAGAATTCATATAACAGAAACTCCTTCAAAATTGTTTTTACTAACTCTCCCCACATTTACGTGTATATTTTTACACCTACCCTGTTCTTAAAGTGGAGAAAGTATTCCTTCTCAAGGAAATTACCCAGGTTGTGGTCTGAATCCCTCTCCCTCTTGTTTCCTGAAGAGACTTGCCTCATCATTTAAGCCATCCTTGTTAATTTCAGGCATTCTCTCTCTGCTAGATTCTTCCCACATCCAACATGTTCTCCAATATGTTCAAGTGTATTTAATATTGAAAACAAAAGTTAAACTAACTTGTTTGCAAAATCTCTTTTCCAGATAGCATCTGATTTTTCCTCCTTTACAGTCAAGCTTATTCTAAACAGTTTTGTCTGGGAACAGTGGCTCACTCCTGTAACCCCAATACTGTGCAGGGGCTGATGCCACAGGATTTCGAGGCCAGGAGTTTAAGACTAACCTGGGTATCACAGAAAGACTCCATCTCTGAAAAAAAAAAAAAAAAATTCAGAAATTAGCTGGGCATGGGTGGCATGAACCTGTAGTCCTAGCTACTCAGGAGCTTAAGGCAGGAGGATCACTTGAACCCATGCAGTGGGCTACAACTGTACCACTACATGCCAGCCTGGGCAACATAGCAAGACCCTGTCTGTCTCTGTCTCTCTCTCTCTATATAGACATACATATGAAATATACATAAATATATATATTTCCTCACTCATCTGCTACTCTAATCTGGTTTAAACCCCTTTCACTTCATCAAAGAAGATCTTGATGAAGTGACTGAATCCTATGGGCTTTGATTAGCCCTTATCTCAGTAAGTTACCACTGGTCTTCCTCTCCCTTTTTCTTACAACTATCTATTCCTTTCACTTCTGTTTCCTGATTTTTCTTCCATTTTTCTGGTTTTTCCATCTCCCCTTGAGGCTCATCTTTCTCTACTAAATTAATAAATATTGTTTCTCAGGCCTCAGCCCTACACCATCATCTTAGTCTGTGACCTTTCCCTCACATGATTTCAGCTACCCTCATGATTTCAGTTATCCTGTTTACACTGGCAATTCCTAGATGTGTATCTCTACAGACTTGTTCTGTACACTTCAGAAACCTATATCCAACTACTTATTCAGCACCTCCATTATGGTGAGAAAAATGTGTCCAAAACCAAACCCATAACACTTTTATTCCTAAAACCTGATCCACTTCTATAACTTGCAATGCAGTAATGCATCATAGCCATTATTCTGCAAGCCAAAGATCTAGGGGCATCTATGAAATCTCAGCGTCTCATTCCCCATTGAAGTATTATCATTTGTACCTCCAAATTACTCCCAAATCCACTCTCATCTATTTCCACTACTCTTACCCTAATTGAAGCTGCCTACACATTTCTCACTGGGAAAACTGCAGCAGCCCCTTACATTGTCCCACTACATCCACTTTTGCTTCATTCCAACTTGTTTTTTCATGTTGCACCCAGGTGATCTTTTCAAAATTAAAACCTAATTATGTTTCTTCTTACTTGAATTTGTTTTCAAAGGTTTCTCAATTAATCTCTGGAGAGAAAACAGAATCACTATTGACTAACAGAGCTTCACTCGTAGGGTTGAGGAAAGGTCCTGAAGCACATGGCTTACTATTAGCTGAACAAAAAGAACATTCTCTTACTCAGGAAGAGGAGGATTGACAGCCAACACTGTCTGCTACCCTACCATTTAGTGAGGAACCCCTCTGAACACATCATTCTACTGTACTTTGCTTGGTGGCTATTCAAGTGGTTACAGATGGACATATGTAACCAATTTTCACTGACAAGAACATCCTTTTGTGGGATTAATAGTGACACTGAAATGGCCCACACTTTCAAATAGTCCTTCTGAAAGCTGACCACTACAGTCACAGCTAGGACACAAAATGCATTCCACCACCTAACCGAATTGCCTTTATTTCAAATAGCACTTCTCTGTCCTGGAAATGTAAATGGTCCACAAAGAGCAGCTAAATTTCTTTATTGTTAGTGTGCTTGCACCTTTTTATACGACAGCTCTAGTCATTCAGCTTTCTCTGCCTATTTCCTTGTTTTCCTACTGACTCTATTGCGCATATCACAGCATGTCATTTCTCTCACTTTCTTTCTGTTTGTTCCTCATTGTTTCTCCTTTTCCTATGATGCATTCCAGACACACATCTCTGTGTCCTCAATATATGCAGAAACAGCATGAATTCCAATCATCAAGACAATAAAAAAATCTTAGAACAAACAAAAAGAACATCCCTGCAATTGTGTCTTGTTTACTGAGTTGGTGGTTTGAATAGACTCTGCAGGGGATTATCTCTATAAAGCTATTGTACATGATATTGAGTTTTAAGGTCACTAAACAGTATGATTGACTGTAGATAAATTGAACAAGAAATGAACTTTGTTTTTCTTGCCTTTCCAATCCATATTCTTTGTTCATATTCTACTTTTCAGTACCACTCCCAACCAACCATTGCCCCACATCTGGATCTCACGGCTGTAAAGGGCCCAGGCCATAGCTCCCTAGTGAGTCTTTACCTCTGAATTTTGTGTATCTATATGGCCAGTGGCAGGTCTCTGAATTTTGTGTATCTCTATTGCCAGCCATGAGACCCAGCTGTGATATAACATTTGGCAACATATATGTAAATTTATCAAAAATTACTGACTGTGCCTCATTTAACCCCTAATATCCGAATAAGATGAATTAAATAAATTTGTCTTATTAAGTCAAGGTTATCTATGAGTTATTTTATAGCTTTCCAGATTATATTTTAGTTTTAACAGCAGGCCCTTAAAAAATAACCCAGTGACATATCTATAAATTTAAAGTGCCCTATTGTGGTCAATAAGGATTACATCACATAGGGAAGAGAGTGGTCATAGGTACTGGAATCCAGAGGCAGGTCTCAGAAATTTGTTTTAGTTATGTGAGTTAAAAAATTGTGTAACTACCACCATGCTGCAGAGTGAGTGTGGAACCTGGTAGTCAACTCTGCACATCACATTGTGTAATAGTAAGATTGTGTGGATGAGAGACATAATAAACACAAACTCAATAAAGTAAATCTGAAAAGTAGATTCACATTTCAAAAAAGGAAAATTGTGTTGGTACCTGCTAAGTATGCCATTTTTTAAAGACACTAATAATAATTTAAGCACATTTTAATAGAGGTAAATTAACTTTTAATATGAATACATTGGCTAAAGTATTAGTTGCTCTTTAGGGGAGAGTAATGGTAAGAAAGGGACATGACAGAAGTTTCTAGGGTCTTGATAATCTGTGAAATTTCACAGAGCTCTATTTTATAATTTGTGTACATGTGCACGTGTGTATAGACATACATTCAATTTACATTTTTTGAATATGTCAAGAAATTTGAAGTGAGATCTTTTTTAAAGAAGTTTGTCTCTTTTCCATGTAGGCCTATTCATTCTAATTTTGTATTCCTTTTAGTCTCTGTTTTCAACCTGTGAGTGGTCAATAACCAACTTTAGCAGGTTTGCTGAATTGAAAAAAAAAAAAAATCAATAAAATACTCAGTGGTAAATCTGCCCAGACAGGATAAGTTCATAAATCATTGCAACCTCTCTGCCCATGAGGCAGCGTCAACATGGATCAGTGATAAGAACCACTTATATCTGAATGCAGTAAAAACATTGATACTAGACCTAAAGAGTTCAAGGTCCTTCTGTTTCTTCCATTACAAGTGAGGGTAAAAACCCAAGAGCCAGACAAATTCATAGGAATTGAGAATTTCAAAACATTTTAGACACCATTAATCACAACCCTTTCATTTCATAAATGACTAAATAGTAGCCAAGAAATTAAATAACTTGTGTAAGACTCACCCAACTTTGTGACAGAAATAGAATCAGACCTCAAGTCTCCCTCTTCTCAAGTCAGCACAGCTTCTGAGTTTCCTCTCCTCCATCCCAAAGGCGGCTCTTAACACATAGTTTCACCCTATCTGCAGGGGATATGTTCCAAGACCCCAGGGGATTCCTGAAACCACAGATAGTACCAAACTCTCTATGTACTATGTGCAAGTGTATCTTTTCTTCCTTACAATTTCATGGTTAGAAGATTCATTCTTACCGCAGACTTTAGCAACTGCACCGTAAAGTTTCTTTTTCTTTCTTTCTTTATTAAATCTAGAACTTTTACCTTTTCAGTTAAAAGAAGCACTTTTATGGCTTCTCTTTGGCGTATACAAATTTTCAGCATGACAAATCTTGTGCTTTGGGTAATTTAATTTGGGTAATTTTTTTGTAATTTAAGTAAAATAAGAGTTATTGATTACAAATACTGTGATCCCTCAACAGTCTATCTGATAATCAGGAGGGCTACTGACAGGCAGATTGTGTATGAGCGTGAAGACATATGTCCCAGGTGGACAGAGCAGGATGGCAGGATAGTGTGAGACTTCAACATGATATTCAGAAAGTTGTGCGCAGTTTAAAATTTATAAATTGCTTATTTTTGGATTTTTCCATTTAAGAGAAGATCGCTGTGTGTATATATGTGTATGTACATATTTTCCATGCATTCCTACCATATTCTTTTTTGAAAATAAAATGTTTCATCTGCCATGGAGTTTCTCTATTACTCTCCAAATAACATCTCTAAAATTGTTCCAGAATCATTTTAGCTATTAGAATGTGTGTAGCTCAACTACTAAATTGTAGCTTCATTCATTAATTGACATTATTGAGTATCTAGTTTATGCCACACACTACAATTAGTGCTTGGTATTCAGAAATAATCAGAGAAATGGTATTTGTCATTGTAGTACCTTAGGTCAATTGAGGAAACAGATAGATATTAAAATATTTATCAAAAAAGAAGTACATGTAATAAAGCATTTGACTCCATTTTTTATGTTTGACTGCCGACAGCTTTTGAAACCCATCAGTTCCTCTTCCTTTTCTGCCCTACATCTGGGCAAGCAGATAAGAAAGCCCCAGTGCTCCCTCCTTTGGTCCCAATGGGATATGCCCATACCACCTCTGACACACACACATTAGACATACATATATACATGAAAATTGCCAAGAAGAAAATGGACTTTATTTTTAGCAACCACTCAATTATTCTAGAGTATTTCTGAGTACCTCCTATGTGCTGGAAACAGTACTACGTATGGCAGTTAGACAGTAAACAAGACAGACATGGCCTCTACCTTCACAGAATGAAGGAGGAGATTAAAACAAATCATTACAGTGGGAAGGTAAGTGTTATAATAGATATGTACAGTAAACTATGGGAGCTTATACATAGGCTAATAAGCCAAGCCTAGGAACTCATATTAGGCTTCCTAGAAGAAGTGATATTCATTTGTTTATTTGTACCTTTTAAGTTCAGGGGTACATGTGCAGGATGTGCAGGTCTGTCACATAGGCAAACGTGTGTCACGGGTGCTTGTTGCGCAGATTATTTCATTACTAAGGTCTTAAGCTTAGTATCCATTATTTTTTCCTGATCTTCTCCCTCCCCCCACCCTCCACCCTCGGATAGGCCCCAGTGTGTGTTGTTCCCCTCTATGTGTCCATGTGTTCTCATTATGTAGGTCCCACTTCTAAGTGAGAACATGCAGCATTTGGTCTTCTGCTCCTGCTTTAGTTTTCTAAGGATAATGGCCTCCAGCCCCATTCATGTCGCTGCAAAGAACATGATCTCTCTCATCAACCCAAATGCCCATCAATGATAGACTGGATGAAGAAAATGCGGTACATATACACCCAGGAATACTATGCAGCCATAAAAAAAAAAAAAAACGAAGCGATATTTAGACCAGGACATAAAGGGTAAGAAGTGGAGGAAGGATAAGAGAAAAATGCAGTAACTCTTAATACCTTCTTCTCAGTGCCCACCCCTACCAACCCTAGCAAAAGTTTATCTCTTGAAATTTTGCAAAAGGGAATTTTGATAACAGTGTGGTGAACTGCTTTCCTGAGTTAGAAGGAGGAAGGAATAGAGAAAGTCGTAGTGGGCAAATGAAGAAAGAGCAGAAGGTGAATTAGAGTGTGCCCAAATTCAAAATATAATTTAAAACATTGCTTTAGAGTGATGCCAGCAAAATGGTAGACAGCTCCAAGCTCTCATCTCTCCAGAGAGATTACAAAAACAAGCAGAACAGTCAGAACCAATTTTTTCAGAACTCTGAATAACAGGCAAAGGTTTATTGCAACCAAAAATGGTGGGAAAGCTTAGTAGCATTTTAACTTGCTTTTGACAAACCCCATCTTCTAGTATCAGTCTATAACAGGAAATCTGGCATTCATAGGGTGGCAACTAGAAGGAGCAGAGCAGATCTGATTCACAAATGATTGTGTCTGCTCTAATTTGGACGGGCTACATAAAGAGCTGATGCAAGGTGTTCATCTCTCTATCACCTAATTTAAAACTCAGGACAAAAAAAAAAAAACCACAGTGAACATTGCTCAAAAATACTGCAAACTGAATGAACAACCATCAGTTGTGTGGAACAATAATGTTTTGACAATATAGTCAAAGTATTATTATGTTTGTGACTGTCTAAGGCCTGTAACAAGTGAGATTTATCCAGGGAATGCAAGAGTGGTCCAACAAAAAATATAATCAATGCAATATATCACATTATTAGAAAGCAGGAAAAGCCCCCACATGATAATTTCAATTGATACAGAAAAGATATTGGCAGAATCCAACACCCTTTCACAATTAAAACATAAGCTGGAAAACTAGGAATAGATAAGACCATTTTCACATGACAAAGGGCATTTATAAAAACTACACAGCCAAAGTAATCACAACAGCAAAAGACTGAAAGCTTCTCGCCTTAGATTAGGAGCAAGGCAAGGATGTCCGCTTTTGCCACTGTTATTTAGCACTGTACTCAAATTCTAATTGTACCCATAACTTATACTATATACAAAATTATGCAAACTTCATAACTGAACTGTTTGTTCAGTTTGTAGTAGTTTATTTTTTATCAGTGTCCACTGTTTTTCTGGCCTGAGTTTTGAACCCAAACATAAAAGCTAGAACCATAAAATTCTTTTTTTTTTTTAGATGGAGTCTTGCTCTGTTGCCCAGGCTGGAATGCAGTGGCGTGATCTCAGCTCACTGCAAACTCCGCCTCCCAGGTTCACGTCATTCTCCTGCCTCAGCCTCCCAAGTAGCTGGGACTACAGGCACCCGCCACCACACCTGGCTAGTTTTTTTGTATTTTTAGTAGAGACGGAGTTTCACCGTGTTAGCCAGGATGGTCTCGATCTCCTGACCTCATGATCCGCCCGTCTCAGCCTCACAAAGTGCTGGGATTACAGGCATGAGCCACCGTGCCCGACCCCATAAAATTCTTTAAAATACATAGAGATAAATCTAGGACCTAGGATTTGGCAATAAATTCTCACCTCAAAAAGACAAGCAACAAAAGAAAGAAAGATGTAAATCTGACTTTGTTAACATTGAAAACTTTTGTTCAGCAAAGGACATTACTAAGAAAGCACAAATACAACCTACAAAACAGGAGAAAATATTTGATGTCATATATCTGATGAAGATTAAATATCCAGAACATATAAAGAACTCCTACAACTCAACAATGAAAAGACAAAAAAAAATTAAAAATGGGCAAATAACTTAAATATTTTAACTCCAAAGAAAATATACAAACAGCAGTAAACACATGAAAAGATGTACAACATTATTAATTATTAGGTAAATGCAAATAAAAGCCACAATAAGATAGCACTTTGCACCTACTAGCATGGCTATAATAAAATGTGAAAAAGGAAAATAGCAAGTATTGGCTAGGAGGTAGAGAAACTGGAACCCTAATATTTTGCTATTGGAAATGTAAAATGGTGCAGCCACTGTGGAAAACAGTTTGGCAGTTCTTCAACAAGCAAAACATGGAATAACTATTTGACACAGCAAGTCTACTCCTCGGTTATACACCAAAGAGTTGCAAACAAGGACTCAAACAGATATTTTTACATCAATGTTTTGCACCATTACTCACAATAAGCAAAGGTAGAAACAACCTAAGTGTCCATCAACAGATGAATGGATAAACAAAATGTAGTATGAAAATATGATGGAATATTATTCTGACATAAAAAGAAATTGGTTCTGATATGTGCTGTGCCATTAATAAACCTTGAAAACATGAAATATGCTAAGTGAAATAAATCAGGCACAAAAGGACAAATATTGTATAATTAAATATTTAGAATATACAAATTTGTAGAGACAAAATATTGCTTACAAGAGTCTGGGAGGAGGAGGAATAGGAGAGTTATTACTTAATGGGTATAGAGTTGCTATGTGGGGTGATGAAAAAGTTTTGGAAATGGTAATGGTGATGGTTGCTCAACATTGTGAATGTAATTAATGCTACAGAATTGTACATTTAAAAATGATTAAAATAACAAATTTTATGTTACCTATATCTTATTATACTAAAATATTCAATCTAAAAACATAATGGGTTTATATTATAAGAAATATACATTTTTTAAGTTCAATAGAGGAATAGGTCTCCTTTCAAAGTCTTTGGCTTCTTACTTGAAAAGTGTCTTCCCAATGTACACAGAAGCCCAAATACAGTATACAGTGTGGTTTGGAACACAGAATAAAATATATGTAAATTCTTTAAAAATTATATAAAGTATTTCAAAAAGAGATGACTAATCCAATGTAGGCTGACAGTTAAATAAAATATGTTGAAAATATATAGGTCTCTGAGAACTCCTTAAAAAGGCCTTAGGATCAAGATACTGAAAGAAATGTTCTAAGTTTTAGTATTGTTCTTTTTTAAAAAAGAATATCCAGATGCTTATTTTGAAACAAAACTATTTATTATTACAAAAACCAATAAAAAGATAAATTCCCCAAATACTGTATTTCCAAAAGTGTGCTTGGCCAAATATTTCCTATAAAATTTCACTTATAAGAAAATCACAAATATAGTTATTTCTTTGTTATAAATTGTAATACAATTTCTACATGCAATCATTTAAAATGTAAAGGGCTTTTTAAAAAATGTTCAATACTGATTAATTTTTCACATTCTTTTCTTCTTTTTAATCTGCAAATACATTTTGATACTTTTTTGAAATATACATGTTTTAAATGTTTCTCTTGAAAAAAACTTGTACCTAAACAATAAGCACCATGTATCTATACACTACAACACATTTGATACAAATTAATATCAGCAAAATCATACTATTACTGAATATTTTTTCTCTGTGGGTATATCACTTTACTCTATGTGTCTTTATGATTCTTATTTATAATAACGGCAGTATAATTTTGTAAACCTATTTTATCTATTTTATAAGGTAATTAAAAAAATTTAAATTATGGCAAAACCACTGATAATCAGTATATAAGATGTTTGATAAAACATGTAAAGTCTATTTTTACTCACTAAAGATTTATGAAATTGTAGCTTTTTGTTTTTCTTCTTTTTTAACTTTGCTGGTCTAGTAAATTTGGCAAGAAAACAATAAACAGATTTTATTCAATCATTTGTCAACACAGCAACAAATTCCCATATTGCCTCAGGATGTAAACCATGTGTCCTGTGAAGGATTCATTGACAAATGCATTCATGCTTTTCTGCTCTATTGACAAGCTTTTAAACATAAAGAATTGGTCTCTATGATTTATATTCTGATTTCACATAGGAAGTAGGCTATGCTAGGTAAAAATTTAAATACACTTTTGATGCTCGAGGCTAAATATACACATCCATCTAAATGAAATTGTGCCTTCCCATTAGAATAGGTATGAATAAAAGCTAATATGATATTAAAATATTCACAATTAAGGCAAATATTTATATTTATATAAATAAGCATATTTTGAAATAGTACAATAAAGAAAAGATAGCTAGATGGAAAATGATAAAGATTAAATTATCTATAATTTAATCCAGTTATAAAATATGAAGCATTAATCTATGACAATGTTCACAGAGAGAGGAAAAAAATGTGTCTCTTTTGCAGCTCTCTCTTAGGATTGAAGCGTCATTTCTCCAGAAGACGCCTTCGGAGAAACATTTATTTCACATTGGACAGCACTCTCTTAAGACGTGTTAGTAATTTTAGGCTTCATACAACGAAGATTAAAAAAAAAAAACTTGTTTTCTCTCTCCCTTAAGCATTTACATGTAGACAGTTTGAGACTAGCACAGTGATTCTGGTGTTGAATAAGACAGAGTGAACTTCAGCTTTTTAATCCATTCTCCCTAGGATGTGATTCTAATCCTTATAATCTAAGATCCCTCTCCAGCTTTCAAATCCATAATGAATACACCTGGAAGGAGGAAATGGGAAGAAAAGGACCTGTTCCTCTCTTTGGGACATGACCCATCAGGACTTCTCAAATCACTTCTGCTCACACACTAGTGTCCAGAACATAGGCATAGGGAGATGCTAACAGGAAAGGCAAAGGGAAATATCTTTATCCTGAGTATTTTTGTGTCTAGGCAAAAATTACAAATTCCATTAAGGTATAATAAGATAATAGATACTGTGGGGAAACCATTAGTCTTAGCCAGTCTGCTCCTTTTGTCATTTAATTATCAATGTGCACCGTCTTTTCTACAATAAAAACATTTTCACTCTCTTTCTGAGAGAGACAAGCACCAAGTCTCATCACCTTAGTGCATCCAGCAAGAAATCCAGGAACCTGTAGTGATTCTTCCCTCTGCAAATGTAGCCCTTTGTGGATAATCAATCTATAAATTAAACCTATCTGCTCCCAAAACAAATACAGGATAAGAGTTCACATTTAGAAAGGTGTCATGGCAAGTTGTACATCCCATTGGACAGCAGTAGCAAACATGCTCTTTTCTGCAAGTAGAATCAATTTCTTTATTAGCTACTTGGCAGCTGCAGGTTCCACTTTCTGCAGATAACTCTTTGCCCATTATCTTCCATAGCTATATTTGACATGCACTTTAAAAAGAATGGTATCCTTAAGGGCTTTTACAGGCCACTTACTGCTGTTGCAGGTTTAGGAATCAGACATTGTGTTAAGTCAGGCTTGCAGTGTCATTGGCAAGCAAGTCCCTCAAACACTTGATAGAGTTGAGGTTTGTTTCCAGTTAACTCCGTGTGCAAATTACCACAGGCAAAGTTCTCATGTAGCCACAACTTTTTCAACCTCAGAACACGTACTGGCCTCTGTATTGCACTCATTCCACTGCATCTCAACTCTCTTGAGGTTCTCTGAAGGTACAATTATGGATAGTGTTTTAGGTAGGTCTTCCCTACACCCAACACAGAGCCCAAGATTTTTCTTTGTTCAAGTAGCTTATTTAAGAATCTGTTTGCAAAGTGCAAACATGAGAGGTTGGAAATTGAATAGGGAAGGAAGAAAAGATAGATATACAGAAAGATATAGATGTATATCCTATTAGTTTTATTTCCTTGGAAACAAAGTAAGATTAACACAGAAATTTTCTTTTCTTTCACAGAAAATCTTACACAGAAATTTTCACTGTAGCAGAGGCTGGAATCAGAAGTAAAATTAAGAGGAAGTGAAGCACATGCAGAGGTTAGGACTGACAACAATGGTAAAGTACTATCCTTAATCTGATCTTTGCTGCTGAAGTTGCTCCCATTGTCTTGCCTTAACTTTTAAAGGAAAATGCTTGAAAAAGTCTTTAGGCCAAAGTGATATTTCCTACAAAGACTACTGCTTTGTAGCCATGGCATGAAACTGCTTCCACTCCACATAGCAAAACAGTCAGATTTTTGTTCCCTGCTTGGTCCTGACTTATCATACTCCCAATCAGTTTCAATTACAGGCTGCAGGCAGATAGCGCCTCCTTTTATCAAAGCAATATTCCCTTTCACCTCTGTTTGCAGGTTGGCTAGCTCTAGCCGGAGTTCATCTCACCACTGAAGAACTTGTTGAAAGCAATAAGAAACAGCAAGACAACAGCATTCTGAAGATTTCCTTCCATATAGGGAATGAGAGTTAAATAGGCCCATTGCTATCCTTTAAAATATGGGAAGCAATAGTTTTACTAACAACTTTGCCACAGAATAACAAATATCACGAACTCTTCAAAACACTGTATGAGTTACATAGGGCAGGACCTCTAGGTAAAGAGAAGAGGTCTAACGTTTGGAAGAAGAGAACCAGATGAAGTGATTAGTGAAGTCAGAGGGAAACTAAGAGAGAGTGGAATCGAAGTTATAGGTAGCAAGTGCTTCAAGGAGGGAGAAAGTGACTGTGCCAAATGCTCATAACAGGTTGGAAAGTGAGTTCTGAGAGCTACCAGGTTCAGCAATGAGACGGTCGTGAGTGACAATGATGGGGAATGCTTCTTATGAAGCAGAATACTAGGCTCCTTGTTTTTTAGTGAGTATTCATTAATCCCATGGAAACTTTCTACACAGTCTCCTGAAACATAACAGAAAGCGTCCTTGCTTTTCAGCATAATTTGAAACAAACACTTTTATTACTAAGATTAGTAAAAAAGAAAATAAAATGGTCAATCTTTAAGCCTAATGGCAAAATTTACTCAAAATATAATTTCAAAAGCCCTATATGTGTAAAATAAACTATTGCTAACAAAGACATTCTTTAAATCAAATATTTGCCAGTAACAGGAAACAGCATCAAGTTTTAACTCTTAAAATTATAAATCCATTAATATAATCTAAATGAATCCAGTCAATACTTAGAAAATAGAAATTTTAGTGATAATATTAACTTTATGAAGAGTTAAGCAAACATGAACATAAATTCTGACTTTCTAATATTCCTCTAAGTAGCTCGAGAATATTGTGCTATTTACAATTTTTCCTTTAATCAAAAATTAAAAATAATTATCAGTCAGTAGTTGGAGAGTGGGGAAGGGAAATGTGTCAGGAGACTAATCAAAGAACTGCGGATGGGATTCCTTGTTGACATTGTATACATATATAAATCTATATTGCATTTATGAAATTATACATATTATGAAAAAATGATAGACTTTGAATAGGACCATTAAATTAGTATGATTCAGGCAGTTAGTAGATCCGCCCTACTACATGCAAATAACCCCACTGGTCTCTCTACTCTTTTTATGTAAAGGACAGACCAGTTAGTTTTTCCAAGGGGAATTCTTAAACTCATTAGATATGTGGTATTCATTCTAATTAGTTTCACTTAACACCACAAAAAGGACTTGTTCACAGGCTATTTTACCCTCCTCTTCCTCTCTAGTTGATTAGCTGTGTTCATTTTTAAATGGAAGATATACTCTAGATATTTAAATGTAGGGCATCTCTCCCTTTCAAATCTCAGAAAGAAAGGCATGCTTCAGTTTCTGTATGGAGAGCTCTGATATCCTGTCCCTCTTGTGAAGGAGGAAGGAATGCTGCTCCCTCTATTCTTCTTTGTCTTCTACCTTTCATCAGCATTGAGCCTCTCTATGCTTTTTCAGATCAAAAGATAGTTTGTCTCATTCCAGGACATTCAATATTCGTACTTTAAAAAGTAAAAGGTTAATCTTTAATAATAAAAATAGAACAGTGACGGTATTAGTTCTTAAACAGTATAAAACATAGATGCCTTACTACATCAGAAAGCCTTCTTAGGATTTCAGGTTCAATGAATGGCAGTTAACAAAAACATTTTGGCAACTTACTTGACAGTTGTACCAACAGGTTTGGATTCATAATGATGAATCTAGGGCATATATTGGTGCCAGGCATAGAAAATTAAATAATATCAAGACATTTTAAATGGCCTTATTAACATCTTAAAACTCACCTATAAGGGAAATTATGCTTTTACAATTTATAACAAGAAAATCATGGAAACATGCATATATGCAAAGAAAATGTAATTATAATACCAACTAATGTTAACTAGTCACTTTGTTAATTGCCTGATGCGTACTAAGCACTTATATGCATTTCTTTCATTAAATCTGAATAATACTTCTAACATATCCATTTTATAAATGAACTAATTAAGGCATAGAGAGATAAATGATTCACACCTAAGATAACCTTGTAAGGAACAAAGTTAGACTCAACCCAGATGTCTCTGATTGTAATTCCAATGCTTTTAATCACGATGATACACTGCAGTTGATTAAAGTTAGAATTTGAATTTGAAAACTTAGATTCCAATTTCTACTATGACTACATCACCATGCATTTATGTTCCAAGAAAAAAATCTAATATGTACTGACATTAATGACAATATTACATTAGAAGAATGTTCCAGAGAAAGAGAATACTATCCAAATGTATTTTTAAAGCTTACTTGTTTTTGGTTTGACTGTGTTTCCTAAGTTTCTCACACTAGAATAAAAGGAAAAAAAAAGACAATTAACAATCGTGGGTCGTGTGTGTGTGTGTGTGTGTGTGTGTATGTGTGTGTATGCTTACAAATATGAAAATTCAACTTGCAAGAAAAGACAAGATCCAAGTTTGCATTTGTACAAATAGTAAATACCTGGAAAATCAGTAGTCTCCAGTACAATTAACTACCACTTTCCTCTTATCATGAATCAAACTGAGTGTATTTAAAATTTACTGTATTTCAACTGAGGGAAGTAATTCTATGTTAGAATATTTATGAATGTAAAGTATGTTCATTTAGAAAATTTCATAAACATTTAAAAATAAAATAAAAATTATCTCTTAATGTCCACAAAACATGCTATTGACAACATATCATACATATTTATATGTATAAACATACATATACATACTTACACATTATAAATATATTTATATTTTTAGATACTAAAGTTTTATATACCTATACATTTTAAACTCATATTTATTGTGATTTTATCTTATTTTTAGGATATTATTAGACGTGATTATTTTAAATTTCTATGTAAGAAATCACTTTTAGAGATGACTTTTAGTAACTCCTGTATGCAATCTAGTTATGAGCCCTCATGAAGATGTGTTTCAAATGTTAAAAAATAAAGTTTTCTAACTAAATACCTGTTGTATAGATCCGAAGGAAAATAAAATAGTCAGTGGCTCTTGATCCACAGGAGCAAATGCCTAAAGAGCTCTAATTTTTTAGGTTGGTTGAGCCACAGACAATGGTTATCTGTGGGAATAAATTATATGAACACTAAAAATTGCAACACTGGGAGTCCAGTGACTCTTGGTCACTCAATAAGAAATAAGCAAAACTCTGGAAGCTCAATGTGATGCACAAAGATCTGGATCAACAGTGAGGGCTCCATCTGTTGATAGCATTACCTAACTGGTGTGTAAGACCATATGTCTGCAGCTACCAATATGGCATCAATAAGAAGTGACAGGAAGGACCTGATCAGAGTTCATCCTTGTCACACTTAAGCAAATATTGGCCTGCTAGCCTCTTGAAATGCATAAAGTCCGGAGTTTTGAGATCATTCAGAAGAGAAGGTTTCCATAAGAGAGGAATATTGACATATACAATCTGGCAAATAGGAGCCTGAGTTCATTTTAATGTGAAAAACAAAAGATACATGATGGTATTTCCCTCTCAAGTTAATGAACAGTTCAGAAAATTTATCATATAATGCTTTCACTAATATCATTTTTAAGAAAACTTTGGCTACATTTTGATATTAAAAAGTCTACATTTTATTGGTGGCAATGTAAAGTAGCAGAGCCATTATGGAAGACAGTATGGAGATTCTTCAAAAAAGTAAAAATAAAACTACCATTTATCCAGCAATTCCACTGCTGGGCTTATATCCAAAAGAAAGGAGGCTTGCACACTCATGCTTATTACAGCATGATATTCACAAGAACCAAGGTATGGAATCAACTTAAGTGGCCATCAATAGATGAATGAATAAAGAAAATGTGGTATATCTACACAATGGAATACCATTCTGCCATTAAAAAAGAATGAAATTATGTCATTTGCAACAACATGGATAGAACTGGAAGACATTATGTTAAGTGAAATAAGCCAAGCACAGAAAGACAAATATTGCATGTTCTTATTCAAATGTGGGAACAGAAAAGATGGTATCCTGGAGGTGGAGAGTAAGAATGCTGTTTACCAGGGTATGGGAAGGGAACAGAAAAGGAAGGAATAAAAATAAGTTGGTTAAAGCATACAAAAATACAGTTAAAGAAATATATTCCAGTATTTAATAGTATAGAAGGGAAATTTTAGTTAGTAATTTATTGTATATTTCAAAATAGCTAGAAGTGAAGAACTGTAAATGTTTCTGACATGAATAAAAGTTAAATGTTTGAGGTGATAGATATCCCAGTGAGAGGTGACAGCATGCTGGCAGCCCTCACTCGCTCTTGGCGCGTCCTTGTCCTCCGTGTCCACTCTGGCAGGGCTTGAGGAGCCCTTCAGCCCGCCACTGCACTGTGGGAGCCCCTCTCTAGGTTGACTGAGACAGGAGATGGCTCCCTCTGCTTGCAGGGAGGTATGCAGGGAGAGCCCCCGGCAGGAACTCAGGCGGCACGCAGCACTCACCGGCCAGCGTGATTTCCGGGTGGGCGTGGACTCGGTGAGCCCTGCACTCGGAGCAGGGGGCCAGCGTCCCTGGCCCGGGCAGTGAGGGGCTTAGCACCTGGGGCTAGTAGCTGCAGAGGTCACGCTGGGTCCAGCACCGGCGGCCCACCTGCACGGCGCCCAAATTCTCCCTGGGCGTCAGCCGCCTCCCCGCAGGGCAGGGTTCTGGACCTGCAGCCCACCGTGCCAGAGCCCACCCCACCCCCAGCCCCACAGTGGGCTCCTGCCAGGCCCGAGCCTCCCCAACAGGTGCCACCCCCTGCTCCATGGCCCCAGGTCCCATCGACCACCCAAAGGCTGAGGAGTGCAGGTGCCCGCCTCAGAACTGGTGGGCAGGTCGCCCCCGGCCCTGGTGCGGGATCCCCTAAGGGAACTAGCTGGTCTCCTGAGTAGGGTGGGGACTTGGAGAACTTTTATGTCTAACTAGAGGATTGTAATTGCACCAATCAGCACTCTGTGTCCAGCTCAAGGTTTGTAAACACACCAATCAGTGCTCTGTGTTTAGCTAATCTAGTGGGGACTTGGAGAACTTTTATGTCTAGCTAGAGGATTGTAAATGCACCAATCAGCCTTCTGTGTCTAGCTCAGGGATTGTAAATGCACCAAGCAGCACCTTGTCAAAATGGACCAATCAGCAGGATGTGGGTGGGGCCAGATAAGGGAATAAAGCAGGTTGGCGTGGGGGTGGAATCTTCTCTGCTGCTCACTGGCTCCGCACCACCTTTATGAGCTGTAACACTCACCACAAAGGTCTGCAGCTTCACACCTGAAGTCGCAAGACCACGAACCCACCAGGAGAGATGAACAACTCCAGACGCGCCGCTTTTAAGAGCTGTAATATTCACCACGGAGTTCTGCAGCTTCACGCCTGAAGCCAGCGAAACCATGATTCCACCAGAAGGAAGAAACTCTGGACACATCTGAACATCTGAAGGAACAAACTCCAGGCACACCATCTTTAAGAACTGTAACACTCACCGTAAGGATCTGCAGCTTCATTCTTGAAGTCAGTGAGACCAAGAACCCACAAATTCTGGACACACCAGTTCCTCTGATTTGATCATTGTGCATTGTACGCAAGTATCAAAATATCACATATACCCCAAAGTTATGTACAACAAATTACATATCAACCTAAATTTCTACATTTTATTACTTATATGAGTTGCTGTGAAGGACACAAACTGATTAAAGAATGACTGAAGGTGTGGTAACCTATTTCAGAAAAGGTGGCAGCAAAGATATTTAGGAGGAGGTGACATTAAAGCTGAAACAAAATAAGAAGCAGCAAGATAAAGAGGAGGAATAAGAATATTACATGAAAAAGCTAGCTACTAAAAAGTCCTGCAATGGAAAATCTTAGAGCATATCTGGGTAAACAATCGAATACCTGCATGAAGGAAATGCAGACAAGATGCAGTTGGGAGGATTGATAGGGGCTAAAATCTACAAGGCTAAGGATTTTGATTTTATTTTAGATGCAAGTGAAAGCCATTAAACAGCTTTGAAAAAATTGTTGAAATGATCAGATTTGTATGGTATTTTACATAAAAATTTCTCAAAGTAGAACAAGGAAGAAATTACAGTAGCATAGACTAAGTTAGTGACTATGAAAATGAAGAGACATAATATATATTTTATATAATATATAGACACTTGAATACAGATTATAGAGAACTCACTGATGTATTCTATGTTAGAAATGAAAAAAAGTAAAGAATAAAGGCTTATTCCTAGGTTTTGCTTTGAGTCAGTATACAAACCGTGATGCCATTCACCGAGAGAAAAAAGATTTGCAGAATATCAAATGATATAGAGTGCCACAATACCTTAAAGGCAAAGTACATTTGAGTATCTACAAATATATCACCTCCCATGTAACAAAAAAGGGAATGTAAGAAAATGCACATATATCTGCTCATTTGTGCAAAAAGAAATGTAGAAAGGATAAACCAGAAATTAGTGCAATTGATTATCTGCAGGAAGCAGATAGAAACTGGGCAAAAAGAAAAGTAGAATGGGAATGGAGTAGAAGGAATGAGAAGGAATGACATTTCTATGGGTATACCTTTTTGTATAATCCTGACATTAAAACAATGGAAAATCTTACATTTCCAGGTAAATAAATATTTAAAATCAAGCAGTATTTGGAAAGATCTCAACATGGAACATAAACTGTAACAAGTGAGCCTAACTTTATTACAAACAAATAACAAAATTACACTGAAATGCAGAAAAACTAACCTAAACTTTAGGAAACAGTATATTGACCATACAGTTTTGAGCTTACACATACTGTAAGGCTAAAGACAAAAAGAATTGTACACAAATACTGTAATTGTGTGTTAGTTCATTTTCACACTGCTACAAAGAGCAACCTGAGACTGGGTAATTTATGAAGAAAAGAGGATTAATTGACTCACAGTGCCACAGGCTATACAGGAAGCATGCTGGGAGGACTCAGGAAATTTCCAATCATGGCAGAAGGGTGATGAGGAAGCAAGCACCCTCTTCACACGGTGGCAGGAGAGAGACAGACAGAGAGCGAGCAGGGAAGTGCTATACACCTTTAAACAACAAGATCTTCTGAGAACTCACTATCACAAGAATGGCCAGGGGGAAATCTGCCCATGATCCAATCACCTCCCACCAGCTCCCTCCCCAATACTGAGAATTACAATTCAACATGCAATTTGGATGGGGACACACAGCCAGACCATATCAACTTATTAAATGTATTTTCACAATTCTTAAATTATCATGTGTATTCTAGGACTGAACAAATAAGTAAATAGAATGTGATCATGAGAATCAGTTTCTCACTGTTAAAGAAGTTTGTAAGGTGTAAGGAAGGGCTCCAGTTTCAGTTTTCTGCATATGGCTAGCCAGTTCTTCCAACACCATTTATTAAATAGGGAATCCTTTCCCCATTGCTTGTTTTTGTCATGTTTGTTAAAGATCAGATGGTTGTAGATGTGTGGCATTATTTCTGAGGCCTCTGTTCTGTTTCATTAGTCTATATATCTGTTTTGGTACCAGTACCATGCTGTTTTGGTTAGTGTAGTCTTATAGTATAGTTTGAAGTCATGTAGCATGATGCCTCCATCTTTGTTCTTTTTGCTTAGGATTGTCTCGGCTATATGGGCTCTTTTTTGGTTCTGTATGAAATTTAAAGTAGTTTTTTCTAATTCTGTGAAGAAAGTCAATGATAGCTTGAAGGGGATACCATTGAATCTATAAATTATTTTGGGCACTATGGCCATTTTCACGATGTTGATTCTTCCTATCCATGAGCATGGAATGTTTTTCCATTTGTTTGTGTCCTCTCTTATTTCCTTGGGCAGTGGTTTGTAGTTCTCCTTGAAGAGGTCCTTCACATCCCTTGTAACTTGTATTCCTAGGTATTTTATTCTCTTTATAGCAATTGTGAATTGGAGTTCACCCATGATTTGGCTGTTTGTCTATTATTGATGTATAGAAATGCCTGTGATTTTTGCACATTGATTCTGTATCCTGACACTTTACTGAAGTTGCTTATCAGTTTAAGGAGATTTGGGGCTGAGATGATGGAGTTTTCTACGTATACAATAATGTCTAGAATTCTGAATTCTGCAAACAGAGACTTCCTCTCTTCCTATTTGAATACCTGTATTTCTTTCTCTTGCCTGATTGCCCCGGCCAGAACTTCCAATACTATGTTGAGTAGGAGTGGTGAGAGAGAGCATCCTTCTTGTGCCAGTTTTCAAAGGGAATGCTTCCAGCTTTTGCACATTCAGTATGATATTGGCTGTGGATTTGTCATAAATAGCTCTTACTATTTTGAGATACATTCCATCAAAGTTTTTAAAAATTAACTCAAGATGGATTAAAACCTAAGACCTAAACCCATAAAAACCCTAGAGGAAAACCGAGGCAATACCATTCAGGACATAGGCATCAGCAAAGACTTCATGATGAAAACACCAAAAGCAATGGCAACAAAAGCCAAAATTGACAAATGGGGTCTAATTAAACTAAAGAGCTTCTGCACAGCAAAAGAAACTATCATCTGAGTGAACAGGCAATCTATGGAATGGGAGAAAATTTTTGCAATCTATCCATCTAACAAAAGGCTAATATCTAGAATCTACAAGAAAGGTCAACAAATTTACAAGAAAAAAAACAACTCCATCAAAAAGTGGGCATAGATATGAATAGACACATCTCAAAAGAAGACATTTATGCAGCCAACACACATGTGAAGAAAAGCACATCATCACTGGTCATTAGAGAAATGCAAATCAAAACCATAATGAGATATTATCTCATGCCAGTTACAATGATGATCACTAAAAAGTCAGGAAATAACAGATGCTGGAGAGTATGTGGAGAAATAGGAATGTTTTTACACTGCTGGTGGGAGTATAAATTAGTTCAACCATTGTGGAAGACAGTGTGGTGATTCCTCAGGGATCTAGAACCAGAAATACCATTTGACCCAGCAACCCCATTACTGGGTCATTCTACTATGAAGACACATGCACAAGTATGTTTATTGCAGCACTATTCACAATAGCAAAGCTTGCTATCAACCCAAATGCCCATCAGTGATAGACTAGATAAAGAAATGTGGCACATATACACCATGGAATACTATGCAGCCATAAAAAAGGATGAGTTCACGTCTTTTGCAGGGACACGGATGAAGCTAGAAACCATCATTCTCAGCAAAGTAACACAGGAACAGAAAACCAAACACCACATGTTCTCACTTCTAAGTTATAGCTGAACAATGAGAACATAGGGCCACAGAGAGGAGAACATCACACACCAGGGCCAGTCAGGGGGTGAGGGGCTGGTTAAGCATAGCATTAGGAGAAATACCTAATGCAGATTACAGGGGAAGGATAGCATTAGAAGAAATACCTAATGTAGATGACGGGTTGATGGGTGCAGCAAACATCCATGGCATGTGTATACCTATGTAACAAACCTGCACATTCTGCACATGTATCCCAGAACTGAAATTAAGAAAAAAAAAAAAAGGAAGTGACAAATAGAGAAAGAGTGAGAGAGGAGGGCAAAATAAACCCTGAGTTGGACTAGAATCCAGGTATCCGTTTGAACTCATACTTTTATACAGATAATCATATAGATAGCTATATATACACATACATTCATATAAATTTAAAAACAGATGTTTATGTGTGTATGCTAGTTTTGTCTGCTTATATGGCAATTGGGTAACTTGGGTAGTAATGAATATAACTCTTGCCAAGATGCTGGGGCTACAGGTGTGTTCCACCACACCTAGTTTTTTTTTTTTTTTTTTTGGTGGAGATGGGGTTTTGCCGTATCGCTCAGGCTGGTCTCAAACTCCCAGACTCAAGCAATTTTCCCACTTAGACCTCCAAAAGTGCTGGAATTATAGGCATGATCCACCATGCCCATCCTATAATTGCTAGTATCTAATTCAAGGAACCAGAACTCCTTGGAGAAATGATGGATTAAGAACTGGGACAGGAAAAGTAAAAGATAGGCCTGGAACATTCTGTGGTGTGAGAAAAGAAAGTACTACTAAAAAAATTGTACGGCCCTGTAAAAAAAAAAACACAGGAGATGATTTGAGGGAGTCCAGTGATAATATCTGGAATAAATTGAGCAATGATATAATTAATAATTGTAATTGATTTTAACACAGAGAATAAAATAAATATCCATAAGCATACACTGATATAAATAATTAAATAAATTTGCAAATGAGGGGAAAGGAACAGTGCTTCCATATAGTTAACTTATAATTAATAACTGTTGAAGGAATTGTGGGAATAGAAAATGACCATTTGTGAAACACCAAAGTAACTGGTGGAAGCAGGAATTATTGGCAGTTGCTAAAATTGGTATGGGAGGATGAAATAAGAAATAGAATAATTGAACAATCTAAAATTATCTCCCCAGAAAATGCATATTAAAGGGTAAAATAGTAATTTTGCTGCTATCCTTATAAACAAGTCATCAAAGCTAATACCACCCAGTAATGAGACATATGGATTTCTTGTATTCCCTAATATGGCACACTGAGACGGGCATAACATCATTCCTTTGGTGCTCCTGCCAGGTATCACATAACCTCAGTCTAACCATGAGAACATATGAAACTCAAATTGAAGGAGATTCTACAAAATAACTGCCTAGGATTCTCCATAAACTCAAGGTCATGAAAGACTGAAAAACTATCCTAGATTGAAGGAGAATGAGGAGGTATAGCAAATAACTGAGATAAGTGAACCTGGATATGAACCTAGACCGAGAGACAATAGGCAGTATTTGAATATAGTCTGTAAAGCAGTTAATAGAATGGTATCAGTGCAAATTTTCTGACTTCCATAATTGTACTGTGCAAATTTTCTGACTTCCATAATTGTACTGTGGTTATGTAAAATATAAACACTGAGAAAGCTGAGTAAAGGCCATATGGCAACTCATGACTTTATGTATGAAGTGTTTTGGTACATTAAGCTTAATAATACAGTTAGTAAAAACTTAGTTTGAAAATTTCCTATGAAGAAAAGCATCTTGTTTAGGAATATTACAAATTTGATGTAGAAGATAATATTTACAAAAGATTCATAAGGTGTGGCAGAGGAAACAGTCAGCTTTGAACAATGGCTTTTCAAAACTTTATACAATTAAGTATCATGATGAGTGGAATGCATGAACTACATAAATTTATGAGGAGTTAGAAAACCATAGAATTTTCTCACTGCAAATGTCCTTAGAATTTACTTTCTCAACTTCTTAGCTTCAACCTCTGCTGAAATATTCAGAGACAGGGAGTTTATAATTTTAAAATGTGGTCTATTTTATTTCTTGAAAGGTTCCAATCATTAAAATGTTCATCCTTTTATGAAGTTAAGCCTGGCTCACTGGTCTAACTTCTTCTGTTTGAAACAGCCTAACCTTTTTTCCACAGGACAATGCTTCAAATATTTTAGAGCTGCCACCTAGTTCCCACCTTGTCTTGTTTCATTTCATCTATTCCAAGTTCCTTTAGCTACTTCTTATTTATTTTAGATTCCAGACACATTATGGCATTGATTCCTCTCTTTAGCATAACAACTCATTTGTCAGATATGGTATTTTAAAACTGGAAGAGGTTGTTTATTATTATCTGTAGAAAATTCAAACATAGTATCTGCAATCAGGCAATAATTCTTCACCTAAAATGATTCATATATACCAGCTGACAAATAAAATGAAAAAAATCCCAATGGGTTTTATTCCTAAAGAGTTATAATGTGCACTTATCTGCAGTGTACGGGTAATGTCAATTTTCTTTCTATGCATCGACAACATTGCCCTGTCACAAAGGAGAAGGGAATGCCCCACTGATGTTGCCTAACTGTGTTAGTATAAATATCATGCTATGAACTAGAAATTAGATATTAGGAAGGATTCTTTTTTGCCACTATACATGCATAATACAATTTTCCCTATTATTTGAGCATTTCTCATCTTGATTACTCATCTATAAGCCCTTAAGCATATTCGCTAACCTGCATCATAAACATCAAAGTGGAACACTTCGCTTTGCTTTTTATGAAATTATTATGCTTACTAACCACTATTTGAGTTCTCACTATGGGCAAATCATTCTAGCTAGCAAAGTGCAGAGGTTCAGAGCATAAAGTTCAAAGTGTAACACCTAAGCTCAAGCAAGTAACTTAATCTATCTAAAGTTTCATTTTCTTGTGTGTAAAGTGAGAATAATTGTAATATAAAGTGGATGGTAAAAAACATTTAGGTACTACATAATAAGAGCTTATTTGACTTGTGGCAGTAAGTTTGTATTCACTAGTGCCAGCATGATAACGATGATGATGAAGTTACCAGCAGGTGTACACAATAAGAACTGGTGAATAAACCACATGATTACCTCTGTGTATATTTGCTTCCTCAGGCTAAACTCCTCTGCTTTGTATCCCTTGGCTCTCACTCTTCAACTATTAAACACTTCACAAGGCAGCTCAGGTCTTCTCTTCTATGATGCTTTCCTTAACTACTCTTCTAGAATTAACTTAAAAGGTGTTGCTTATACTCATATTATGTACAAAATTCTGCAGCAAAATTTATAACACTTTATTGTGATTTGTTCCCCATTGGATTGCAACTATCTTGAGGAAAGAAACTGGGTCTTATTCCTGGAATATAAAATAGTTCCAAGCACATAGTAAGTGATCAATAGATAATATTTCATAAATAAAATAGTAAATAAAAATTAATGATTGTTTTATGCTACTTCTTGCTCTCTAGGAGCCAAGTCACAAATGCTTAGTTAAGTGCATTAATTTTTTTCTAATATGGTACAGAAAACTATTAATAAAAGGTCAGACTCATTGATGTATGCACAATATCAACAATGGGATTTCTCATAATTTGTATAGTTCCATATGCAACCCTAGCAAGTGAAGATTAATCAATTGCGGCCTGCCTTGTATTTATATTTATAAATAATTTAATAATAATAAATAATCTCAAGCTAATTTAAAGAAAGCCATCATATCCTACTAAGTTGAAAAGTTTGAGACTTTTAATGTTTAAATAATAGTGAGACTAGCTCCCTTTTGTCATTCTGGATTCTCATTTTTTAAGATAATTTTAACATTTTAACTTCTTTGAATATCATCATTTCCAAATTCAGTTAGTGGGGGCCTTAACATAATAGCAAATTTGAAAACTAATAGAAGAGAGGTAAATGTCCAACAATTTGAACCTCTTTTGGTTAGTCTCCACATTTCTTTAAAAATAATTCCCGTTTACCACAATATCTACACTTTCAATCTTTTTTCCTACTAAAAACAAGAAAAAAAAAATCATGTTGATGGTTCCAGAATCATCCACAAGGGGGCAAACTTACAACACATGCACAAGGCAGGGAAAATGAGCAATAATAAACTGGACTCATTGGAGAAAAAAAATTGAGTCATTAATGACATTAAGTCCATATTAGAAAGAAAACAATGCTAGTATAGCTCTTTGAGGATAAGATTTTTATTCAATTTCTACTTTTTATTCCTATTTTCAATGCCAGAGGAAGTATGCATATCTGAAAGTTGGAGTCAGATGTAACAAAATCATTTAAATGTCTCTTTAATGATAAGGAAAGGACTTGAAAACACTGTAAGCTCTCTTATACTTATTTCTATTCTGACAGCTTTAAATTTTATTTTTAAAATATATTTCTGAGATTGCTTTATCAAAAATGTATACCTCACCTAAGATGCTATCATTGTCTTAAGAGTCAAGAAATTACAGACAGGAATTCAACTAAAACAAAAATGGAAAATTTCTGTACAACACAGCAAACTGAGTTCTAGTTGTGTTTGCCCTTAACACACCCTGTTATGAGTCAGGGTTTTCAGTCCTTGTGATTCTTAAAGTTAAAATCAAGTATAAGACTATTGCTCACAGTCTTATGCTTACCCAGATCAGAGTCCGTGGTTCCTTTTAGAATCACTCTGCTGTATTCACTCCGAGCTCTGACGGCCATCACTCTCGGTTGTTTTGGCTGTACAAAATGCCAACCCCAGCGAAACAGAACCCTAGGCCAACTCAGCACCCACACCAGGCAACTAACCATGGCTGGAGAAAACCCAGCAACTTTGCTAATTTGTCTCGTTTAAATTCATAATCATAAGCCTGAGTGAACTTGCTAGTACTTATTAGAAAACTCAGTGCAAATCAGTTCTCTTTCACTCCCTTCTAGGCAACTGTTTCAAAACTTCTCTTTCCTCACATCTCAAGTACCAATTCATCTTTCTAAATTCTCAGCTGCTTTTTATTTCATTGGGAATGCATATGAGAGCAAGGCAAAATTCCCTAGAGCTCTGAACATCAAGTTTACCAACCTATCTGGGTCTACTTGAAGCCAAATGCTCTGTCTCCCCTCTCTTTTTGGGGAAGAAATACTTATCCTCTGATCTAAGGCCAAATCCTCTCTCCTGCACTAGATCCCTTCTGAGTATCTCTTTTTTCCTGCATCATCAGTTACTTGTTCTCTACTAGTTGTTCCCACAGCATACAAAAATGTCCATCTCAAAGAAAAAAAAAAATCCTTTTTTATTCCTATATCCTGCTCTAATTATTAGCCATTTCTTGCTTATTTTTATAACAAAACCACTTTTAAAAGGCTGCCTTTTATTTTTTTCACTTCATTTACTCATTTACACTATTTTTTGTTCTTTGATAAGGACACACAAATTCTTCTTATGAAGGAAATTAGGTATCTCCATGCTGCAAATCCTACACTCAATTATCACTTCTCATCTTAATCTACTAGCAGTGTAGGAGCAATAAACCCTCCCTCTTCCTTCTAAACCCTTGTCACTTTGCTTCCGGGGCAGCTTTTCCTATCTCCCTGCTCACTTCTTTTTATACCCTCTGTTGGATCCTCTGGCATGCCCCATGGCTCAGTCATCAAACATCATCTATTCTCTTCCTACACCTACCTCCGAAGTGATTTCATCCAGTCTAAAGACTTTATATACCATGATGACTCATAAATTTTCATCTATAGCAATGATATCTCTCCCATGAATTTCAGACTAGTACATCCAGTTGTCTACTTCACATCTCCACTAAGATCTGATCAGAAACGCATAGCTACCAAGTCCAAAAACAAAGTCTTAATCCCCTAAATCTCACTGCCTTTTTAGGCTCTAAATGAACATTCACTCACCTACCTTTCTAACCCCATCTCCTAACAATTTGCCCCTTTGATCATTTCACTACAAAGAAACTAACCTTTCAGTCCCTGGAACACGCATGACGTATATGCTCACCTACTTGCATGTGCTAAACCTCTTCAAGTGTTCACACATCTTGCTTCTTTTGCATTGTCTTTAAATCTCTGCCCAAGTGTCCCTTACCACCTTATATAACTACCCCTATACCTGCATTCTTTTCTTTTCTTTTTTTTTTTTCAGATGGAACCTCAGAGTCTGTTACCCAGGCTGGAGTGCATTGGCATGATCTCCACTCACTGCAACCTCTGCCTCCTGGGTTCAAGCAATTTTCCTGCCTCAGTCTCCCGACTAGCTGGGACTACAGGCATACACCACCATGCCCAGCTAATTTTTGTATTTTTAGTAGAGATGGGGTTTCACCATGTTGGACAGGCTGGTGTCAAATTCCTGACCTCAGGTGATCCACCTGCCTCGGCCACCCAAAGTGCTGGGATTACAGGCATGAGCCACCATGCCCAGCCCTGCATTCCTACTCTGCTCCTTCATGGCCCTTTCCACCAACTAACATGCCATATTAGTTGGTGGAAAGGGCCATGACGGAACAGAGTAAAAACTCTGTCTCCTTTTACTTGGACAAAATATCCATGAAAAAGAGCTTTATTTGTCCATTTTTGTATCTTCAGTGATTAGAACAACAGTACTAGTACCCTGTACTCCATAAATAATCCACTGAATGAGTATCAACTTGTCTGATGAACACAGTTCATTGAAGCTTATTTTTTAATGAAACTTAAATTTACCTTTTTAGTAGCCTAAATTGTATATAAGAAATGGATGAAAAAAATTTTCATTCATGAAGTATGACAGAGACATAATTCTTCATTGAAAGTATTTGATAATCTACTAAGTTGTATATGGTAAGAAATTGATGAAGAAATTTATCATTGATGAATAATAGAGACATAATTCTTCATAATTATTATTCGATAATCTACTCATTGCAGTAGAAAAGTTTTCATTAAACCATACTTTTCTTGAGAGGGGGATTTTATTGGTTTCATCATATTCTTAAAATAAAAGAAGTGAAAAAAAATGTAAAGTATTATCTAAGTAGATTGTTTTATCCTATGCTTTCATAATAATTTTTTAAAGGTTTATTTGAGTATTACTTACACCACAGTATGAAATGTATCATGTGCCATTTACTAGGTATGTCATCTAAGCAAACAGACATTTCACAATTAAATATAGAGTTCTGATTACAGCATAGTAGCTGTGTTACATAGATCTAGAATTTTATGTCAACTCCTTACAAGTATAAACAAAGTGAATTCTTCCTAATGTCAAAACAGTTTCTGTTCTGTTTATAGTCACTTCCCCTTCTTGCATTGTCCTGTTTCTGTTCAATCTGCTGAAACTCTTCAAGATCTAATACCAATCTTCACATAAATGATAGGTTTTTGTTCCCTGTATGATATATCAAAATGTTTTCATATTAGTATAGAAAATTCTTAGCCTACCTATGATTACTTGAATGCAACTCTTTCTATTGCTAGCTTTGCATTACATTTGTATGTATTTTACATGATCCACTTTCTGACCTCATTAAAAGAGTAGATGCTTTGTCATAAAATTGTAAGACTTCTGTAGAGCATGATTAATCAGCCCAAACCTAGCAGACACACACACACACACACACACAGAGTACCATTACCATGGAAATCCTTCTCCTACCCTTTCTCTTAAGTCAAAATTATGTAAAACAATATTGATTATTATTCATTAAGTGCCCAATTATTTCCTAGTAGACCAAGTTCCCAGTTTCAGGCAGACCCCTACGGAGTGATGAGAACAGGAGACCTGGCAGGCAATGGGGTGACAGATGCTGGGGCCAAATCACCCTGACAACTCCTCTCAATAATAAATCTGAGAATCTAATCTCTGCTAAATTGTTAATGGCTGCAAATGAGATACTCAGTTGCTCCTCTTGATAGTGTATTTGCATTTAAATGAGTTCTTTCTGGAAAGACTCCCTTAACCCAAAGGACTGGTTCTAAATGCTGACAGCTCCCAGCACACAGGGCCTCTGGCTCTGGTTTCACATTTTCCCTTGCTGAGACTCATGACATCACTAGGCCATTTGATCTCTAATTTGAGAATATCAGAAAGGAAGCATTAGAGACCTCAAAGTCAAGGTCCAAAATTTAGGGTTTTTATAAAAAAATTTGTGCAAAGATAAGCCACAGGTTAAAAAAAAATCACATATGGCTGTATGTCAAGTTCCAAGAAGACAGATTCAAACCCTATATGTTGACATAAGACATTTCCCAATATCTTTCCCCTTTTCTTTCTGGTTTCCTTATGCCTCTTACCATGCTATAGTATCAGAAGCAGCTCAATCCTGCTGTTTAATGTCTTTGACCGTTGTCTTTAACACTATCAACACACTGATTCCTTTCCATGAATAGAAAGTACCTGGTAAGAATACTTTGATAGATGAATGTATCTATATTATCACAAGAAACTATCTTCAGTGAGTCTGGCTTTACAGATGGAAACTACCCTGGGAGATCAAGAAAACATGTTCTGGGACTGTCCCAAGTCGCCACAGTTGCATCCCTACTGCCTCAGGCAACTTGAAGAAAAAGATCAAACATCTTTCACAAACAATTGCTGTCTTCATTTCAGAAACAAGACAAAGTCAGGCTGTGAGTGGTGGGAATCCAAGCCCAAGTCTGTTCAACTACAAAACCTCTAACCTTCACAGTCATCTCAACCTTCTGGTTCTCTTCACCTTCTCAACCTCCTGCCTCTTTATAAGGACTTTTATCTTCAACATGAGATAACTAGCAAATCCTTCAACTAAATGATAAATTATGAAGGTTGAGCATGTTCTCTCATTCAAGGTATTTAGACTTTCAAAGGAGAAAGGAGACAGAAGCCTGCCCAAGTATGCAAGGATAACACTTATACAGTATCAGCTCCCTGAAGTTCTGCAGTGGCAATTTCACACCATCTCATTATAGCCTCACAGTAACAGTCTACAGTTTGTATCCTAACTTTTTGCCATGGCTTCCTTTGACAATCTGCAGCAACCTACATAACTCTTCTTAAAATAATGCTTTTAAATGCATAAAATCTGTAGAATTGCAAAGGAAACTAATTACCAGTTTAAAATACTGTTTTCAAAATATTTAAAAACAAAATTCATGATATACAAAGGTATGGGCATTTAAACTCATTAAACAAAGTATAGGAGAGTTATATGTATTACTATACTTAAAAATTGTGATACTGTGGGAAAGGGTTAATTTTTATACTGCTTTACATGTACACTGAAAATGAACAATTATAGTAGTGAATGGTGGGAGCCATGATTCTCACTATTGGAATAGGAATTTATAGACAAGCAAAGGGAGGACGCTAGAATGATCTATGTGTTAAAGGATTAAAGTTGGAGACATAAGTATGTGTTCATATTTAGCTTAATACAGATACAGAATGGTCACATATAGAAATACTTATGTATAGAAGCATGGGTAAGTATACACATATATTTCTTCACTGTCTTAGTTGAAAGGTCTAAGCAAAATGACCCACCAATAATGACCATGTCTAGGGCCCAGGTCTTGATTTGTATTACCATTCTCCAGTAAAAGGAACAAGGGCTCCATGAAGAAATGGCTGATTCTAGGAATGAATCAGGAAGTATACAAGTTGAGACTGGAAGAACTTATAATACTATAAAGTAAGGGATTGTTAACGGCCCCACCGCTCCCGCCACACACACACACTCTCACTCACTCATACATCAAAAGTCAAAGGAGCACAGGAACCTACTGAAAGAGCTTACAATGGGCAAAAGTAGAACAAATTGAACAACAAAATAAAGTAATAATTGATTATTACCAAAAGCATAAAATATAATAAATCTCCATGAGTCTATAACATTGATATCAGTAAGTAATTGAATACTTGGTAGAGAATAGACAGATCTCCTGCACAGAATTCCAAATACTTTACGTACACACTCTGCCTTCAGGGAGGTAGAGCCAAAGTCCCACTCCTTAGGTTTGGGCTTCATGTAGTTACTTCCTACAAGTACAATATAGAAGGGATGGGCAATAATGTTACAGTGGAGAAACCTGACAAACACTGCCTCAGTCAGACAATCAAGGTCAACATCACCAGTCATAAATCACATCGACACTATGGAACCTTAATATGATGTGAGGAAAATGGGACTTTACCTCTTTCTTTCTCCTGCCAATAGTTTACAACTCCAGTCTTGTCATGAGAAAAGCATCAGACAAATTGCAACAGTGGGGCCTCCTGGAAAATACTTGACTGCTAGTCCTCAAAACTGTCAAGGTCATCAAAAACAAGAAAAGGCTGAGAAACTATCACAGCTAAGAGGAGCTTAAGGGAACATGACAACCAAATTTAACGTGGAATCCTGGATGGACGTCTGGAACAGATTTAAGGATATTAGGTAAAAACCAGGGAAACTCGAATGTAGTTAGACTTTATTTATAGACTAGTTAGTAATAATGTATCAATATAGATTCATTGATTGTAACCAAATGATATGGTTCAGATTTGTGTCCTAACCCAAATCTCATGTCAAATTGTAATCCCCAATTTTGGAGGAGGGGCATGATGGGAGGTGACTTGATCATGGGGGAGGACTTCCCCCTTGCCTTTCTGGTGATAGTCAGTTCTCATGATATCTGTTTAAAAGTGTGGAGGAGCACCTCCCCCTTCTCTTTCTCCTGCTCCAGCCATTAGGGCCTGCCTGCTTCCCCTTTGCCTTCCATCATGATTATAAGTTTCCTGAGACTTCCCCAATCATGCTTCCTGTACAGCCTACAGAACCATGAGCCAGTTAAACTCTTTTTCTTTATAAATTACCCAATCTCAGGTAGTTATTTATAGCAATGCCAGAATGGACTAATTACACCAAGGTACCATACTAATGTATGACGTTAATAGGAGACACTGGGAATGGGATATATTGGAACTCTCTGTATTATTTCCTCAATTTTTCTGGATACCAAAGCTGAAAAATATAGTCTATTAAATAAAAAATGTATGATAATTTGATTATAACATCAGTGTAGTGATATACTGAGATATCTATATAAAAACAGCAATAAGGAATTAGCTGTTGTTTCTATTGGTAACAAAGTCACAGGTACTCCTAACGTTCTTGTGGTTTGTTGCCTGCATTGATGTTTAAAGGACATGCTAAATGCTAAATTTCAGAGGTTAGTGAAATTAAAAATGAAATTTTCCCATCCAAATTCCACACTCTGGAATGCTATTCATATACCCCTTTTATACAGATTAAGAATCTCCTGCTCTATGATAATATTAATGACCTAATGTTATGAAAGTGAGTCTCAGAGCGATGAATTAAGCTGTTCTAACTTTCAAAGAGCATACATTCTATGGCCAAGAATTCTAAGTTTTGTTGGAAAGCTCTTGGCTACATTACTACCTAACTTTTGGACTGATAGAGGGATAGAAACATTTCATTTAGCAAAGGTGCTTCCCTGGCCTTGTGCAATTGCACTATTTAGGTTGCTGGACAAATCTATAGTGTAAAACTGGCCTGTATCAAGTGATGGTCAATTCGAACAGCAAGGCAAGTTAAAAGAGGGAACTCCATTCCACAGAACCCTAGTGTCAAGGAACCTCCCTGCTGGAAAATTACTCAACAGCTAGGGGGAATCCCTGGCTCAGCTACAAAGAGAGCAAATTTAGGCTCATTTTTCCTTAAACATTCAACCCTCACACCAGAAAAGATTTGGGAAAGGAGCAAAAGTGGAGGGTGGGGGTGGGAGTGGGGGTGGGGGTGGGGGTGGGGTGGGGAGAGAACAATCTTGTTAATAAGGGCTTATATGAACACACGCTTGTTTCATTCCCAAGGCAAATTTCATAAATCCTTAGGGAAAGAAAGAGATACAGTCATCTGCTAATGTAGATTCTGCATTTTGATTTCCAAATGTTACAGCTGTCACCACAACGGTTTGTCCAATTATGTGGCAGGGAAGGGAGGGGGTCCAGAGCAGAGGGAGTAGGAGGAAGAGATGTTAGAGGGAACATCTGTGCACAAGTGCACCATAAACACAACAAAATCATGGGGCCACCCTGCTGCTTCTTTGAGCACTTTCTCCGGTTGGCCCCACTTCTCCAGTCTTTTGGGAGATTCCCGTTCTATTACGTAGACGAAAGGTTCTAGCTTTCAAAATTGTGAGTGGTTGGGCTGTGTGTGTACGTGTATGTGTGTGCGTGTGTGCATGTGTGTCTGTTGGGGGGGGGGCGGGTGATGGAGCCAGCTATGAAGGGCTTAGAAAGCTTCATTACCAATTTAAAATGTTCTTGTAGTGCTTGAATGTTTATCTTAAAAGACAATTCCTGCTCTCAAATTCAGCCAAATGAACAATGCTGATAAGGAAGATGAAGAGGGTGGGAAACCCACACTGGCGAATGGAGCAGTCCATGCAGCCGGGGTGATGGGGGAGCGCTCAGAGGAAGGACGCTATGCAGAGAGAGCCCCCCCACCCTCCCCCGGCTCTTCTCTCTCGGTCCATAATCCAGCAATGCTGCAACTGTAAAAGCATTAACAGAAAACCAACCCACAACCTCGGGGGGGCAGCGATCGTTGGGTGCCAGTTTCAGGCTGCCTTCCGTGGGGTCGGGAGCGGCCCCGCTCCCCCTGCGGCTGGCGCGGAATGTGGTGATCCGGCCCGGGGCGGGGATGACTTCATGCGGCCAGAGCTCCGCGGCGGGAGCGACGGCTGCAGCTGGCAGGTGGGGCGCGGGCTGGAGCGAGCTGACCGAGCACTCGGCGGGCGCGGCGGGACTCCGTCCCGTGGCGGCGGGCGCGGGAACCTGCGCTGACTAGGTCCGGGGAAGGTAAGCAGCCCAGCCCCGGTGCTCCCTGGCCACACTGCGTGGAGCTTTCCGCTTGGTTAATAATGGGGTTTGCAGCTCGGAGGGAAGAAAGGGAGAACCCCACTGCTTTCTGCAATGGGAAAAGGAGCAGCAACTAGGATGGAAATGTTAGGAGACCAAGTGCAGAGGTTGGAGGAGCAGTGTTACTGGGCAAACAAAGAAGGCGTTCTTGCCTCTATACACTTTTGAACGTGATCTACCGTTTCAGTGCCAGATTCGCGTAGACAGTGAAGAGGACTCAAAATGTAAAATAATTTGAATTACTCTCTTCCTTCTGTGCCCCTCTCAATGTCAAAACACCTGCTTCAAGACTGAACCTTTAGAAAGAGCCTGTATTTGGAGGGGAAACTTCTCTTATCTCCTGGAGTTCAGCTTGGGTTGAGCAGCACTTGACATCGCTTCTCCCTTCATTTGCCATTTTCTCTGTCAATCATTTCATTGATCTTTTTCGGAGATGCTGTGCCCATTCACAGGCCAACTCTTGTCAGCTCTTATCCGCTACCTGGGTTCCATGACTGATTTTGTCAAGGTCCCAAAAAGGGCATTGCCTCACACAGATTTCTTATTCGGTATTCTACCTGTATACTGTTACCTGTGTCCTTCCCCCAAATGCATGGAATGAAATATCCTGTTTGTAGCCCTGTACCAACATGGTAGCCCATTAACTCCGTTCGCTGTAGTCACTGTGGCTACTTGCAAGCTAGAGAGGACACATAGAATCCACTGGAGTGTGAGGGATGTTCCCTACGCATAGGCATAGGTAGAAGTAAAAATGTGAATGCCAGTCCATCCAGTTTTTCTTGAAGCAATTTTAGTCCAGCTGGGTTTTGAGACAGCTAACTGTTAAGATTTGGGACAAATCGTTTCTAAAAGGTAGGGGAGTCCGTTTGCCTCTAGGATTCCTCGATAACCTCAAAAGAGTTTCCAGTGAGGCTTTCCCCGTAGGCAGTCAGAAAGCCAATGGAGCTGCCCAATCTAAGCCCCTGGTTATTTGAGTATCCTCTAGTTTGTCTTGCCATTTGCAGGTTCCTATCCTTCATCCTAGGATTTTCCCTACAGACCCCTTGCTACTGAGCCCAAGTGCCTATCCTTGTTGCCACCTAGAGATGTACATTTGAATAATATGCTGTGAAATGGTTAAGATGGCTGTTATGGGGATTGCAAACGTGCTGCCACTTCACCAACAGAGAACAGTTGCAATAAGCCAGATTGTGGGGTATCTGTGTGCCAATGTTCTATTTAAAGGGAGATCTGTTATCTTTAAAACTTGAAATTAGAGAGACTGACTCAACAGCCATGCAATTTTATTTCAGTAAATTAAATTAGAAGATCAATGAAAAAGAGGGGCAGAATTGGTAGCTTAAAATTTTACCTCTGCTTATTTTCCTCTTTGACTATTATTTTTAAACAAAGATACTAGTATGGAAAATCATGTTAATCATATTATATATCATTCTTGCCTTTCTGATTGCAAATTTCTTTTTTTACAAAATACACTTTCGAAATATTTGAATTTGTTTCTTTGTCTCCATCTTCAGTATATGAGGCATAGGGTGTGTGTGTGGGGGGGGGCAAAGCCCACTACTGAGTGACCCACTCCAGGAACCGTCCCTTGGGGTCAGTCAGGTCCCTTTTTTGTTATTATTATGTGTCAAATAGGGTTTTGGTTTGGAATATTAACTTCTTGAGATTCTAGAATTTTTACTCAGTCACATTAAAAGGTAACAAAGAACAAGATCAACAAAAAACCCTCTATTCTACCACCTTTTTTCTAGTATTAAAATACTTAACCATATACATCATTATGCTGAAGAATAATAAATATTAATATAGAAGAATAATTTTAATATAATTATTCTAAATAAACCTAAGGTATATGACATGCAGATTAGTACAATTGATCTTAGAAATACAATGCAGTTTCTGTAATGTTGACAGTCACCTTTCTGTTGAAGAGCAAGTGCGTGAGAATATCCTAATGATGGTTAGAAATTCGAAGTGTCTATCATTTACTTTCTGAAGAAACAAAACTCTTTGGCAGGAAATAGTTTCAGGATTAGGAGACTGGTGCTGCCTACGGTGGAATAATACTTGCTAGTGATTTTGCAGGTGAGTTGAACCCAACAATTTATGAATTGGAGTTGGAGAAATCTTGTTAAGAAGAAAACAAGTTAGAAAATTTAATTTTCATTTTAGTACAACTGAGGAAGATAATCAAACTGAAGGGATTTCTGAATTTGGACTTTGTTATGTTTAAACAAGTTTGAGGAAAGTTTCTAAATTTAGAAGCCTAAGCAGAAATGTATGTATGATTTTATGTCTGAAACTGATTTATGACTTTATTTCCTTTCCTTAAAATGTTTCCTAGGGAGAGGAAAAACTAATTGGCTGGTGTTCAGAATTGAAAGAGGAATGAAAAATGGAAGGATGTGCATGATTAGATGCTAAATGACTAGATACTAAATGAACTGCAGGCACTTTTGTGTTTGACAAGATAGAACTGAAGTCAATCTACTGCTTTCCAATTGTGTTTATAAAAAAAAAAAAAAAAAAAAAAAAAAAAAGTTTAGTCTGCTAGGCAGTGTTACCAGAAATTTAGAGAGTAAAAATTTAGGAGTCAAAGTTGCCCTCTTATAACAAAATATCTTTTTCTGGTGCTGCATTACTGCCATTAGCTACAATTGAAATAGCCTTAAGATTTGAGGCTGAGGCAGGAGGATTGCTTGAGCCCAGGAGTTTGAGGCTACAGTGAGCCATGATGGCACCACTGTACTTCAACCAGGGTAACAGAATGAAACCCTGTCTCAAATTAAAAAATAAAATAAAAACTTTTTTAAAAGTTATGAAATTTTGAAATGGAAAAGGAAAAAGAATAGCAATAATAAGGCTCAAATAGTAATATCATTTCTATTCAACCAGTGACTCCACTGAGAATGGGCAGAAAAAGGACTATTTTGAAAGTTGCCAATGACCTCTTAATTGCCAATATTTCATCCTGTTCATTTTATATGTTCTCTTCTATGTTCTTCTTTGATTAAATATTTGTGTTTAAAAGGTATTAAGTACTATGTATCAGGCACTGTGATATCTCTTAATCTAATTTGTCATTAATTCCCTTAAAGTACCCCATGCCCAATCTCAACCAAGTGAATCTTCTTTCCAATTTGTACCCGATGGTGGCATGCCTATGTTTTCATGTATTCTTTTAGCCCATCCTGTTACATGTTGAAACCTTGTTCACCTCAGATACTGACTCATTTATGAAGCCTTCCCCACACCCACCTTCCTTCCCTCATCAGATGTGTCCCTCTCTTCTTTAAATTCCTATAGCACATTCTATTTTGGGTTATCCTTCATGTGAACATGCTTTGTCTGCTCTTCTAAGAAAGCAGGGTCTGGGAATAAGTTTTGATTTCCTGCAACTCTATGGTGCCTAGCTACATATATGTATTATGGCTGTTCAGCAGTTTGATTTTAGTGAAGAAATAAGTTATTTTCCAGAGTTATAAATCTATCTACCTACCCTTCTCCACCAGCCAAGTTAAGCTCTCAATATATGTGCAAATGCTAATTTGTTTTTTTAAAAAATACTTATAATAATAGTAAATATACTATTCAAATCTTTAAATCTACAAAAGGTATTGTGAGCTTAAACGTCCTTAAATGTATACTAAAAGCATGGTGAGCATAGCAAAACAAATCTTTAATGAAGACATTGTACCTGCTTTCAATATTATTGCATTCTAAGCAGGAGAAGGCACCTTATGCATATGAGAATTTATCTTGTTTCAAGCCACTCTTCTAGGGACTTTCATCTTTGGTATATCATTTGATGTTTATACTATATGAGAATTTTACACTGAGAAAACCTAGGCTCACAGATGTCACCTGAATGGCAGAGAATTTTTTTCCATATTACTACCCGCTCTTTGAAGTGTAACAGAGTAAGGGAAAGCATTGTAAAAACACAAAGTCAGAGCCATCAGAATAGTTTCAAGTTGTTTTGTGATTAATCTTTCCAGCTTTTTAAACTTTTAGGTTAACATCCCAAACTTTTGATAACTCAGTAAAATTTGTGCATCTTCTCCCCAAGTACAAACAGAAGCATACACAAATAATTTTGCATACAAATGCAGGTGTTTGTGGATTCACTAAAGCTGTCTTTACAGAATGGTTAAAGAACATCTATTTGTGCTCCCCTGGACAATATGTGTGTCCTTTGTTAGTCCTTACATTTCCAGTACTTGAGGTTTTCCTTCTATTGTTCTCCCTGCTTTAAGATCTGAAATGACAGCCCTTCACTAACACTGACATGAAGACAACTGATGACTAGGAAGCAAGTGCTAGCGAAAATAGTGACTTGAAGAACCTTGATTCACAGAAAAGGCAGGAAAAAGGGAGCTCCGAACGTTACACATTCCAAATGACTTAAAGTTTCCCAATCAAAGCCATTTTTACAAAAAAGAAACTTTTCTCAGACTTAAGAGTATCGTACTGCCACGTATGTGGGAAAACATTGCCAGCAGTTCATTGGTGTAGTCCACTTTGGAATATATTCAGTTCTCTTAGGATGGACTTATTAACTGTCTCAATATTAATATTTCTTTATGGTAATGCCATCTGCAGTAATATATTTGTTTTTGCCAAGTTAAGGAAAGAATGATAATTTATGTTCATCCCTCCTAGGTTCTAAAACAAGCACCAGCCTGAAAGAGCTGCATATCATTTTAGATTCATAAAAATGCATTCAGATTCTCAGCTGATACTTAAAGGGACTGGTACTAGCAAGCATGGTTCCTGTCGATGTATTCAAAGAGCATTCAAAGAGGTGTGACAAGAACAACATTAGTCTGGAAAACAAAAACAGAAATGGAAAGATAGAAAACTCAAAAGGACAACTTAAGCTGTTACTTTCTTTACATTTCCCAAATACCTTCTTTTGTACCAAAATAAGACTATAACTATATAAGCATATAAAATAAGTAAAATGCTATGAAAACTTTATAATATGCTCGATATCAGGTAAGTTTATATTTTATAGATTTTATAATTAAAAATTTATTTCTGGTAAAATATACATAAAATTTACTGTTTTAGCTATTTTTAACTGTATAATTAACAATGTTGGGCAACCATCACCACTATCAGTTTTCAGAACCTTCTCATTATCACAAACAGAAATTCTATACACATTAAACAATAACTGTTCATTTCCCCAGCCCCTGCTAAACACTGTTACACTCTCTGTGCCTATGAATTTGCATATTCTAGCTACCACAGAAATGGAATCACACAATATTTGTCTTTTTGTCTCAAGCTTCTTTCACTTAGTATAAATGTTTTCAAAGTTCATCCATATTTCGGCATGTATCAAAACTTCATTCCTTTTTAAGGCTGAATACTATTTCATTGTATGTATATAACACATATGGTAATTTTGAATTGCAAAACACTTTCAGTACATTATTTCTGTTACATTAAACATGGCTAGCATATAACACCACCATATTATCTTCCATAGATGTCAAGTAATGTACACTATGAAGGTGCCATAATTTATTTGGTCAAAACCCATTGAAAAACATTTACTTAATTCCAAATTGTTTTGTGACTTCAAGCTATGTGGTAATAAACAAAGTAAATTAATACATATGTCTTTATATGTTGGTACTTTTACTTTTGATCAAAGAATGCTTGGAGTGGTATTGTTGGGTCAAAGATTATGCCCAGATATTTATAGTTTGAATACTCTAAATACTGTAGTACATAGACTATAAAAATCCTAACATTCTGCAACAGATAGTATTACTGAATGTTCTGGAACCCTTTCATACTATCTTAAAAATCAATGCAGATACTATAATGAAATCCACGGAACATGATCCGAGCAAGGAAATATTCTCACTTTTTTCATTTCCAGTTCATGGAGGAAAAATACTATTCACAAGTATTGAGAGAATTAAAGTCTCTCAATCATGCATTTTGTCATCATAGATGACAAAGTGCATCATAGATGTCAGTTAAGTCTTGTAATAACAATGTGGAACAGTAGAAACATCTCCAAATAGTTTTTAGGGATTTTGTTTGTTCGCACCAGCAATAGGTTATTTGTATCAAACCTAATCTAAAATTTGGTCTGGTTTTTTTGTTCAAATTTATGTACCTACATTATGGTAAATATTTTATTTTCTTAGTTTCTCTTTAATGTATTAATTTTAGTTTATTCTGAAATAGAATAATAAAGCCCAGTGATAAGAGTGCCTTATTTAAGCTAAACTAAAACATATTTGGCATATGTGAAGTATAAACAGAACTGGCAAGACTTTTAACCATCCTCCTCAGCAGAAGACAGTTTCTATTGCATTGGCCAGGAGAGGAGAAGCATAAGGCTTGCTGGAGATTGCATCAGTTTTTAATTAAACACTAAAATGCTAAAAGGGCAAAGATGGAGCAACATGTCTTATATATTTGAGTAGCTACTTAAAATTAAAGGGTTGCAAGAACATTTATTTAGTTGGACAGACACACTCCATAGTGTAGCTGACCCTAGACATGTCACAACCGCATTTTAAAGTATGCTTTTTCTTCGGTTTATTGGGGTGGAGGGAATTATCAATAAACATTTATCCTATGGTTTACCTCTATCTTTATGGTTGTCTGATTAAACCCTCTTTGAAAAACAGATATAAAACAAATCAGCATTCTGATCTTGGCCTGAATAAGCAACACCACGGCCACACCTTCTTAATGCACTGCTGTGGTTATGAGACCAAAGGGTAGAAGCAGCAGTGTTTTGGTCATTGCAATAGTCACAGCAACACAGCCTGCTGCATTCCTCACTTATATACTGCAGAATCTGACCAAATAAACACAGAAAAATTAGTAATGCCTTTAACGCAATTCTTGCACAACTCTCCATGATCTTTCATACTCAGCTTCTCTAATAATTGAAATGTAGGGGAAAATAACCAGAATGTTAAGATCCCTTATCCATTTACAAAATGTAATTTTGCTGGAACTTGCAGAAATAACATTGAATCTGAAATTGGTGGGCATCCAATAGAATCACTAGAAATAATCTGTCAAAATCACTCAAATACAAATTTAGATTTAAAGACCAGAAAATTCTAAAGAGTAACTATGGTAATATATTAACAATTTAGTAAAAGAACATTATATATATATATGGGTTTCTATTTATAAGATATACTCATTGAAGAATAATGGATTTTTAAAAAGGATTTATTCTGAAAAGACTATTTTACCACTTTTTAAAACTAGTGCCATCAAAAATAAATTGTGACAAGTCACTGTCATCCAAGTTAGTCTCTCTCGTGGCTCTCAAGGAAGTGAGTAGTTCTTAGGGAAATGGCTTTCTCAAATTTGTGCTTTTCTGCAGTGAGTCAAGCTGAAATAAAATGAGGCTGCTATTCTTAACTATTTGTTACATGCCCATATTTATAAGAATTACCTAATAATCAGTACAAAAGGGTTTTATGATAACTAAAAATGTACCTATTGAGACTCTCCATTGATAAAAGTTGGCTAAGATACAGCTGGTGATCCTATAGAAATCTAAATTACATTTTTTTCATCTTCTCCAGATTAGAGAATAACTCAGGATTTCAAAGCAAAGCATGAAAAAGTAGCATTTGACATATTTTATCAATGTTAAGATTTCTGGGGAGCTTATCAGCATCATATACTCTAAGTACTCAATAAATATAAATTGTTATTTCATAAGTAAAATATCAACAGCATAAAAATTTCTGTAACTCAAGTGGCCACTATGGTATAGGGCTTTACTATAGGAGATTACAAAATATTAGTTGAACAACAAAATGAACTAATACCATTTATTTTTGAAAGCTATCCCCCAATACAAAATGATTGGTATTCTACACAAGCTCATTGTGATTCCTTTTGTAGATGTGGTAGGAGTGAATTATAGATAAAACTACCCTCTCCCCTGGTTCTTTTAAAACTATACTCTCGACCGGGCGCGGTGGCTCAAGCCTGTAATCCCAGCACTTTGGGAGGCCGAGGCGGGTGGATCACGAGGTCAGGAGATCGAGACCATCCTGGCTAACATGGTGAAACCCCGTCTCTACTAAAAATACAAAAAACTAGCCGGGCGCGGTGGCGGGCGCCTGTAGTCCCAGCTACTCAGAGGCTGAGGCAGGAGAATGGCCTAAACCCGGGAGGCGGAGCTTGCAGTGAGCCGAGATCGCGCCACTGCACTCCAGCCTGGGTGACACAGTGAGACTCCGTCTCAAAAAAACAAAACAAAACAAAACAAAACAAAAAAAAACTCTCTTCTCTCTGGGGTATTATAAGTTGAAAATTAGAAGTGAATCATATCTTACTGGAATTTTTCTAGTAAATAGTTCGAGACACTTAACCATGCACCTTCTATTTACCCAGGGCAGGAAAACATGACATTCCCCTTTTCAACTACAGCAGATGGGGACTTTTAGAAAACTCAGAATGCAAGACAGAGATTATAATGATAGAGTATTAGTAAGCACTTCTTTTGTCTGCATCTCTTTTTCAATCTCATTTATTGTAAAGAACACAATCATAGTTAAGTACAGTTACTATCAACTGAAAATGTTTTCAACCTGCATACAGGTGTGAGATAGTGGGCCGGTCTGTCACATCTTCAAGAGATGTGTTGGAGTGACATTTCACCACAAAATTCAAACCTGACACTAAAATTATCTGACATTAAACAGTCCATCAAATAGGAGGATGAATGTTGGCATCTTGCTCATCTATTTAGAAAAGAAAAATCGCTAACATGTTTAGGCAATACTTAAATGTTTAAATTTTTTCCTAATAAACAAAATGGAAAATGAAATAAAATGGCATTACGGTGTTATGAAAGCAAAGCAATTAGGTTAATCTCAAAATGCCTGACTGTAAAGTTGTAACAATTTTATTCTCAGAGCTCTCAGGCAACTTTTGATCATTTTCAAGTTCAATCAAGAAGCTCTAACCATTATCATGAATATATTCTGATCACTGGGCTTTCCTCCTCCCTTTTGCTATTTATTTTTAATTTATTTATTTGGGGACATTTTGGCTACCACTTATATCCAGATCATGTCTTTCAGGAAATGAATTTGAGCTTTGAATCATACCTTTACCATTTACTAGCTGTGTGATTTATACATTACTCAACCTCTGTGAGTTGTTTCCTGATATTTAAAACAGGAAAATCACCGAGTTGTGGTGAAGATGAAAGAAGATAACATAAAGGAGAACTTAGTGAAGTGTCTGAAATATACATCATAAAGGTTAATATTTTCCATTTTTATCGTTTTTATTTCCACTGACAACTTATACAGTCAGACCTCATTACTACATCTTTTCCAAAATGTTCATGAATTATTTTTTCTACCCCTCCCCATGTAAGTTAAACTAAGCCTTGAAATGACCCTGAATCTCACTGGAAAATGTCTTAATGCAGATACTGCCAGTGTCAGGAGAGGTTGTTAGGCTCTGATCAGCAGTGGCTGTGGGAATTAGATCTAGCTTCTATTTTTAACTCTCAAGTAGTTGATTGGATCACCTGGCAAAAGTCAATTGGCTATTAATTCTTCATCTTATTTTCTTTGAATTGTGCCACATGTCTAATCACTTGTTTCACTGGCTCATTATCAGAAATGATATTACGGGCATTAAATAAGGGTGCTTATTTCAGAAGCAAAGTGCCATATAAAATAGGAATGTCAAAAGCCTTTGAAGATCCTGCTATTTGGCTAACTCAAATAGTTGTTGTTGTTTCTAATGTGTAACTATTGGAGAAGTTTCATATTATTAAGTTGTCCAAAACCAAAAATTAAACTGTAACTCCATTGTAGGTCATACTCTTGTTAGTCTATGATACATTTCTATTTTATTGAAGCCCAAAGAATTTACAGAGACTGTGCAAACATTATTATTCAGGGACTTATTACTAGGTGCTACTGATTAGATTTGATGAATAGCAAAACTGTTAAACTAAAATTAAAAAAAAAAAAAATAGAGCCTCACTTAATGTGGAACCTTTACTAGGAGAAACACCAGCCTATAAAAGCTGCATTTTTAATGACATACTTACATTAGTATGATGACAATTTTTGTTGGGCTTGCAAAGCACACAATTTTACATTTTTTTCTTATATGGCTTTCTGTTATTGATATGGGCCATTTGGGTTTTAAAAAACAAGTACAAAAACTGCCTGGGACCTTACATTTAATATGCCAATCACAGTTATTCACAGGGGAGAATTTTTGTGGTGAGCAAGAACTGCAGCCAAATTTGTTAATAATTTACTGCCATTAGTAGAGTCTCTTCATGTGTTCCTGAAAATAACTTCATTCTTTCAAGTAAAAAGTACAAATCATCAGTATAAGTTTGTCTTAAATCTCCAAGCCAATATTGTTAATCCCTATTTAAATGCTGAATTGATTGGCTGTTTGCCAAAAGCTTGAGGGGTAAATTTGGGGCATAGTCTGATTTTAAGATGAGATGTTGGAAACACTGAAAAATGTATGCTTTAAACATACATGTACATACAAGTACACATATATTTTATATTATAAACTATAATTATGTATATATGTATTTATGTATGTATTCATTAATATTTTCTTCCTATTTCAAGTATTTGATTCCTTGAAAGTCGGATTTGATTTAAAATAGAGACAAGTGCTTGGGAAAGCATATGAAAAATCTTTGTTTCCAGAACCAAGTTCAGCAAGGAAAACTTATTTTTTTCACTGGCAGTTTGTTTTTCAAAGTTACAAGAATATGTTTAAGATTTTTAAAGTGATTTATTTAATAAATGAGTATGACTATGAATTTACCTATTTCAGATTGCTATATTTGTCATATTAATTTTAAAGTTTATATTTATCTAAGCTTTTCTGAACTAGATCTTACCAGGTTATAACTACTGTCCAATTATGTGAGAACAATAGCATAGTTGCCTTTCAGCTTGAAAAATGTACCTGTTTCATTTTGTTATTTTTTTAATCCATAAGTTATTTGGCCTTCCATCAGCTTTTCTGTCTTGAGGAATACATTGTCCAATGCATAATAAATTATTTTGTACATCTATGTTTCATGCCATAATTTTTTAGTGTCTCACAAAGTTCTAACTTGGAAGGTTCTCATTTAAATCAAGTTTTTCAGAATATAGACTTGTTCTTTGTGAATTGTCAGATCTGTTAGGTATTTTTCCCTTTTTATTTTGGAGAATGAGTAGAGAAAGGGAGGAAGGAAACTGTACCATGGGACATTTCAGTTCTTTTTCTATACTTCCTGATAATAACATGCCTTCTCTTAGGAAAGTTAGAAAGCTGAGAACTGCAGTTAAATAGCCCCAAGGTAGGACGTAGGCCAAAAATACTAAAATTTGTTCAAGTACAGTAAGAGAGCCAAACTTGGTCTGGCATTTAATTTAGTCTTCCTCACTACCCTAACCCAAGTAGTATACATTTAACTAGATTTTTTAAAAATAGCCATTTGTTGATTAATGGTGCCTATTTTTGATTCTGCTTCATTTTAACTTTGTTTCATAACACTATTATACAGAGGCTTATTTTAACAAATGCCATGAGTTGGATCGTTGAGTTTCTCTTCTGCTTTATAACTGATTAGCTCTACAATTCAAAAATGCTTAAAGGCCAGAACTGTCAATTAGAAAATATAAGCACAATAGAAGTGATGTTTCTAAATTTTAACTCTGGAATACATCTCTCTTAATGTTAAATGCTTAAAATATGGGACTGGGTGCAGTGGCTCATGTCAGTAATCTCAGTGCCTCAGGAGGCTGAGGCAGGAGGGTCACTTATGGCCACAAGTTCAAGACCAGCCTGGCCAACATAGTGAGACCCTGTCTCTACAAGAAAAAAAAAAATTACAAGTCCAGGCATGGTGACTCATGCCTGTACTTAGCACTTTGAGTGGTCAGGGTGGGGGATCACTTGAGGCCAAGAGTTAGAGATCAGCTTGTACTGTAGCGAGACCCCATCTGTACAAAAAAAAAGAAATTCCTTCTGGATCATTTCTAGAACACAAATATTTATGACATTTCTTTAGTGTTTTCATTTTTATTAAGTGTTACTCATATTTCATATAAACTTTGTATTAATTTTAATACTAGCTTAGAAATTTTAATTTAGTGTAAATATACCAACTAATGTTGAAATTGCTCCAACTTTAGGGTCAAAATTAATTTAAAGGTTATTGGAGTTACTGTTCTGGTTTCTAGTAATTGGTGTCTCCACTAAATGCATCAGAAAGGCAAAAAGAGCCATGGTTCAGAGTGTCTGCCCTATTAATAATATACTAAGATATAGCTTACAGATATCGATATTAACAAAATGATTTATTTTAGAACATCATTTATAGCCTATAAAATGATTTGCCAACTGATAGACAACCTTTGACAATAAAATATACCTGCTACTTCCTTTTTTGCAAATTCATCATACTACATCAGTGTTATCTCAGTAGTGTGATCAATAGATGACTAATGCTCAGTCATTCTCTGTAATTCTCATCTTACCAATTATTAACAAAATATGGAATGGGCAACAATTCTATAGCATTTAATCAGATTTTCATTTAAACTCAAGTATGATCTATATTCCTATGCTTTTATATCTACCACTTCACTTAAGTAAAAGAAAGCTTTCTAGAGTTTTTATGTCAGTTTTCAAGTGATCAGTCTTTTTAAATATTTTTTATATAAGAATACTAATTAAAATTTGTGCATGGTTAAATATAAATATTGAAATAGTCTATGAAATATATGAAATGATCAAACAAAGTATGGGAATATCCTTTAAAACATACAAGTTTTGAATATATTTAGATTATTTATGCTAAACTTTATTCATTTACATAACAGGTCACAAGTGTTATAAGATTCTTAGAGTAGAAAATCACATATAATTAATTTTTTTGTAAAATGTTAAGTGCTAAGACTAGACCATTAAACAATAAATGATGCATACATAGAGGAAAATATTAAAAGGAAATTTAGAAGTCAATTATCAATGGTTAAATCAAGAAGCAGAGAGTCAGTGAGATCACATTTATTTCCAAATTTATTCAATGTGTATATATTACTTGCAGAACTGTGTAAAAAGAAATTCACTTTTGGATGTTCTTTAACATCTAAACATTGCTAAGAGTGTGGCTGAAATGTTCACTTTTTATGTAGATTTCTGGAAAATCTAGGCTGACCTTGAAAATATTAAATATACAAGAAGGTAAGTTTTCTCTCATCCTAAAATTCTGATAAATTGTATTTTTAAGTATCACATAATTTTCAAAGCATTTTTATAACAACTGTCTACTGGACAATACCAACTCTCTAAAGTTGGTAGAACTAAAATTGTCCTTATTTTGCAGACAGTGAATTCGAAGTCATGAAATTTAGTAATTTGCTCTGTTAAGCAGTATACACAATTACTAAGTGTTAGAGCAAGAATTCAAGCCAGTTTTGTGCCGTGGCCAATCTAGTGCTGCCCTCTATCCTATAGCAACTGGTGTGTTTAAGAGTTAAGCACAAACATGGAAATAAACCTGGTCTGCTTCTAGTTACAAATTCACTTACAAACCTCACTGGATCCTGAACTAGGAAAATCTGTAAGGGTTATTTACTTTCATCAACCCAAAGATGAACATGTTAAACAGATTCTTAGATTTAATTAAACTTATTTTTTTTTCACCATATCTTTGTGTCTAATCAACAGCTCCTTTTGAGTATACCATGGCTTCATTTAAAGAGTTGGATTGCTTAAAAAATAAACATTGACATTGCTGATCACTTACCTGTGGTTAAATATGCCTGTCTGGTTGGCATCGACATAATGCTGACATTCATGAGATTATATCATTTTATTATACACACACACATTTGCTAGGTCTAATTTAAGTAGTAAGTTTTGGTCCTTACTAGAACATGATTTATATAATTGGCAACCTAAGTGTAAGATGCAGTAATATAATCTATTATTTTAAAAGATAAATGAAATTCACAGAATTCTCTCCTATAACTACATTGGGAAGTTTCAGTGGATTTCTACCAAGCTTTTGTTAAGGATAAAATTTTTTGAAAACAGGTCACTTATAAGAGCTGCCTTAGATTTATAATGCTTCTGAAATACCACTATAACCTGATTTTTAAAATAGCCTGACACCTACTAAGTACCCTTTCGCCGCCTACAAGAAAGCAAGAAAAAGAAAGGATTTATATTTTTAATTTTAGTGAAGAGTTCTTGATTTAAGAATTAGTCATTTGCTGTCATTTGAATTCCAAGTATGTTTTAAGTACTTGAGGTTCTTTCTGTATGAATTCTCAGTGGAGTTTTTACATTTTTCATCATTAATTTCATCTTTCACTTGGGATCAGCCAAATCAAAGAGTTTATGTTCTACCCTTTCTTAGTTCTCTTCATGGCAAACATTCAGAACCTTCTCAAAAATATCATGGCTTGATACTGTTTACTGACAACCGATAATGCCAGAAATTAGTGATTCTGGTTTTTCAGTTGAAAAAGCCAAATGAGAAACTGAAGAAATAGCATTTTTCCTCCATTTAGCTGACCAACTATTCACATCAGTGATCATTAGCTTTTGAGGCTAAGGATACAAATGTTAATGTTTTGTATATTCACAGAAGTGAAAAATAATATAACAGTTATTGTGCTTACTCCGTGCTAAGCACTGTTCTAAAACCAAATGAATTTCTCCTAACAGCCCTAAAAGGCAGGCATTATTACTACCTTTTTGACAGATGGGAAAACTGAGGCACAGAACAATTGAGTAAAGTACCTGTAGTCACACAGCTAATAAAGCACACAGATAGGATTTAAACACCAGGTGGTCTGTGGTGAGACTCCACATTCCACCCCTATAGTTATTATAAGGGTTTGGACCCCTGCGCTCTTTGTTGTGTGCCCATTTAATTGCTTTGTGGAAAGAAAGAGAAGGAGGAGAGAGAGGGAGGAAGGCAGGAGAGATGGCAAATTCCTGCTAGCTGGTTGACATGGTGTGCTGTAATTTATAATGAAGTTTGATTTAAGGACTTGTAAAGATTTCAATAGAATAAATAGTCTTAAATGTTCAGTAGTGAAGTATGTGGTAATATTATCAGATGGAGATAGCAAGTGAATTTCAATTTAGTAATAACCATAACTGAAATACAACAGCAGTCTCATATTTGGAACAAATAAAATTCAAGTAACTTTTTTAACTTTCAGTTCAGGGGTACATGTGCAAGTTTGTTATATAGGTAAACTTGTGTCATGGGCGTTTGTTGTACAAATTATTTCATCACCCAGGTATTAAGTCTAGTACCTATTATTTTTCCAACTTGAGTAATTTTCACAGCAATAATTCTACCTTTTCTTAAAATTATTATTAGGTATTTTTTCACCCCCAACATTCTCAGCTTATTTAATATTAATAAAAATTTACCTTTTATAAAAGTCCACAAATTTTAGTAAGGTTTTAAATTAGGCTTAAATTATGGGGGAAAAAAAAATTAGAGCTTTTAGCCAAAGGAAAGCACCCTCATCCCACTCCAGCCCACCCCTGCTCATTTCTATCATAACTGTTTCCCTAAGAAGGAAGAAATTTTTCTGATTGGTCAGATTTAATTGAACATTCACTGAGCCATATTTTACTATTGCATAGGGTCACTGTGTACTTAAAGATACAAAGCAGGCTGGATGCAGTGGCTCACACCTACGTAATCCTAGCACTTTGGGAGGCTGAGGCAGGCAGATCACTTAAGACCAGGAATTCAACATGGCCAACATGGTGAAATCCCTTCTCTGCTAAAAATATTAAATACAAAAAATTAGCCAGGCATGGTAGGGTGTGCCTGTAATCCCAGCTACTTGGGAGGCTGAGGCATGAGAACCACTTGAACCCGAGAGGTAGAGGTTGCAGTGAGCCGAGATGGCACCACTGCACTTCTGAGTGACACAGCAACAGAGTGACTCTGTCTCAGAAAAAATAAAAATAACAAAAGTACAAAGCAATGGTGCTCACATTCTTATTTGTCCAGCTCCTGGTCTTTTGAGAGCAAGTGCAGTGAGTATCTTTGAAGCCTGGACCTTCAAGGTCCTCTCCTCTCTTTCAGTCCATGCACCATGGGCTTCATCCAGAAGAACAATGGGTTCATTTCTGTCTTTTGCCTGTTGGTCCCATGCAGATGAGACAGGTTTCATTTGGAGCCCAGCAAATCTTATATGCCCTCTTCTCAACATCTTCCTTTATACATGTCTCAGTAAATATTAACATGCTCTTTAGGGCATATTTATATGCCCTTGCCATAACTCTGAACTCAGGATTACCAGAAAGTAATTCCAAAGCTGAGACATTTTCAATATCACAATCAGCAGATAATTTGTACTTACATTAACATTGACTGGATTATTCACATGTTCTTTTGCAATTTGAATCTATTTCTGTCTTCAAGTACTTAAAATAGATATAGATTTTAATCAAGATACTTTAGGACTTTTATTACGTATTTATTATGTACCTTATTTCAGGCATTTATTGTAGTAGGTGCTGACAGTAGAATGTTAAACAGAATGGTATAAAATCTACATTCTAATTTTCAAACAAGGTTGTTATGAAAGTGTACTTAAAATTCAAACAGGAAAAGAGGGCTGGGCACAGTGGCTCACATCTGTAATCCCAGCACTTTAGAAGACTGAGATGGAGGAGTGCTTGAAGCCAGTAGTTCGAGACCAGCCAGGACAACATAGCAAGACCCCATCTCTACAAAAAGCACTTTAAAAAAAAAAAAAAAAGCACTTTAAAAAAATTAGCCATGGTGATGCATGCCATAGTCCTAACTACTCTGGAGGCTGAGGTAGGGGTATCACTGGAGCCTAGAAGGTCCAGCCTTGGAAGCAGAGCAAGGCCCTGTATTTAAACAAAAAACAATACAAAGCAAAACGAACAAAAAACAAGAAAAGCATACAGAAATCATATGCAACAAAACTCAGTTTAATATGCATGTTTGGCATTTTAGAGATAGAAGATATCTAACACAGAAGCTTTACAAGATTAAAGATGGATTGTCACTTCAGCTGAACTTTGTTTTATTTAAAACAAGTGTTTGTTTATTCAAACCAAGCCACAAAACCAAACAGTAATTATCCAACTTTATAGTTTCTCACTTTAGAATGCTTTTACTTATGACTTGTAGTAATATTAATATTTCAAGAAACTAACCATCAGCATTTTTGAAGTTAGGTTATTCCAGTGATGAAAATTTCAAGAGTTGCCCATCAGTTTTATTTCATGTGTATAAAATTGGATTAAAATGTTACAGTTTTAAGTGAAAAACTATTATACTGACTATTGACTCTGGGGTTCCAAGTTTTATCAGAAGGTAGGTCAGAGAAATCCCCAGCTCAAGAACACACCCAAATTTTAATTATGAAATTATTTTTCTTGGCAGATTACATGTTGATATCCCAATATCTGCAATGCCAAAGGATGTTGTCAAGTTATTATCAGCATTCAGTTCAGCACTAGGTTTTGAGAATTTAGAAGTTTTTTCACTACCTTTTTTCCTCCTACTCCATGACAGATTGCTTCCAACTCTGAAAGTATCTTGACTCATTCATGTACCATACATTCAAGAAATACATACATTTGAGTTACTGATCACATATACTATTCCAGACATGGTACTGGTCACTAAGGCATCAAAGATCACTAAGACACAGACTTGGTTCTCAAAGGGTCCCCAGTGTAGTGAGACTCTGCTTCTTACTCTTCAAGTAGTATCAATTATATGCAACCAGAAATAACAGGGAGTTAAGTAGCATTTGTATCATAATTAAATATAGATTGGGCATGTAATCTCTCAAAAATCAGATTCAATCAAGGCAAGCATACACTCTTCTTTGGGATTTGCCCTTGATGAGTATCATTATCTATTCTTGAGACATAATAATAGAAGTTAGTGAGCAATTCATCAAATACAGCCCTATGGAAGCCAAAATGAATATTTTCTTCTTTAGTAATTGACTTTCTAGACATTGCTAAGGCGTTTAAAGTTTCCCTGCCAAGAAATCTCCAGTAAACAGCAGTGATGGTAGGCACAGGCTATTTACTGCCATGAGTTGAAAAAAATTTAGTGAGCTACTTTTTGATTGCTTGTCAAGCATTTTGACATGTTAGGACAGAAAGCACTGTTTAAATGTAAAGAGCAGTTTGTGTAGAATTGCTGTAGGTCATCCTAATGAGGAAGTGATCTATCAAGTGAAAGACTGGAGTATAGGAGAACTGCCATGATATAAGATTGATTTCTGCTAAAGAGACCTTAAATTTGGCTGTGTTTTAATTTGTGGTTGCTTCCAATCATTTGTAAATTACCCACAGTAAGTACCCAATATAAAGAGCTATTCAAATTTACTTTCTAGCATACTCACATTGGGGATTTTTTTTCCTTCTTTCCTCCATTTCTCTCCCAGATCAACAGAGGAGCAGTGGGTCTCAAGGTTTAGGGATGGGGTCCACTTGGAGTGACTGACTCAGTAAGCCTGAGTGCAACCTTGGGCCTTCCAGTTTTAAAAAGTTCCTAGAAAATGCTTTTGCTGCTGGTTTGTGGTTCACATTTGACCAAATCACTGCTGAAACAAAACTATTGGGGGAGGAGGAAGAAAGAACTATGAAGCACTAAGCCAGCCCCAAACTTGCTCACCAAACTGTCCAGTCAGCTGTGAATGTAATCACTGCTGCTCAGGAACCTATTTAACGTATGTTCAGCCCTCCGAATCTGGTGTTCTGCATCCGTGGATTCAACCAGCAGATTGAAAATATTCAAGACCAAAAAATAAAAGATAACTATTACAAATAAAATAATACAGTATAACAACTATTTACATGGCATTTACCTTGAATTAAGTATTATAAGTAATTTAGAGAGGATTTAGAGTACCCGAGAGGTATGCATCCCTGGATTTTGATATCTGCAGGTTTTGATATGGGAGTGTCCTGGAACCAATCGCCCCATGCATACTGCCAGGTGATGACTGTAAATGGTCCTCTGAATCAGTCACTGGCTGAGGGATTCAGAAAGAACAATCCTTACCTTTCTGCTTAAGCTCAGGCTCACAGTTTAATCTTTTAACCTCCCTCTGCTTCAGTCTTTCTAAGTTTCAAATAATGGTAATTTATTTCCTCTGTTATTAAAAAACAAGACTAAAAACACCACAAACAAAACCTTATCAAGACTGGTAGGGTATGACCTGTATATTTTTAGCTTCTTAAATTTGTCCTATTACTATTTAAAATTAAGAGAATATATTTTTCTATTTATAAATATATTTAAGACTGCGAAATGATGCCTATTCCTTACCCAACATTAGTTATAAAGAAAAAAAGCAATTAAAAACAAAAATAATATTGCAACAAAAACATGAGAAATGTATTTTGTGAAAGAACTACAGCTGCCTTAGACACAATGAGAGGCTATGAAAATAAAGGAAAACCATCTGAGCTCTGGTTAGAGACTCTGGAAGTAGTGAGCACAAATTTCTTTGAAAGAGAAGAGGAGTCTGATGCAGGTAGACAATCCAATTCTAGTTACTGTCTTTATTTGTGATACTCCATAGTCTAAAAAGGTGCAAATACTATTAACTAGCCTGAGGACAAGGTGGCAACTGCATTTCATTCTGAAATGGAAAAATCTAAGGAAGGCAGAAGAAACAGTTGCATGAGAATTATTACTCAGTCAATTATTTTTCCTCAAAAGGTTGTGTATCTTTTTTTTTTTTTGAACTTTGGGAAAGCATATATAAGAATTTCTATTGACCCTGAAACAGTCCATGTATTTACCCAGAAATATCTGTATATCTTTCTACTGCAGCATGATTACAAAATAGATTATAATTCTACTGTAGAAAGAAAATATGTTTTTATATAATCTATAATTTACCTGGGTAGCTAGAAAACATACACACACACACACACACACACACTACATTTTAATCCTGGCATCTCAGTCAACCCCCAAATCTGAGTGGTTCTTTCAAATAGTGCATCTGAGTCTGCAACTTTGCCTTTCCTTCTCTAAGATGTGTCAGGGCATATGGCTGGAGGAACTTAGTACATAGACCTAGATAGACTCAGGGTTTTGTAGACCAGTCATGAAGGATCTGAGGGATCTATAGGCCACTTCCTTTGATAAAACTCTGTACCAGCTCTTTTCTTACAAAAATTTCCCCCAAATAACAAGGTTTAGGTTTTTTTTAAGCTTCTTACTCATAACCTTCTTTCATGGCATACCCTGATATTTTTTTTTCCAAGGTAGAAAATTATTTGAATGTATCCATCTAATTCTCTGATACAGTAAAAGAGAGCTATAAACTTTTAGCAAAATTTATCTCTATGAAGATTTTAGACTTTGAAGCTTAACTGACTAAATTTTTCCAATACTTGCTCTCTACTGTCTGAAGGGTAGACATTTCCTTGCCTTTAAGAGATGGAAAGTCACAAGGGAACAAGTCCTTAAACAGATCATCTAAAAAGTCCTTTCTAATCTACACCACCTCCACCACCACCAAAAGTCTTCAATTTTATCCACATATTTGTTTCTGTGTGATAATCAATATATTTTTGAGTTAGTGTATTTCCCAACCCCCTCCCCGCCTCACCCCCGACCGCCAACAACTAGAATGCAAATTCTATGACATCAGGGTCTTGGCTTTTTATCATTTTTTTCATTGCAGGACCTACCTACAATAATTACTGGCACATAGGAGCCACTCAGTAAATACTTCTAGAATGAAAGAAAATAAAAAGGTGATATATCCTTACAGATTATCCACTGCAAATTTTGGTTGCTACCAAGCATGCATCTTTTGCTTGAGTGCTACTGCCTCTAATAGGCCTTCTGCTGCAGACATACTTATCTATTGACAGTTCTTTTGAACCACCATTGCTCTTTATGTTTTCTTTCTTTAAATCATGCTGTAACTTCTTGTCTTTCACACTCCTACATTTCCTTAAAACATAAATCAGATGTCCTGCTCTCCAAAAGTATTTCATGATAAATTTGTTCTTTCTCTATGTCCCTATGCTGATGTATAACCCCCATACTCTACGCTGGCCCTTCACCCACTCTTTATACTATTCTCTCTGATGGAAACTCATTATGGATTTTGCTAAAGGAGCCATTGAAAGCAGGGACTGTTTGCTATTTCTGGCATCAAAAGCAAAATGCCTGGTGCATGACAACTATTCATAAACACTGAGTAAATGAACAACAGCCCACCTTATTTATCTCTCACAGTACTACTCTTTATTGTTTTAAACTTCTATAGTTATCCTGGGGAAATATGAGAGTAATGAGTCTTCTTGAACGTCAGGTGCAAGGGCATTTATGGCAATATCCAGCTTGAAGATGAACTACATCAAAGTTTCAAGACTAACTAGAATAATTCTCAAGGAGAAGGAGAGAGGCATTCAAGCTTATTTTGGAGTAGTAAATAACAGTGATTCTGGTGTCCAAACTGCCACAAAGACAACCACTGCCATATTAAGCTTCTCATACTAAGAACAGTGTCAGGTATATGGTAGCAGATCCTGATAAAACTCTTCAGAAACTGTTTTTGCACTTTATCTCATCTGGCAGCTCTTGGTGTGTGCTGAGGTAATATATTAAATTTATGGTGTAATTAGTTTAGAAATTATTCCCATAGGGAACAAAGATGGTCAAGAGTCAAAGCTTGATCTAAAGTTGATAGCCTGGGAGACAGGCCGAATTTGGAATTGTTACAGTAGCATATGTGGCTTAGTATTCAATAGGTCAAAATATTAATGACCCATCCTGCACACAACCCAGAGACAAATGACTGGGCATTGTGAGAGAGAGTGGGTGTCTTGGCAGACAGGCATTACATCTGTTTCTTCCCCATCTATGAGTGAATTGTGCATGCTATGACAAGGAGGCTTTTTTTAATATGAGAAATTTGAGGCAAAAATGATAGACAAAAAAGGTGCAGAGAAACAAGGTGAGTAGTGAAAGGCAGAAGTGGTATATTGGCAGGCCTGGAAATCAGCTGTAATTTGAGTTAATTAAATGTGGCATAAAACATTTGGAGGAAAAGGTTGATGAGATCCAATTAATGGGCAAAATAAATAATTTTCTGAACAGTAACATTTGGGCTATATCAAAGATGAAAGTGGTATGTGATCAGAGATTGAGCAAATGAATACGATAATTCTTTTGTCACATGAGGAAATCTGAGGTGAGACTGAGAACCCTGTCTCACTGTAAGGAAGAGATTATCTTCAGGAAATGGCAGTTGCATAAAACAAAAAGGGAGACTCAGGCATGAGCAAGTGGATAAGAACTAGTCTGATTTATTCATAAATGATCTTACTCCATTTACTTCTATTCCTCAGATTTCTTGGAAATTGATAAGTATATTTTCTCCATAGTACTTCTTGAGATGTAGAACCTCTAACATCAATACTGATTATTGAGTTTTGTTGTTTTTCTCTACCTCAGAGATTTTTATTTTAAAGCAGCAGTAAGCAATCTATAATTCACAGCAGTAAACTATAATCTACAAACCAAACCCATTCTTAGCTAAGAATGCTCTTTACATTTTTAAAAGGTAAAAAAAAAGGTAAAAAAATGAAGAATATGTGATTATGTAGTCCACAAGAACAAAAATATTTATTACCTGCAGGACTTAAATTTAAAGGTAAACATTAGAGAAATCCTCACATTAGAATTACATGTAATATAATTATATGTAATAAACATAATCATATTACATATAATGCATGAGCCTCTAATGTAAGAATTTAATTTGAATGTGAAGATTTCTCTAATTGCATATATATAAACATATACATACAGTTTTATATGAGAGAACAATTCTGTCTTACATATTGTATGATTTCACACCTTTGAGGATAGATTGCTAGATAAAAGAGATGGGAATAAACATTTAGCAGTTTCATAGTTCATTGGGGTCAAGAAGAAAGAGGAGTGTGGCAAGTTCATTTTCTTTTTGCAATTACAACATCAGAGAAGAAATGAAAAAAAAAGTGAATCAGAAACCTGATTATAGGAGATGCATGGAGAGAATGAACAAGGCAATAAAAGGGTGTAACTCGCTTCCCTATGAGTTCTAATGCTAGGAGGAAAATGAAAAATAAAAATGTAGGTCCTGAGGGTGCCAGCTCCACTGCCCCCCGGTCCCTAGCAAGTATTAGGGAGGGTAAGAACTCTATCTGCTAAGCTTTTGCTGACTTCTCAAAAGAGACATTGTATAGCTAGTCCCTCAAATAGACATAAATATATATCCACATCTATTTTTGATGGTAGCATTGAGCTTCTTATGATTGTGTGTATAAAGCACTTCAAGCATGCTGCTCCTAGTCAAATCCCTGCAGGGCCAAACAAATTGGGGCAGATCAAAGCCAAGAGAGGTGGGAGAGGCTGTGACAAACTGGGAATAGAGTGTGCCCTTTCTAAAAGGATTAAAATTATATTAAATTAACAGTAAAAAAAAATAAAGCAGTCAGAAGTCACCAGTTGCAACTCCTGATCTCTTTTTCCTGTGAACCATTCTGATTTTTCAGGTAGAGGGACAGAGAGGGTGAGGCAGGAACTTCTTTCAGTTGTTATCTTCTGGTTTTTCTTTGTTTGCAAATTTTTTTTATTCTTTATGTGTTCATAAAAGTCACACATATGTGCACTCTAATAACAATTATTCCATCTACAAAAATCTGTATTACATATAATTATTATATAATTATTGCATTTCAGAAAAATTTGTTTTCTTCCCAAAGGAGGCCTATATAACTTTCATCTATTGAAATAAAATTAATTTTGAGTAGCACATTAACCAGATATTTTGCTAGGCTATTTCTGGATAATTTCCAAACTAAATCGGCAAATTTTATTTATTTTTAATTGAAAAATAATTTTATATATATATATATATATATTTACAAGGTACATTTACAGATTTTTAAAACAGTTGTTACCTTCTTGAAACTATTTATTCTCATTGTATTCTAAGTCAATTCAGTCCAACCTCAACATCTCTGCGTTTCCCCTATGAATCCATCTACTATCATGGTCTACTCTCCAAATTCTTCTTGATAAATATTTTTAGCTGCAATTTTTTATGCACTTAAATTTATACTACTTACTATTTATCAGTGGCATTTAACTCTCACAAATATTATCCACATTTTACAAATAAAAGTTGCACAGTTGGCAAATGGCAATCTAGAATTCAGACCCAAAGACTTCAAACCAGTGGGTCATGCTCTTAATCATGAAGCTAAACCCACCTCAAAGAAGTTTGAGGGAAATGAGAGGCAGATACTGGATCCCATATATACAACAGCTGTCAGGTGGAAATATCTGACAGAAATGTATTTCCATTGAACTATTTTATTTCTCTAACCATTGAATTAAGCAATAGCACATCCTTATTAAACATCTCTCTTTAAATTTTTGATTATTTCATAAATTTACATATATATGGTAACATGAATTAAAACATTGCAAAATACTAGTTGAATTGTATTTCAAATAAATATATCACTTTCTTCAACATTGACTTAATGTGCACTATTGTTCATATACTTCTGGATAGTCCACAATTATTCAAATGGTAATTAAAGTGTCAAAGTCATTTTTTAGCACTTGTTTTTATTAACTCTAATGTCCACGCTCCTAACAAAACAGTCTTCTTTGTTCTTCACATTTTCTGGCTTCTTCAGCTCAACTGAAATTTGAATTTTTTTTTTTTTCTTTTTAGATTCCCTCTACCATCTGCAACAGAAGGTTAGCTTTCTCTTTCAAGAGTATAAGAGCCAGAAGCTGGGTGTGGTGGCTCAGACCTGTAATCCCAACACTTTGGGAGACCAAAGTGGGTGGATTACTTGAGCCCAGGAGTTCAAGACCAGCCTGGACAGCATAGTAAGACCCTATCGCTACAAAAAATATATTTTAAAAAATCAGCTGGGCATGGTGGTGTACACCTGTAGTCCCATCTACTCAAGTGGATTGCTTGAGCCTGTAAGATAGAAGATGCAGTGGGCCATGATGGCACCACTGCACTTCAGCCTAGGCTACAGAGCAAGACCCTATATAAAAAATTACAATAAGAAGAGCCATGCCATTCCTTGTATTTATGCCACTTTGTTTTTGCTTCTACTACCATACTGCACTGCCCTACTTTGAACTTAATGTTAGGAAGTACTATGGCCCTCTCTCTGTTCAGACCACTTCCTATTCACCCCAGAACCAGTGGCCATTTGTAGTCAACTACAGTTCACCAAGCTTTCTATTATTTCTTTAGCTCCAACACCTATATTCATCTATCTCATAACTTCATATGTCATCCACATCTCAAAATTCAAGCTTCTAAACTCCACTGAAGCAATAAGAGATCAAATGAGCTTATGTGAGGTGACCAGAAATTAAGATATTGTAAACATAAGAAATATAAAAGGCCAACCACTATCTGTTCTGCAAATTAACATATTGTTAATACTAAATTTGTAGTCCCAACCTACAAGTTTGCTTTTTTCCAGAATTTGTTATATCTCTATCGTATGCTAGGCACTGATTCACTATTTGGTTTCATTTTTCTTCCTATTAGTGACAATTTTTTAAAAATTTGTTTTCCAGACACAGAGTGACAGCTTGACAAAAAATGTTATGGTGTGTACCAAATACCAAGATGCCCCTCCTACCTGTACTCTTTTGTATTCCCAATCATACCACCATAGTTTAGATTCTATTTTTCATTTCAACTTTTACAAAAGTGTCTTATCTGCTTCCTGTCTCTTATCCATCTGTTAATCTTACTGAAGATGCAGTGTTGGGCTGTTCCTTCAGGGGAAGGCTGTCACCACCTGCTGAATTATGCCCAAGATTTCAGCAGCTAGAACTTCCTCCTTCAGAAATGGAGAGAACCAACACAGAAGTAGCATGAAGATGTGCCATAGAATTAAAGCAAGGTGATGCTTAATGAATCTTGTAGTGCCCTCTCAGAAATGTACACACAAATATACATGTGCCCAAGATTTTCAGTGTAATTTCAAAGGGATTCTCAGAACTCCATGTGCCTTAAACACTGAGGTCAGAACCCTGGTTCCAGATATTCTAAGATTTGCTTTAAATAATGCAACCCAGAGAGCTGTGTGCTTGGATCAAATTGTTTAGATTCCTTGTAGCATTGCTTCCATCTAATTGTCCCACCCTATGCCTTTGACTTGCATTAATGGGCAAATTGTAAGTTTCTTTTCTGTCTTTTGACAGAGGTCATCATCCATCGTATCCTTCATACATGGGGTCTATATAAATGCACACAATGTCTTACATATTTTTTCACCAGGCTCACAGATACTTGGAGTACAAACTAAAGTTTCAGGGACTCCAGGCTAGCAATTTTCTATAAAGAATAAACTAGCTTTTATAAAACAGACTTTATTTTTCTCATACTGTTTTAGTTATTCTCTTATTTTCCCATACATTCTTTAATGTTTCAACTATACCATATGTACTGAAGTGAAATAATGCAACATACTTTTGTTCACACCTAAACCCAGGCATTAGTGTGGAGGCCTAGAGGCTGGCATGGTGGAACTAGTGATAAACAAAACAAGAGAATTCCTAAATGGATGCAGTTTTCCTCCGTCACCTACCTGGAGATTGTTTTCCAATGCTGAAATCAGGCCAGGTTGAATTTTGCTTTAATTAAGAGAATTGGTGTTTTCTTTCATTGCTACTTTGTTTTCTCTAAAATTACGATGTCCTGTTACTACCCATTGAATACATCCCGAGTGTACTCCTTTATCCTGGCACTTCAGGCATTTCTACTGTTCCAACCTTTGGCTACAGCTCCATCATTTCCTATTTCCCTTTACATAGGCCTGTGCTGCTGTCCAACTCCACAAGTTTCCTTTCAAGTGCTGGGAAGTTTCTGATCTCTGTGGCACTTTTCATGCTATTAACTGTACCAGGAATTTGATGTTCTCACATGCAATACATATTAAAACCCATTTACTGTAATATACTTATATAGCTAATAAATCAGACAAAAATTATTAAATGACACTTAAGGATTGTTATGTTGTTATACAGTGGGTACATGTATACCATATTCCATCTCATGGCAAGCAAGTGCCTTCAGGTTTTTGCTCCAGCTTACTTCAACTGCCTCATGTCTTCTAACACTTAACTTTAAATTCTGTATTCTCACAGTACTTGAAATTTCAATGTGCTTTGATCTATATTTTCCAGGCCACTGCATGTGGTACTCTCTTTGCCTGAAGTTCTCTTTTTCCTCCATACTTCACCTGCCTACCACCCTTTCCCCCTTCTGTGGGCCACAATCTACTTTGGGAAAGGCTGGTTTCTGTCCTTCTCATGGGTTCAACTAACATCCTATTCTGAATCATATTCCAGCACACTGTATTTTGAAACTCCCTGTTCGTTGTCTTACTGCACTGTTCTCGGTGCCTACACTGCACCTAGCACATGGAAAACACTTGAATGAATGTTGCTGACATTGAAATATAGGTATTACTGGTTTTGAAGAGCTATTTGATAAAAGTTAAGTGAAAGCCATAAAAATACTTTTCATATATTAAACCAGGAATCAAAAACTTAAATGCTTTCAGACGTCAGGCAGGTCATGTAAATGTCCAATGTAGTACAGGAGATAACAACAGATATAGTACAAGAGATAACAGTCTCTGTTACATTATAGACTATGTAATCATTAATCTGATTACATATCAGACTAATGTACATACCTGATCTAAACACGTTCAGATTCACATTTTTATAATTACTGTCCAAGCGAAACAAATTATAACCCCTGTCTTCAAATAATTTCTTAGAAGGAAAAAAAAGATACGTCTATTAAAATGTGACCTGTGGATTTATTTGTAATAGGGAAAAAGTAAATACAAATTAAAAAGCCAGTAATAGAGGCCTAAGCATGGATTATATCCATTATATGTCATATATTCATTATTATTAAAGAATCTCCCAAACGGTAATATATGGAAAATGCTTTCACTATTGGAAATAGTAAAGAAAAAAGCTAAATTACATGCTTTCTATAATTGCAACTATGTAAAAATATGCTTCCTTATTAAAATGAAGAATTGAAAGGATTATGCAGAATGAAAATACCTACATTAGAGTGCTCAAAATATAAATGATTTTTTCAAAATACAACATTTAGTAATGCTATTGTTTTTCTAATCCCAGTCTTTGGAGAAATGTTGGGAATATCTTTTGGAATCTCAGAATTTGACACCTAGCAAGTAAAATCAGGTTACTTTGGGTAAGAGCTGAAGAATATCAGTTGTGGGCTGAAACAGAAATACCATTGTCATGGCAACCACCAAAAATTTCATAGAAAAGGCATAGCTTGGATTTTTTTTAATGGAGATGACTAACAAGATCGCTTTTGAAATAGTTCTGATATAGTGTGGGATAATATACAGTAAGTCTGATAAACAATTTTGCTGGAAAAATTGGGATAAAGTGGCATAACCTTAAGATCAGAAGTTAGAATCCCTAGTGTAAGCTTAGCCTATGTTGTATGCTAATTAGCTTTTACTGACATAATACTAATATACCAGTCTGTCTTCCTTGCATATAAAAATTATATATTTAGTAACATTATAATTCTATAATGATAATAATTCTCATTATAAATAAAAGAGCTTGGGTTTTCTTGTCAAGAGAGATTTAAACTATTTTTCTGATTCTTTATGAAGACTCAATTCAGTGTTCCTCTGTGATACTATATATAACCTACTGGAAACAGAGGCTTCTGGAAATACTGATAGCATCAATAGAAATCATCGTGACTCCTTCCTTGGAAAGGGCATGTTTCATCAGTCCCGTTTGCCTCATTTATTAAGCTGAATTGTCATCTTAAGTGACAGGTATTTTCAGTGCCCAAACTTCCTGCAAAGATGTATGTATTTTATCCCATTTTGTTTGAATTTAGATCAAGAATGCTCATTAGATTATTTTGTGAGCCCAGGTTTGCTAGAGTTTACAAAATCTGGCCTAGCTCACTAGCCACCAAGTGGCTATCTTCATACAATGACGGCTTCCTGAAGAGTGAATGAAATCCATAGCTTTGTGGAATACATCAACTAATACACTGAAACTGCTAATTGTGTGATTGTCCTGGGGACACGACTAGTTTATTTGGAAACTACTTGCAAAATTGCTTTGCCTTGCAAAATTGCTTTGCCTTGCAAAATTGCTTCTTCGCTGGCATATCCAGTGGAGACCTTTTGGTATCCTGCACAACTACTCAGCCTAGATATGGGACTATATAGTTAAGAAGGAAGAGATTGTCAGTAACTACAATTTAAAATTGTAATTACAAAATTGTAATTATTTTAAGGGTGAAATTCTAATTGGCATTTTTTTGTTTTATGTAAGCTTCTGTAGATCTGCATTTATCATAAATAGCCACGTATCAAAAGTATCACATTTCTCATGTCACATACAAACTTTTGACTCTAGTATTCAATGTAACGTTAAAAAAAAAAAAAAAATCAAATCCTATCACCTCAAAATAAGGGCTGTGTGCCAGGATCGGGAAGCATCATAAAGTGAGTTAAAATTAAATGACATGTGGAGCTGAGTTTGAAACCTGTGCAGTTCAAACCTCATAATTGAATTTGGCACCTGATTGTTGTTGCAAGTAATTCCTATTCATTCAGCTCTCAAACCAATTAAATAGATACCATAAATATGTTGATTCCCGTAACCCATTTAGTCTATTTATTGTTTTCTGAAGCCACCAGTAAAACTAGTCTTTTTAACCAGCTACTGACAACAGATGTCATGTTATAAATCAAATGGAATTATGAACTTCTATTTCCATTTTGAAGCATTTGACCACAAAATTACACCTTGTATTTCTACATAAAAATCCAAGCATTATAATGTGAATGAGATCTGTCCACTTATTCATTCAACACCCACTTACTAAAAAGCTATTTCATTTAAAAGACTATTCTGATAAGTTAAAAACTGTTTGAGGATCTTACTGTCTAGTTAGTCATACAATTAATCATCACACATACTGAAGGTCTGAATCAGAAAAGAAAAAAGAAAAAAAGAAGAAAATCAGTTTGAGATGGAGTCTTGCTGTGTCGCCAGACTAAGGTGCAGTTGCACCATCTCGGCTCACTGCAACCTCTGCCTCTCAGGTTCAAGCAACTCTCCTGCCTCAGCCTCCCAAGTAGCTGGGATTACAGGCGCCGGTCACCACACCCGGCTAATTTTTGTATTAGTAGAGATGGGGTTTCACCATATTGGCCAGGATGGTCTTGATCTCTTGACCTCGTGATCCACCCACTTCAGCCTCCCAAAGTGATGGGATTACAGGGGTGAGCCACCACACCTGGCCTTACCAGTATTTTTTAAATTTTGCACACAAATAGCCATTAGGAGCACAGGGGTAGGACTTTTTCCATTGAAAAATATGTGACTTCTCTATAATTAATTTATGTATCTTAACCACTTATGTTACAAATGAGGAAAATATAAATCTACCAAAATCATTCTGTAAAATCATTCCTGCTTTGAGTCATATGAATACTTGTTGCTAATTTGAGGCTTTCTAAATTTAAAGACATAAGATGAGTAGTTAATGACCTTGAAATTTAATTAGGAAAGTGAATGATCACTGGGAGAGAACCAGATAGTATGTTGTTTGCACTAATTTGATTTATATAACACTTTTCTAGTCAACCTTTTAAAAATCAGCCAGACAGTAGAAATTCTCCACCTCCAAAAATTAGGAGGTTTACTAATTTTTGAATCTGGGTGAAGTTTCCCAGATTAATCCAAATGCAACTAAAATGTGATGAAAGATGAAGCTCATCTTAGTTTTCTTAATCTATGTGACCTACTTTGTCCAGTTACTTAAATTCAGAATATTCATGTTCACAATTTGAACCAGGAGAAATGCCTCTCTAGGTTCACCTTTCTCTAAAATTCTAAGACTAAATAAAATATTAATAAAATGTCTCAATAATTACCTTACAAGCATATTGAGATAAATAGTATGAAATAACTTGTTTTAAAAACATTACAGTAACAGAGATTATTAGAAAATATATCTTAAGAGGGATTAAACTACATAGATACAAGGTTCAATGTATTTTCTTAAAAGATGAGAACTTACTACCAGAAACATGTAATATATGAATACATGGAGGTGAGATTCTCTCTTTAGCAGAAAACAATTAGGGAATATGTGAGTGGTGTTTTATTTTTTATACATTGCCTTTATTATTATACATTTCCAATCATGATCTCCTAGTGTAATTGCATTTAAATTGTGTTAACCATATGTTAATTAAATAAACTCAGTGTAAAGACCCAATCTAACTTTCCTGAGTAATGTAGAGTTAATAAAATCAGCAGCTCATTGGAATCTAGAGTATTACAGGATCTTTGCATACCTAGCCCTTAAACTGATTTGTTTTGGATTCTGGAAAACTTAGCACCTTGGTTAAGTGGCTTTTGAAGAAATTTTGATATATACATCCACCTCACATAGATCTTATAGCTATGTGTTTGGAAAGTGTTGTGTGGAAACAAAGAATTAAACAGCAAGGAAATTTGGATTTCCTTAAGAACACACTGAATTGTATAGAGATAGGGTAATTTCTGGAGACAAATAGGCCTATCAATAAAGGACAAATATATGCAACTCCCTCCTTTTGCTGAAAATCTGTCTGTTATTCCATGTTGACTTAGATATTAAGAGAATATTATACTTTCCAATAATCATATTGTTATAATGCAGAGGATATATTTCCCACCAGTGACTCTACATCTACAATATATGATGAAATAAAAGATATAATTATAAAACACCATACTATCATACTCAATTCATTGAGATAATAAAGTACATTCTAAGCCTTATTTAATGGACAAATATGCACTATTAGGTGGTTACATGAATCTCCATTATATTTGAAAAAGGCATATGTGTTGACATTAAAAACCACATTTCTACTGTGTCTTAAATTATAACTACATAAAATTAACACACTAACTTTAATTATCACTTATTTACACCAATTAAAGTCTGTTTCCAAACAAGAAAGATATACTGGGTATATGTATTTGCAGGTTTATGTGATTTAGATGTCTGGCATATTTTTAAAAACTGTCCAAAGGAGTTTGAAGTAATAATTTTAATGTAGCACGAAAAGATAACGTCATTCTCCCATATTTCCTTAATGTTCAGATGCTATGTATTATATGACATGATGTATATAATGAAAGTTACTAAAACTTTTTTTTGGTAGAGAAAAAGCTAGAATAGCAGATGTGCACACTAAAAGGCAAAAATCTGGTTTTACAAGTTTTATAATAAAAAGGTGGCAAGATGAAAGTTTTTTTTTTTTTTAACTTAGAACTAAATTCAAATTTAAGCTTAACTTTTACAGCAATCTTTAGAAAATTTTGCTATGTGGTCTTTCTTGAAGATTATTTGTAATTTTGTATAACTGATTTAGAAATTCCCATCAAATTTTAAAATTCAGAGTTCTATATAAAACCATCAATTATCTGAAATCCTTTCTCAATCAAGACTGCCCATGAAGCCAAGTGCCTTATTTGATCCTATAATAAGCTTCATTGAAAATCAGCAGAGTCTTTATTCATTTATAAATGATGGGCATGATTATTAGTCTCAAGTTTGCTCACAATTCTGAAGCTTTGAAATTATTGAAATACCAAAAAAAAAAAAAAAATTCGAATAAAGCTGTTCAGAAAAGCGATTACTTGAGCCTACTCAGTCTCAGTGAAACAAAGGTCCATTTTGTGCATAAGTGTAAAGAAATATATTTTTGAAAAAAAAAATATTTACAGTTGGAAAATGATGAACTCTGAGGTTTCATTTATTGCTAGTGAAAGAGTTTAGAGCCATTGTAAATAGTTTCCTGTAGATCGTAATCAGATGGGTTTATTTTAGTCAGCAATTACAATGACAAAATGCTAGGTATCGAGTAGAACATTAGGCCAAGATCCATTTCTTCCCCTTGTATAAAATCTGGATGCATCCTATTAGAGAACAAAATTAAACAGGCAAGCAAAGATGTATTCAAGACTATTTCAATAGGGGAGAAAGACTGAACTCAACTCTGCTGAAATAAAAGGGAGACAAGTTTTTAAATGATGCAGTGAGCTAGTGAAAAATGCTGGAGGATGTTAGGGTAGAGTTTGTCAATGTGATTAGACATCTGTGTTTGCTAATGGGTGCTTAGCCAAGTTAGGGTCCTATCTTTTCATGCAGATTGGGAAATAGGAACATTATTTTTCTTGATTATTACATTTCAAAAAGATGGTTCCCAGGTCTATCAGAAAGACATTCCTGGGTTGTAGAATATTTAGAGCTTACGGAGTCAGAGAAATACTTTACAATTGCAAGTTTTCTAAAGTAAATGATCTTGAAAAAGTGTGGTTAGAGGCCTAGGGTCCCAGAAGGAATAAACCTGCTGGAAGTTCATCAAGCTACATGGGATCTTTAAGGCTGTCTTGGTCAATCCAAACCTGGAACACAGATTCAGATCTGATTGCCAACGCAAGAAAAAAGCTTGAAAAGACAGAAGCTCCCCTGATCACCCATCCTCCCTTATCTGAGTTAAATATTTTATTTATTTCTATTATTTTTATTTTTTCATAGGTTTTTGGGAGAACAGGTGGTATTTGGTTACATGAGTATATTCTTTGGTGGTGATTTGTGAGATTTTGGTGCACCCATTACCCAAGCAATATACACTGAACCCAATTTGTAGCCTCTTATCTTTCACCCCCTTCCCACCCTTGCTCCCTCAAGACCCCAAAGTTCATCGTATCATTCTTATGCCTTTGCATCCTCATAGCTTAGCTCCCACTTATGAATGAGAACATACGATGTTTGGTTTATGTGTTACTGTAGAGGCACAGGATTGCCAATGTCACAGATTTTATCTGAATAAATTGCAAGTTTTTGTTTGTTTATTACTCTTAACAAGAGACTATGAAGTTTATGAGGGCAAGAATATTGTGTGTTTGTAATCTCAGGATTTACAGTAATGCCCCTCACCTCAGGGTAATTCAATTAATGCTTGTTAAAAAAGACGGAATTTTAAAGATTTCAGGAAATAAGGATGTGGGAATAAGTGTGGATATTACAAAAGAATTAAGAGTATTTAGTTTGGTAATATGAATGCTATAAAGGAATATGATCAGAGACATGTTCCTGGAGGTATGAACTGTTCTAGTAAATCCTAGACAACTAAAAGTGGGCCATACCCAGTGAAGGTAGGAAAAGGAGCTTATGTCTAATGTATGATATATGGCAGACACCATGTTAGCATATCTAATTTAGTCCTTTGGAAGAAGCGTATTAAAGGCTCCACTTCTTAAGTGCAGAAATTGACAGAGTAGCCATATAGCTACACTCGCCCTCGCCTCTATTGCCCCGTTATAAAGCCATTACACTTTGTAGCTGTAAATTTAAATTGTAATTGTTTAATTTTTAGGGAATAGAAAAAAGTCAGAAGTTTTAACTTTACATATTACATGACACCCCCAAGAAAGGATCATCCACAAAATATAGATAGAATCTATGCAGTATTAGACATACATTTAAATGCTAGAGACAGGGAAGAATAAAAATGGGTAATGTTTTGGGTATCTTCCAAAACATTTGAAGGGAGTGTCAACACAAGGAGAATCCGTTTCTTGGCAGAACCATCAGCAACTAAATTCTGGTTTGGATGGTCATTGAGATGGAAGTTAGTGGGACTCTTCCCGGTATTTAAAACATTCTCCATGATTCTTTGCTAATGAAACATCTCTTTGTTTCCTTGGTTTTATTATCACAGGAAAGATGTTTAAGGGAACAATCTTTCTGTGTTTTCAGATGTGCATTAAGAATGCTATTTAGGCCGGGCGCGGTGGCTCACGCCTGTAATCACAGCACTTTGGGAGGCCGAGACGGGCGGATCACGAGGTCAGGAGATCAAGACCATCCTGACTAACATGGTGAAACCCCGTCTCTACTAAAAATACAAAAATTAGCCGGGCGCGGTGGCGGGCGCCTGTAGTCCCAGCTACTCGGGAGGCTGAGGCAGGAGAATGGCGTGAACCCGGGAGGCGGAGCTTGCAGTGAGTGATTGGAGATCGCGCCACTGCACTCCAGCCTGGGCGACAGAGCGAGACTCTGTCTCAAAAAAAAAAAAAAAAAAAAAAAAGAATGCTATTTAATTCTTATTATGTTTGATAGGAATAAACAAAATTGTAGTGACATGTTTTATAGGCAAGTAGAAATGTCTCTTATGTTTGAGTTTTTTTCTTTGTTTGTTTTCCGTCTTTTTAAAATTTTATCAGTTCAAATACTATAGAAATGTCTTGAGAGAAAATTACTGCATTTGTTTCACTATGGGAAATATTTTGTCCTCATTGTAGCATCCTTACTAGAATAAATGAATGAAAGGATATGGAATGGCAGAAAATAGTGTTGAGCAACATTTTGTAAAGAAATCTCTGATCTAGATTGTTTTATAATAAACTATGCGGCCACTCTTACTGTTTCCATTCACATGTTGACCCTGGAGATCATGGTTCTGGACAGAGTTGTTACTTAGTAAGTATCCTTTGGGTTTTTCTGTGCAATAACTTCAAAGCCTTTTGCCTTATGGACAGGTTATTGAGCACAGGTCAACTAAAGTCAGTAAATTTTTATTAAGAGCTGTACTCTCTCCCACATGTTGGTTTTTTTTACCTCGTGAAAATGTACACAAACCAAATGTCCAACTGCTCAATAAAGAATCCATAAGATTATACTCAGGCAGGAAGAGCTCCGTGCCAAATGGCCTGAAGATCAGTAAGCAACCCCCATCAGTTTTTGGCATGAACTTTTTATATATTTCCAACATTTCAAATGGTCCTTTTATTTTATGTTTCTTTTCAGATAAAGATTTCACATAAGATTAAACCTAACATCTACCACAAAAAAATAAATAAATAAAAATTAAAAAACAAAATTCTTATTATGTGCTGGAGAGGTATTGATAATTCCTGTATATGTCTCTGTATGTCAGGACAAGAAATATTAAAGCTGCTTGATGCCAGTCCTATCTGGTTAAACATTATAAAGGAAGATATTCCTGAATTGAGGGGAGATGTCTGGGACAACAGCAAGCAAAGTGGAGAGAATTTAATTAAAAATTTAGTTAAATCTGAAAGTCCCATAAAATTCAAATACCCATGTTGGGCTGATATGATACTTATTTTCAAAATAATATATGGCTTGAAAGTTTTTCTAAAGAATTTGTGGTGAGAAAAAAGCTAATGGTCATTTAGTGTATAAAAGAAATATCTATTTTCCTCACAATTCTTTGAAATCCTTGACTTGTCATTCGACCGATTTTATCATTTTCTCAAAAAAAGAAAAAAAGAAAAGAAAATTGCATACTGGAAGGAAGTCTTAGTGCTTTTCTGATGCACTGTTGGCATTCTTCCAATTCTTCTGGAAAACATCATTCTATCATTTATGCTCCTGTGAGTCAAAATGAAAAAGTCTGTATAGCCTTTTAGACAGAAGTATCAGGATATTCTTAAAGGGGCCATATCCAAACAGGCGTATTTAAAATAGTTATTGATTTATCATTATGCCCCAACAAGACTGCAAAGTTACTTAGCAACAGAATTAGGCACCCTTAGCAGGAACATGCATGGGAACAATGGTGAAACATAATTGAGCCTTAAAAAGGCAAATTCTTTGAATTAAATCGTGAAAGGACAATGTGTCATGGGGAAAATGAGTATTTTAACCTAGGACTTGTTTTCTGAGCATTATTTTATAGCTAAACATAAGTGTCTTTCTATAGAATAAATAGAATAATGATAATTTTAGTCTTCATATAATTTAAGGCACTTAAAAAAGATTGTTTATCCAGGTTAGCTCAACAATGCATAATATCTCCATTTTGACCCATTAATTGTCTTCAACATTGTAGATACATAAAGAAAGGAAGGCTCTTACAAAAATAAAAACTACAAAATATCTGATGAACTGCAAGGGTTTTATTTTGATGTTATGTATAATTTAAACTATCAGAAACTCAAAAATTTTACTTTTATATTTTAAATTTGAATTTACATTTACATATGCACACATATCTAATTCCCATTTGCAGAAAAACAAAACAAAACAAAAAAAAAAACAAAAAAAACCTGCAAAGCACTGTCTCTTTTAAAGTTCTTTTGACTAGTTTGACATTGGCTGACTTTATACTCCAATACCCGTAAAAACACTGTCTTGCTTCATTTAGTAATAATGGAAACAAATCTGGTGCATGTGGGCTATCTTGATATAATGCATAAACATCTAAAAACTTCAGTCAAGGAATAAACGCAGGGTCCCGCTGCGGAGGCAGAGAATCCCAGCTTGGATCCTAGTCCTGTTTCTGGCTTTGTCAAATCACTTACCCACTCTAGACCTCATACTCCTCATCTATAAAATGAGACTGCTAAGATCCCTTTCAAATCTAATAATTCTGAGTCTATATCCATCAACTCTTAAGTGGTGTCATTCTTTTTTTCTCGTGGAAGAATTGTTAGTTATATTGAATTGGTTATTTGACTGCTGTCTCTTTGTAAATACTAGAAGTAGTAGGTCTATTTACCAACACTGTTAGACTATCAGGCAGAAAAATGTCCCTACTGGCTTCTTTTTGGCTTTCTTTTATGTCTGATTATATGTTGCACTGCTGATTTTTGGTCCCTGAAAGTTGAAAATGTGCAGATGCAGATGTAATATACTGCAGCATTTTATATCAAGCCACTGTTTTAAAACAACTGTGGTTTTTTTGTTTTGTTTTGTGTGTGTGTGTGTTTTTTTTTTTTTTTTTTTTTTTTTTTGCAGTCTTTAGAAGAGGGTTAGATGACCAAATCTGTTTTCCTTTTCTTGAGAGTTTTATAACATCACAAAAGGTCATCCTTAAACAGTCAGATAAGATTAACAACAAAATCTTGGAAAACAGCCAATGCATCAACAAAACAAACCCAGTGGACTGTTTACAAATGTTAAGTTTAAATAAGCAGCAGAACACGGGATGGGGAGGAGAGGAGAAACACATCATAGACATCGCAAAGAAATAATTTCCAGAGATGACCCGTGACACTGCACTGTTGGGAACCAGTATCAACAAACAAATTTAGCACCCAGCAATATGTAGAGTGCATTTATAAAAATGTTAGAAGGAGCAAGTCACAGAAGCAGAATCACGTGCCATTCCCATACTGGGTTCTTCATGTCATTTTTAATGAAAAGATAAATTGGTAGAAATATTTTAGTTGCAAAGAAGTGAAAAAGTGATTTTTAATGCCACCAGTTGATGCCAGGCCAGGGTTTTCACTATGCAACCTAGCATGTAGCCCTAAAGTCCTGGCAGCTAAATAGTAGGGAAGACATTGTTCTCTTCCTTGCAAATACCACTTCCTTTACTAAGGATTCTAAAGGAAGAGAAAGCCTTTAACAGAACACCTGAGAGTGTTTAAATCCAGGAACTTAATATTTAAATCCAAGAACTTAATATTGACCTAAGAAGCAAGTAGACTTAGGAAAAGAACAAGCTACAGAAATTGTTGAAGGCCTTGCACATTTCGTTGAAATTTTTAAAATTCTCAATAGAAATAGAGAATTCTCGGCAAATTGTATCTTATCCATGATTGGGATGTGGCCTATTATTAGAAGTTTACCAGGATGAAAAAGTAACCTGCTGAGGATTGCAGATGACACTAATACAGAAACAGTAAAAAGCAGAGACTGATATTTGTAACAAAGGATTTCACCAGCTTTCTAAGAAAGGCTTTCATGGCTGACACAAGAATTAGATTGTAGTTATACCTGATATGAATTTTAGATTATGCAATACATAAAGATGCATTTAGGAGACATAATAAATTGCACATCATATATTGCAGTAGTAAATGTTACATTCTTTTCAATGAATAACTTTACAATATTTTGTGGTTTAAGGAGCCTAATTAAAAAAAAAAAGATTGTTTTAAATTTGAGAAATGAGCAAGTTAAAATAAGATGAACCAGATTTCTACAATCCACTTTCTAATGCTCAAAGTGGAGAGGCTACAAAATGGTGCATGACTGAGGCTATGGGAATCTGTGTTTTCTGCACTGTGTGAATCATATTATATATTCCATAATATGAAGGGGTACAAGGCACTTACAGGTTGCATTTTTCAAACTTTTACAAAGGAATAGTAGTCACCTTCAGATACTTCTCTTCTAACTAATTAGACCTTAAACAAAAGTATATTTGCATAAATTTCATCAAGCTGCACTTTCTGAATTTCTTTCTCCTTTGAGTCTATTTATTACTCTATTCACTCTGTTATCTAATACCCTTTACAGTAACTGTATGCCCTGACATTCTCTTCCCTCCTCCACATCATCAAAACTTGCTTTGAGATCATTCAGGCTGAGGTTAAAAAAAAAAAAAAAAATGACTAAGATCTTAAAGTAAAGATATTTGAATTTCAATGGAAAAGAAAGGCAAAAGGATTGAGGTTCTCAGGCAAAGAGACAAGAGTCTGCCAGGCAGCAGAACTTCTCGGCTCCTCCCAATTATAAGACCTGTCTTATAAGCCATATAGCTAGAGAGACGTGTCATTCAAAAGGCTCAAAATACAGGAAAACAAAAACAAACGTCACTTCTCCTTAGTTCATAAATACAATGTAGGTTTATTGAAGAGAACATTGAAATTGATCCCTGTTTTCTGATCTCAAACTAACAGTGAAAAGGAGTTGAATAAAGTGCCTTGGTGTTGGTGAATGCAAGAAGAATTGAGTATATAATTACAAAAGGAAAGTGATTGTCAGTGTGTGTGTGAGAGAGAGTGTTTGTATAGAAACCACTCCAGAAAAAGACATTTAAAACTGCTAAAGTTATTAATGCACTGAAAAGAAACTACTAACTTCCAAATCATTCTATTGCTGCATTAAGTCATATTTGAGGTACAAATCAATAGCAATGACTTTCTTGAAATGTCTCCCAATGCTATGATTTTATTCTATGGCACTGGTGGGTAAAGGGGTTTGGTCTGAAAGGACACAAACAGGTAATACCATCAGTTAAGAATGTTGGCAGTACTTGAGCAAAAAAACAAAATATGATAGAAAGCACAGTTATTTTTCGTCTCATACACAAGTCTAAATGTTATGTTTTGCAGTTATGTAAATTAAACTGATCTTACTACCTATTATTTTTATTCAGTTACCAAAAGAACATTTGCTTTGAATGAATATGGATGCATTTTTCTTTTAACAGAATCAGGCAGCCAAACATGACTCCCTGTTATTTACATGAGTCAATATCTACTTGCCCATGTAAGCTTGCTCCATGAACTTTATAGTCAGATAATTCTTGTTATGATCAGGGAAAAAGCAAGCAAGAATGAATGTGATGCCAATTCATATAACTACGAATTAGCATTTAGTAGTAGTTATTGATCATTTTACATGGAAAGTAAAAAAATCAATTATCTAACATTCCATTGTTTACTATTATTTTTAACAAAAATGGGATTTTGTTTTTTTTTTTTAATAAGATGTTCTGTTCTTTGTTAAGGAGTGAGGAAAAAAGCACTTACTGATCCTAAGCAAGTCAGCTGCTCAATTTGCCTGATGATGAATATGAATACAGGCTTTCTCTCCAGTACAGTAGCTCTTCATCAAAAACAGGCTGGCTCTAACATATTTTGCAAACAGAGAAAAGTGTGCCCAGACACAGTCAGCAATTCTTTTCAATTTTTTGAGATTTAAAATATTACTGTACTTTGTATGAATTTTACATTTCTCATGGATAATTTTACTGTGAAATTTATGATGCTATAAAACTATATTTATGAAGATACTATAGTAGGCTGTACATATCTCCATATCTTATATTGGTAACATTTAAATTTGAATACTACATCTTTATCCTTTCACAAACTAGGAGATAATTGTTCTGATGACTAGCAGAAGCTGGCAGGAATGATAGATTTGCCACTCTTTGCTTTCTGTTATTTGTGAGTCTATTACTCTTGTTGGTCAGTTAATGACAACACATGACAAAATCTTCCTACTGACTCTAATTTCACTATTTTTTGTTATGCTGAAGCTTCCTCTAATTTTGTGTGTACGTATGTTACCCTACTTGTCATTTTTTTTTTCCTCCCAACCTTCCCCATCAGAAAGCCCATCTCACTAACTTTACAATCAGATAATTCTTGTTATGATCAGGAAAAAAGCAAACAAGAATGAGTGTGATGCCAATTAATATAATTACTACTTGGAAGCCACATTTTGAGGGCATTAAACCAGAAGAAGAGTAGAAATGATAATAACTTCGTTTTAGGGAAGCTGTAACATATAAATAAAACCCAAAATGGCACCACTGTTAGTTTTCCAGGGACTTAATATTTCTGACACTCCCTCAATTTGTGCCCATGGATAAGATGTACTATTATAGGGGAATCAAAGAGTTACATATTTGGAAAAATCAGGTTATCAAAAAGTAGTAATGACATTGTTTAAACAATAACGCATTAAGCTTTGTTTATTATGCTAGAAATTGTATGAGATTATCTGAGTAAAAGCATTTCAATTACTTCAGCATTGTGGGACATGAAGTGTAAAAGAACTAAGGACACGGAAAAAAAGAAAACAGGAAAAAGAGGAAAGGGCTGAAAGATTAATTACTTGGCTGTCAGCTGCTAGGGAGTTTATTTATGTTCTCTTAATATTCACAAGGCTCTTGTCAAAATGGTATTATTAAATACCTGTTTTATAGAAAAGGGACTGAGGCTGTTCAACTGCAGTTTATTTGATGGGTATTTCTGCCTGTGATGGGGACAATTATGTCAGGAACTTCAATCCCATTTAAAGTGAAACCTAACAGAGACATAGTTTTGATCCAAATTTAGACAATAGTACACTGTCGCTTGTCCTTCTCCAGGATGGTAGTCTGTGTTTCAATAACTACAGTTCTTTCCCCTATTTTTTCTGAGTTGTTTGTACCAACTCTTTGGTTTTGTAAATGTATGTGACACTTTGTTTTAAACTAACTATAAAGTGTAAATTAGACAAATGCTAAGATGTCTTTTTTCCACTGATTGGTTTTGTAGTAGCAAAAATCTGAAATTACATGCAAAATGCTGTTTACAGTTGTTTATTTTTAGTAAGCGGATGCAGAGCGGTGAGTTGTCAGATTCTCAAAACAAAATCAAATTATCTAATATTTTACATTAAATCGGGTAATGAATATCACTTCTGGATCCAAACATTGGTTTAATTATTTATAATCTTTGTAGTGTCCCTAAAATATCTATTATCTCCAAGTAACAGTAAGGAAACTGAGGCATAGAGAGGTCCAAGTAAGTGGCAGTGATGGAATTCAAACCCAGGTCAGTTTCAGGCTTGAACTACACTAATTCTATACCTTTCACTGCCTCTCTCACTGTAGATAGTTGTATTAGTCTGTTTTCATGCTGCTGATAAAGATATACCAGAGTCTAGGAAGAAAAAGAGGTTTAATTGGACTTACAATTCTACATGACTGGGGAGGCCTCAGAATCATGGCGGAAGGCAAAAGGCGCTTCTTACACAGCAGTGGCAAGATAAAATAAGGAAGAAGCAAAAGCAGAAACTGCTGATAAACCCATCAGATCTCGTGAGACGTATTCACTATCACGAGAATAGCGTGGCAAGACCGCCCCTCCCGCCCCCGCCCCATGATTCAATTACCTCCATCTGGGTCCCTCCTAGGACATGTGGGAATTCTGGGAGATACAATTTAAGTTGAGATTTGGTGGGGCCACAGCCCAATCATATTAATAATCAACAAATGTTCACTTATTTCCTTTACACCAGGTGAAGTAAAAGAACAGGTGTGTGAAAGAAACAATCATTAAGCGATACTTAAACCAGTGCAGATTAGTTTTAATGTAAATGTTATAATAATAATGCTAGTCAGCAGTTACTGGATATTCATATTATGTTAGAAACTGTGTATTTAGTACATTGTGGGTTGGTTGGTTGGTTTTGAGATGGAGCCTTTCTCTGTTGCTCAGGTGAGTGCAATGGCACCATCTCAGCTCACTGCAGCCTCTGCCTCCTGGGTTCAAGAGATTCTCCTGCCTCAGCCTCCCAAGTAGCCGGAATTACAGGCATAGGCCACAACGCCTGGCTAATTGTATTTTTAGTAGAGACGGGGTTTCACCATGTTGGCCAGGGTGGTCTCAAACTCCTGACCTCAGGTGATCCACCCGCCTCAGCCTCCCAAAGTGCTAGGATTACAGGTGTGAGCCACTACACCCAACCTTTATGGGTATTTTTAAAGTTGAATCTCACATATATACTACCGACTCTAGGAAGTAGCTAAGGTGATCAAAACATCAGCATGATCAGGTGCCAGCAATTAAGTGGAAAGGGGTTGCTGGGGGATGGTTTTGACCAATACATTAAGCAGAGAAGAGATGGGCAGTGGTGGGAAGACTGAGAAGCTATTTATAGCAGGGAGATAGCACTACTGTAAGCATGCATTGCTTGCCTAACAACTGTGGACCCTGATAACCTAAAAAGTGTGGTTTTGATGAAAACTGAAGAGTGATACCTTTATGTGGTTTGAAAAAAAAAAAAAAAAAAAGGCTTATATCTATCCCTCCCTTCATGTTTGAACATAACTGGTTTGGAGATGTGTTGAAATGACTGATCACAAGTTCTCTTTCAAATCTGAACTAAATGTCTGTGTGATGGAGTTAGAGGCTATGGAGCTGCTTTCCTGAGGTCATAGATTCAGCCCCCTCACTTTCGCCAGTGTTTTCCATTCTGGCAAACCAGCATAGTTCTTTTTATCTGTAGTTATTATACATCTAGTTGATAAAACACAATTTGATCTATTTATACCAAAGTATAAATGAAATCTGAATTCATCTGATTAGTTCTTTCTGTAAAATCGTGTTCATTTCTATCATATATGTTGTAACATAAAGATTTTTGGTGAGATCATAGTCCCAAAGTGATAACCTAGATCATCTGACTCTACATTCTCCATAGGAATAAACCACATGAATCTCTCTGAAGTAATGTTATAATTCCCAAAGGTAATTTATGATTATATATATGCTACTTTCATGCATATTTGATATCATTTTGACTTTCACTATTCATTTATCATGTTTGCAAGCCTTTTGTTAAAAATAGCTGGTACACAAATCATTTCCTGATTGCCACATCTGGAACCCTGATTATATTTGCATTTCAGAGTCGTTAGCCTTTAAAACTAGAGGAGAATCTGGGAATTTGCAGACAAAACAGTGCTTCCTTCTGGCAGTTGCATAAAAAGACATTTTAAAATCTGCATTTCTGTTTAAAGAAAACTGATTTACTTTCATTCTAAATTTATATGACACTTTCTTTAAACTAATCATATAATGTAAATTAGGCTAACTCTAAGCTGTCTCTTTCCCCGCCAGAACAAATGACAGTAACATTTTGTACAAAAAAAAAAAAAAAAAAAAATGTTTTTCTATTCACATCTTGAATCATTGCTCTCCCCATCTTTGAAAGTTAATTCTGATTAAGATATACTGGTATCTCATTGAAATCTTTGACAAAGCCAGCTTAGCTATTCTCTTGAGTAATGATTTATCTTACATTAAAATATCTTAAACATATGAACATTAATAACTAAAGTGATTATTGCTAATATTGGGACTCAATTCATCAAGGCGAATACTTTGGGGAGACAGATGGACTGTGAAGTGACAGGGATAATTTTTAACTGTGGCCTTGATATTTAGACCAATGGCCAAGGAAAACCATGAAGAACATGAGAATGGACTTCATTCATGTCAAGGAAGCAGAGTATTTGCTGATGGCTTAACATTTACTAGGCATGTCCTAACAGGATAGCCTGGAAAGATATATAACATTTTATCTGAATCATTTAATTTAACCACATCCCTCTGTGTTAGTGTTATCTCTATTGGTAGACAGACACCAGGCTCAGGAAGATTAAGAATGTTACCTAATTCTAGTAAGCTGCAAAACGTAAACTGATTTAATTCCAGAGCAAAGATCTTTCCACCTTATCAGTATGGGTCTTTATCTCTTTGAGAATATATGAGCTCTATGAGCCTTCTTCCAAAAAAATGCATAAATAAACAACATGAGACTTGGCATATCAGTACAAATCTCACTAAATGATTGCTGTGTTTGGACTTGCATCTGCTGGTAGATCTTTTGCAAAATTGCCTTCCTCTGAGATAGTGGACTTTAAGTATTTTTTCTGAAGATATTCCCAAATTATACATATAAGAAACTATTTTCCTTTCAGGCTAAAGATAAATTAAAATGTATTTAACTACACATAGGTGCCACTGTTGGTCTAACACTCTACATATACCAGGATACAAACTAAGATGGGTCCAAAAACTGTCCATTATGCTGTGATTTGTTTGTGATATTGTGACATAGATACAATTTAATCAATTATAAGACAAGAAAAAAGAAAGAAATGCTCCTTCTTCCTCTTTAACATCATGTAATTAGCCTACCCTACTGCCCTAGGCTAGGCCGAGTAGTCTTTTTTCCCCCCTCCTAGTACAGGGAGCATATTTTAGTGACCCTCTGTCACAATCTTCTCCATTTCAAGTACATCTTACATAAATCTAGCCCATCCTACAGAGTTTGTGCCAGGTAGTCTTAGAGTCAGTTGTACCCATGTATGTATAATTTTGAACTTCTCAAATAGGAGCATTGTAGTCAGTAGAACACAATGGTTGGCACTGATGTCAAACTTTCTGAGTCCAAATACTGCTTCCATCTCTGACTAGCTATGTAACCTTAGATAAACGTTAAGTGTAACGTTTATGAAAAACATCTGTTTTCTCAGGAAAAGAGGATAATAAATACACCTACCTCACAGGGTTAATGTGTAAATTCATGTAACATGGGATAATGCATGTTAAGCATTGCACAGTACCTGCCTCTTGTTGGTAATAGCTGCTCTATTATTAATTATCCTCTTTGTATCCTCCATTCTCAGCTCCCTTCTAATATATTATAGTTCTTCAGCAAATATTTACTGGATTGAGTTAGTTCTAAAACTTAGGCAATGCACCAACAACAGAGCAATTGCCCTTAACCATCACTTCTCCCACTGAAAGGGAGAATAGACAGAAGCCAACTGTCTACCCTTTTTCTACACAAAACGTCTCATCCAGCCTCCAGTTAATAAAATAATAGTTCTGAAACTCAAAAAATATCAGCAATTGTTAAAATCATGCTAGTTTGAAAATAGTTGAGTTTTCCTGATGAAGTATGTCTCAGGACTCCAGGGTCACCAAGCTTATATTAATATAGTCTAGCTGGGACTAATGGTAATAGTCAGTGAACTAGTCATTTCTGAGCTTCTTGGGCTCTTAAAAAATTTGTTAGCATTAAGCCCACACTTCATAGAGGCACAGCTATTTTATTTTTATAGGAGACTCAACAGTCAAAGTAATCTCTTTAAAAGCACAAAGTATATGATATCTTGCCCTGCTTAAAACTTCTAAAGGTTATATATTGGGAAGAGATTAAAACATAAACCACTTAATAGCACTTATAGGCCTCCACTTATATGCTCTGGCCCCCTTCAGCATCTCTTCTAGACCTTCATGAGTTCCAGTTATGTTTGCCGTTTTCAAGCCCTCGGATGCAGCAAGCTTGTAGCTATCACATGGCTTTGCATTTACTGATCCTTCTGCTTAGATCAGTTTTCCTGTAATCATTTCAGTCTCGTTTCAGATGCCAGCTATACCACCTTGGCCAGAGAGATCAGCCTCCTCTGTGTCTGTCTATCCCATTAATCAGTTTCATTTATCAATTTGTTTACTTATGTACTCTACCACCCACCCCCCTGCCCCCAACAACTAGAGCTTTTGCTTAAGAGCAAGGACTTTGTGCTCATTCACCACCCAATCTTCCAAGGCTTTCAACAGAGACTGGTATGTGGTAGATGCTCAGGAAATGAGTGTTGAATTAATGAATGAATATGTGAAGGAATGAAAAAAAAAATGAGAGACACTATGACAAAAATATCTCTTTTGAAAGAACAATGTAACAAGGAAAAAAAATATTCATTCAATTAAAATCAATCACACAACGTTACTAACATCACTTAGTAGTTCACATGCAATACAAAATGTTTCTCTGCTTTCTGGTTCTGTCCGTGTAATTAATTAAATTTTGCTGACTCTAAGGCCCATCTGTGAGACATTATTTAACTTCCCTACTCTAAAATTTCAGCATTAACTTGGCAAGAGGCATCATCAGTTAGTGGTCATCTGACCTTGCATAAATTATAATTAACCTTTCAATGCCTCAGTTTTCTCATTTGTAATGTGGGAATTATACAAGATGTATAAGTTTATAAGAATAATCACATTAATAAAGCTCTTAGAATAGTGTCTTGCATCTGCCAAACAATATAGAAGTCTTGACTACTGTTACTAGTATTATTATGAGAATTAAATGTGGAGAATAATCCTTCATACAGTTGTATGTTCCATTGAATGGAAATGGAACTAACAAAATATTTTGAAATCAGATTAAAGTTGGCGCGGTAAAATATACCAAGGTAGAAGATTATGTGGGTATAAAAGCATAACAATATTTTTGTCTTTTGTTTTACTTTATTTTTGAAAGAAGGAAAGAGTCTAGAAATAAAAAGACAAAAACTCTCCATTGACTGTGGTGACATGGAGATCACTGGTGTCCTTCATAAGTGAAATTTCAGAGCAGTGGACAAAGGTGTTGGAGTGAGGGAAGCCAGATGAAAGTAAACTAGGCCAGGCGGGGTGGCTCACACCTGTAATCCTAGCACTTTGGGAGGCCGAGGTGGGCGGATTGTGAGGTCAGAAGATCGAGACTATCCTGGCTAACATGGTGAAACCCCATCTCTACTAAAAATACAAAAAATTAGCCAGGCGTGGTGGCGGGCGCCTGTAGTCCCAGCTACTCGGGAGGCTGAGGCAGGAGAATGGCGTGAACCCGGGAGGCGGAGCTTGCAGTGAGCCGAGATTGCGCCACTGCACTCCAGCCTGGGCGACAGAATGAGACTCCAAAAAAAAAAAAAAAAAAGTAAAAAATCTATAAAGATAACAATTTTAAGAAGGACAGATGTGAATGAGATAAAGAAGATATTCGATGACCAAGGAAGATTTCATGTTGCATATATACTTTTTATTATTTTAAATAGGAGTTAGTGGTCTAGAATATGTTTGAATTTTTATAGGAATAATCTATGAGGAGTAGGTCGGCTGTGGAAGACTCAGTGCTGTGAAGTTCTTGATCAGATGAGGAAAAATGGAATAACCACTACAAGCAGTGTGAATGGCCTTTCACATTAAATCTAACAAAAGGGAAATACAAATATCAGTGAAGATGCTAATGGATAAATGGATTTCACAGTGGGCCATTTACTGGCTTCTATTTTCTTAATGAGATATAAAGCAACACATCAGCTGAGAGAGGAAAGTAAAGAAGAAAGGGGGAAATTTGAGGAGAGTGCGGAAGGCTTATTAAAAAAAACAAAAAGAAGAAGAATGGTCCTTAAGTAGAATAAGAAAGAATTCACTGGTTGGTCAGAACAATATTCCCAGTCTTGGAAGCCCATTTGAGGTTGGTGTTCATTAATTTATTGGAATACAGTTGTGCCCTGTCACGTGATTTTTCTCCAGTTACCTAGGAATAAGTTTTGAAGAGACAGAAAAGAGTGAGAGAAGACAATTAAAAGAAAATACATTCGTATTTTAAATATGTATGTGACGTTAGACTTTAATAGTTATCAAAAAATTTAAAGAAATGGAACATGAGGGTCCAGTTTATTAATTTATCAAAATCAGTAATCACATATAACAGTATCTTATTTTGGTAACATGCTTCATCTAATTTGGTTCAATAACTTGAAAAGTAATTTGGCAATGTCTAGTAAGATAAAAGTGGTCATAGATTTTTACCCAGTAATTTTAATTCTGGAAATTTACTAAAATAATTTATATTTAGAAAATCATTATATAAAGGTGTTCATTGTCCTGTCATGTGTAATAACAAAAAAAGTAAACACATTTAATTTCAACAATAAGAAAATGATTGAGTAAAGCAAATTATATCCAATTAGTAGAAAATTACACAGTCATTAAAATTATAATTATGAGACTATGCAGCAAAATAGAATAATGCTTACTGAAGAGAGCTGATTTCAAATTTGTCTGCCTTGTGATAACTATGTAAACCTATGACTATTAAAAATCAAACAACAATAAAAATTTAAAAGCTCTGCAACAGTAAAGGGAATTTTTACTTTTGTTTTAAAATATTTTTAGTATGGTTCTTTTTTATAATTTTGCTCTTTAAGAGGAGTGTTAAAGGAAATTTTTTCTGGCCTCCTTTTTAAAGACTTTCTGATTATTATGTCTCACATTTTCAAATAAATAATTATTTTACCAGAAAAGGTCAGACTTATTTGACTCATTAGACTTCCACATTATTTGGTAGAAAAAGAAGAAATATCACTTTTAAGTGTTTTTAGCAAAATTTCAAGATTTTTTTTCCTTTCTTGCTGTATTTTTCCTGGAATAGAGATTAAGCAAACTGCCTAAAATTCTAGTCATTATTTTTCATTATTTTCATTTTTATTCATTATCCTGCCCTTCACAGGAACAGTAATGAATCTGCAGGTTGCATCTGCCAATTTCTTGCCTCTTATCCACATGATGAAGCCATGCTGATATGAACACATCCACTATTTTAAAAACTCTTCAGTTATTGAATTATAATTTGGACTTCTGTTATAAGGATTTTATGTAAGTGTAAAATTTGGACTCAACTTCTGGAAGCCTTTTGTCTTGTTAGTCTAAACCTGAAAGATCCTTAATATTCACCCATATGAGAAATAATTATGCATAGTTAGAAGCTGCTAAATTATTTATTAAGGATACCTGGCAGTGCTCTTGCAAATATTTCTCAGAAGCCCTTTATTGAAGCTTCTCTCTCCCGCTTTCTCTTACACCTACACACACAACCCTAAAGTAATTAGGGTTTTTTTTTATGAGGATTGCGGGTATAATGTTTATAGTTTCTTTTACAGGGCCAGATACAAAGCAGGCACTCGTTGCATGGTTAGTAATGTTATCACTTTTCTGTTATTATTTAGGTCTTCATTTTCCTGACTGTGAGTTCCCATAAGGAAATACAGTTTCCACGACATAGAGTAACACCTGTTATCTGGAGAGATTTTAATTGAGCTCATTACTCAAAAAAAAAATAATAATAATAAACCCAACAGATCAGTTGTTTGCCTTTTGTGTTTGCCTTACATCAGTGTTCAATAAAGACTTAATTATTTAGTTATGAAGTTCTACTTTTTGAGAAAGTAGAACAAATTGATATGGTAAAAGAAATGAGAGAACTGTCCACGGAAAAAAAGGATCAACTCACTTATGTGCTCAAAGTCCACCTTAGGAGAACTGCTGTTTTGAAAAACACAAAGAAAAAGTGTAAAAATGTATTGAGTAAGTTATAATAATTATTTTTAAGAGCTAAGCACAAAATTTCCTGTTGATTTACATATTTGGTACCAATAAAAATCATATGGAGTTAGTCATATTAAGATAGAATCTTGAGCTACAAATACATAGTCTAATTTATGAAACATGTCTTTGTTGGCTGATAAAAAGTAAGATGGTGAGTGATCTCTGAGTAGCAGAAGGCAAAGAGAAAAATAGCCTTTTCTACATTATATTGTACTTCTGGGTAAAATGTTTCATAAATCTAGCTACAAAGCTATATGTTATATAGCTTTTAGGTGCCTGCTATGTCAAAGATTTCCCCTGTGGAGATCAGAATGTGCCAAGGAAGGGATTTGTAAAAGTAATACATATGCCAGTATCACTGGCAACCACGAGTGCTAGCAAAGTGAGCCTTCAGTTCACACTGATGAGCATACTATCCTGTAGTATCATTTCCTTGTGAGTTTTGTGTTTTGGAAAAGGTGAGTAAAAAATGTATTTTTAAAAAGGCTTTATAGACAGAAATAACAATACATCATTTTGAAAACATAAAATACTTTAGCTAAAGTTAATACAGCCTCTTGCATTAATATTTCACTGTACATTAGACATTGCCTACCGCCAATGTTTATGATAATCGTTGCCCTCTGAAGTGGAATCATGCCCATGGCAAACATTAATCTTAAAGAAGATTAAACACAGAAAAGAAATTTAGCATTTAAAGACAGTCTGCTTTGATTTACTCAGTGAGTTCTTCCAAAAACATGTTACCAAGAATTATTGCTTATTGAATTGGAATTACCAACCATTTTAGAGTTATTTAGTTTTTTTCTTCAACATCAATATCAGTGAGGTAAAGCAAACTCAAATATTTATCGGGGACTGCAGAAACATAACCATAAAACAAGGAAACACTTGACTTTTTAAATAGACTTTATATTTTAAAACAGTTTTAATTCAGAAAATTGGCAAGTATAGTATAGAGATTTCTCATATATACTATGCCCATTTTTCTCTATTATTAACAACTTATATTAGTATGTTACTTTTGTTTCAACTAATGAACAAATATTGATATATTATCATTAACTGAAGTTCATACTTTCGTCATAATTCCTAGATTTTTACTTGATCATGTCACATTGTTGTTCCAGGATTCCATCAGGATACTGCATTACATTTAGTTGTCTTGTTTCCTTAGGCTCCTTAGTTGTGACAATTTCTCATACTTTCCTTATTTTTGAAGACTTCGACAATTTTTGATAATACTGGTCAAGTATTTTGTACAATGCCCCACTGCTAAAATGTGTCTTATGCTTCTCTCAAGATTGGGAGTGTGCTTTTAAGGAAGACCACAGAGGTAAAGGGCCATTTCGTAAACATGACTTTTTTTTTTTTTTTTTTTTTTTGAGACGGAGTCTCACGCTGTTGCCCAGGCTGGAGTGCAGTGGCGCGATCTCGGCTCACTGCAACCTCCGCCTCCCGGGTTCCCGCCATTCTCCTGCCTCAGCCTCCTGAGTAGCTGGGACTACAGGCGCCCGCCACCGCGCCTGGCTAAATTTTTGTATTTTTAGTAGAGACGGGGTTTCACTGTGGTCTCGATCTCCTGACCTTGTGATCCGCCCGCCTCGGCCTCCCAAAGTGCTGGGATTACAGGCTTGAGCCACCGCGCCCGGCCCGTAAACATGACTTATGACTGCTGATGTCAACCTTGATCACCTGGCTGAGGTAGTGGTCATCAGGTTTCTAATGTTTCTCTTTTTTTCTCTTTCTGTATTATACTCTGGAAGGAAATCACTATGCTAAGCCAACAATAAGAAGCAGAGTTATGCTCCCCCTCCTTAGGGTAGAATAGCTACATAAGCTATTTGGAAGATTTCTGCACTGGAGACTTATCTATCTCACAGCCATTTATTTATTTAATCACTTGTTTATACCAGTAAGCATCTGTGGACATTAATTTTATACCTGGGGTTATATACCACATTATTTTGTTGCTCAAATTGTTCCATCTTAACCATTATGAACTCTTTCAGTGGTTCCTGGGCTTCTTTGACATGGCTCAATCATTGTGGGTTTTAAAAATCACTTCCTTAATTTCTCACACTACAAGAAGGTCTATTTCCATCTTTTATATTTCTTGCCCTGGTTCTAGAATTGGTCCTTTCTCCAGGAAGCTCTAGTTCCTTTACTGGGGAGTGGTATTAGCACCAAGATCTGGGTGCTACGTTTACTCATTGTTACTTTACTGGGGTGTCATTCTTTCTAGGTTGTCTTAGCTGACTGGGTGAAGAGATATGTGTATGTATACTAACAATGTGTATACACATATCTATACTTTTTTATGTGTGCTTCTATGCATATGTACATTAAGCTAAGGATGAGTTTATATTAATGTCTCCAACCCTAATCTATTACCTCATGAATCAGTCTAGCCTTCCTTATCTATAAATTTCACCTTCAACAGAACACTTTACTTCTACAAGTGTGAAAATCAAATCGTAATAACTCTGTTAACCCTTGGGAAGCCATTTGTCTAGCAGAATAATTCCTAAAGGGCATGGTGTATATTGTCAAACTTCAATTTATAGCCAGCAGCAGTTTTTAACATTAATAGACCTCCATAATTCTGGTTGTGATAAGATGGAGTAGCTGCATTTCTCCCAGGTCTTTTCATTTACCACTAAAACCCTGAAATGAATACAATATATAAACATAGGAGGCACTGAATAGTGAAAATTGGAAGGCAGACTTACTTCTTGACTTAAGAAATGACATGGCAATTAGTTCCCTGTTTTCTTATTGCCTCTCACATAGCTCAGACAGGGCACCACAGGAGCCTCCAATCTATAACCAATAGACACAGACAAAAAAAGCTCCAAGAAAACTCTATGCTTCTTAGCCAAAGTATGAGAAAATAGATTTCCAACAACAGAAAACCTTTCTGGCAGTATGTACACTTCTCCAGCCAAACACTAATGAAACCATAGGTCATGGTTACACCCATGACCCATGACTTTTATTTCAGAGGGACCAGGTAAAGAGTTGATTGTGCATACCACCCTAATCTTGCCCTTCACAAGCAGGCAGCACTCTGGTGTGGTTCAGTGGAGAGCTGAGCCTCCACCCCACCCATCAGGAAGGAGACTTAAGGAGAACATGCCAGACAGAGCTAATTACAAATGGACTCCCTGCACACAGCCATGGGGTCCAGTGGGGAACTAAGCCCCCACCTCTACTTGCCATCAGCAACAGGATGTTGCAAGTTGGGGGTAGGAAGCACTGTACTTTCCTTCAAAACCTGGGACAGGGGAGACCAGTGAGGAACTAAGCCTCTACATACACCTAACACCAATAGGATAGAATTAAGGTAGTGTGAAAAAAGAGAGTTGATACTTCATTTCCCTCTGCCATGGTTCAGGGGGCCTGTTACGGTGCTGAGCCTCCATTCCCATTTGGAGGCAACAACGTGATATGAGTGGTCCCATTCTCCTTGGGAAGGTGTCAGCAAGGCCAAAGACGAGCTAAACTTCTACCTCACCTGTCTGCAGTAAGGCCGTGTGAGTCAGCGTTCCTCTGTTGCCAGTGTGGTATCAGCAGGGCCCAGTGGAACCTGTACGTTCCCACCCTTGTACTTTTCATGCTACACCCTGATATAGGGGAACTTCCTGTTAAAATTAATAATAAGTTAAAATAAGATGGAGAGTCATATAACACTCATAATGTTCACAATACAATTGAAAACTACTCATTATACCAAGAACCAGGGAATCACAAAATGAATGAAAAAAAATTATGGTCAGCACACACTAACACCGAGATAAATCAGTTGTTGAAATTATCTGACAGGGATTTTAAATAAGATATCACATAAATGTTTCAAAAACCAATTATGTATTTCTTGAAATAAATGAAAAAATAGAAAGTATAAGCAACAAAATAGTTGTTATAAAATAAAAACCAAGTAAAAAAAAATAGAGCTGACAAATACAATAACCAAAATAAAAACCTTTGTTGGGCAGGCTCAGGAGTAGAGTGGAGATGACAAAGCATAATATCAGTGACCTCAAGATCAGATCAATAGAATTTACTAAACCTGAAAAACAGAGAGGAAAACATAGGCTTAGTGAAGAAGTGGGCAGGATCTCAGGAACCTGTGAACAAGAAATAAAAAAATAACATCCATATCATCAAACTCCCAGAATGAAAACAGAGAGCCAGTGAGATGGAAAAATTATCTGAAGAAATAATGACAGAACAGTTCCCCAAACTGGCAAAAGACATAAACGTACAGATTCAAGAACCTAAGCAAAACTCAAATAGGGTAGACACAAAGATATTCATGCCAAGGCACATCATAATTGAACTTCTGAAATGTAAAGAGAAAGGAAAAAAGTCTGAAAGCAGACAGAGAGAAACAATGCATTACTTGCAGAGAAACACCAATTCAAGTGACAGCAGATTTCAGATCTGAAACTATGGATGTCAGAAGTATTGGCATAACATTCCTCCAGTACTGAAAGCAAAGAACTGCCATGCACGAACTTCATATCCAGTTTCTTCTTCGGCTTATATTAATGGACTATTAACTAATCTTTCTGTGTCTAGGATAGCAACTACCCTTCTCCAACAATCAAGCCCCAGTATTTCCAAAGTGACCTGTCTAAAACAAACATCTGATCATGTTATACAAGTAAACCTTTCTATCTTCTTCTAACTTGAACTTTTCTGTTAAAAATCATTCAGTGGCTTTCCATCTTCCTTAGAATTAAATTCCACATCCTTTTCATACATACACAAACCATTCTTTATCTGGCTGCTACCATGCTCTCTGTTTTCTTTTTTTACACCCCTATAAGCACTCTTTATAACGGTTGTATATGGCATTTATTTCTATTCTGTTCCTTAACCAGTCTGTTTCTTTCTACTGTGAATTTGTCTTCTCTTTGACTCAAAAATTTACCTCTACTTCACATTACACATCCATCTCCAGTACTGCCTTCTACAGGAAGACCTGCAAATAACACTCACTTATTATTGGTCCACAGAATGAATTAACACTCTTCTCTCTTTTCCATTGCACTATGTAATAGTTTGTACTATCTGCATGCCCCAATGAAGTAAATCATTGATGGTAAGATAATGATTTTAATAAAGGTTACACTGATGTCTAACTTAATCCTTGGTATACATTAGGTGCTCAGTGAGTGTTAAATGAGTGATGAATTAATGGTCAACTTGAAATCTTAATTTTTCCTTTTTTTTTTTTTTTTACCTAGGACTGTATCAAAGATACAAAATTTTTCAGGAGATTAGAGACTTAGGAACTTTGATTTGATTTAATAGAGGAAAATGTTATCAATGCATTAGTACTTAATTACCTCAAAAGAAAACTGTCAACCCAGGAACTAAAGTTTATCCACTTGGACTTACAAGATAACCTTTAATACCCCACTGCCACTGTATCCGATGCTGTCAGAGGCCACCTATATCTCCCCCTACACTCAGCATTCTAGTGCATACTGATAGAATTGTGCCATCACCTGCAAACATCTCTTTAGGGCAGGCCAGAAGTATGCAGGAGATAACATATCTGGTTGAAACTTTCAATCCATGACAGAGTGGATTTGGAATATAAACACTTCGGCTTTTTCACCCACTGGTGGGGATAATCCTGAGGAATGTTCTGCAGGGTTTCACAGGACTCCTCTGAGGGACTTGTAACAGTTCCCCCCAAGAGTAATCTGTTCAGTGCTGTGCCTCTCTTGGCTTTCTTTCATGCCTCTGTTCTCAATTCCCACTCTACTCTTGAGTTTCCTTAATCACTTCCCAGGAATAGTTTGAATTCAAATTCTTTTCTCAGGCTCTGCTTCTGAGGGAGATCAGTCTCAGACAATCCCAAATCACTTCTAGTCTCTTAATAGCCCAATGTTCCTTTCAGGGCCAACACTGGTACAGATGCTAAAGGCTGGCTCATGGTCTGTCTCTCCTAGATCCTAACGTTTTCAAACAGATGGAAAAGAATATGACATTAAAGATAGAAAAAATGTATATGATAATGGCCAAGAAGTGGAGAGAATGAGAGATCGTGTCATTTGTTTTCCATAAATGATGAATGATAGTATAGAATTTGTGAACAGATGGTCTATAACAGGTATGAGTATAATTTGAGAAGGTTACTCCTTAGTCACCCAGAAGTCTGCTATTATTGTTTCAGAATCACAGTGTTGGAACTTATTGCATAATTTGCTTCACTTTACCCTAATATCCATCTTTCTAAATCTGTCCATCTGTCTAAATCTCTAAGTAGTAGTCAACAGATTTGTTCTCTCCCACCATCTCATCACAAGAAAAGCTACACATACACAATTTTGTGTGTGATGGCAAAGCTTGAACAGACATTAAAAGTCTCTGTAAAATATCCTTCAACAAATTCCAATGTTTATGAATAATTAAGTTTAGTTAAATTAATTTTTTGAAGATCTAAGTGAAGATGGAAGAGAAATCTAGATGAAGACTGAAGAAAGGAAGTGAATATTTTAAAAAAGACAGAAAACTTTCCTTTTTTGCCCTCTACATCACTGACTAGTAGTCAACAGATGTATTCTTTCCCAACCACCCCATCACAAAAAAGCTACACACAGACACAAACACACACACACACACACACAATTAATTAGCAAAGACTAACCAGGACTCTTTTGAAGACTCCTTGACTTGAAATCCCAAAATGCAACATATACTCGCATCACGTGTCTTGTGAGAATTCGTACTTGTAAACCATGAAATTTCCTGAAGTTATGATACTGTTCAAAAGATGGATGCTTGAACATTTGCTTAAAATTTTTAAAAAGTGAAACTTATATGTACAGATAATTTCCCTTTCTCTTGCTATCTCCATTTCAGTTTCCTGACTTTCTGAGAAGCCCTGGTTTCCCCAAAGAAGCGATTTCTGATAGAAATCTGAAGGTCATCTCTGAGAAAAAAGAGATCTAGTATAGTCAATGAATTGAAGACAAGAAGGTTTCCAATCAGGTAGGAACACTAATTCTCAAACATTTAATTACCTTAAAAGAAGTATGCTGAGAACTGGCTATGGTATGACTGTCTGAAAAAATAGGTATCTAACCTACCCTGCAAGGAACCTGTTCACAATCCCCTCGGTGGTTGTGATGTTTATCAGACAAAACCTTGGAGGGAAACTCATACAATAACAGCAGGATGCTTTTTTCTATTTTTAGCTTGTTGTTACTAAGTACACTTAGTGAGCTCCATGCCTGTGGCTTAATCCCAGGAGGTTAGGCCTGTGGAGCAGCAGATTAACCCTTTCAGTGTTTTCTTTTCAAACAAATCATTTTCATAGGTTGTCTCCGTGATCCTCTATGAAGGTCATGAAAATTATGGGTCATGATGGCATTTAGTTCTATAAGAGGAACAGTCCTAGTGAACAATGTGAGGAAGTTGTCTTGGTTCCTATGGGGCACTTCTTGTCTTGGTCTTGGGACAATCAAAGTGAGCACATATAGAGAGTTGGCAGGGAGGTGAATGGAGCATGCGAAAGGGGAGCTCTGTTTTCATTTATCTATGCATGTCAGCATCCCACTGAGAATTTTCTTTTCATTTGCAATTTAAGACCAACACTTGGGGCAAAAGGACATCCCAATCTAAGAAAAGAAAAGAAAAAGACAGCAGTAACATCATAATCAGTGGCTCATCTTCTCATTTGCAATTATATTAATATATACTTACTTATATATATATATTTAGCACAGCACTTGATCCCTAGTCAGTACTCAAAATGAAGACACATAATGAATAGTGGATGAATGAAGGAAAAAAGTTTGTCCTTGTATTGCTTTGTGTGTTGGCTTCTGTAGTCTCAGAACCCAGCACTATAACTAACACATAAAATGTGGGCCATAAAACTTTTTGAATGAATGAATAAGTCCCCATGATTCTAAGGACAATTATAAGACCAACACAAAACACATATTTGCCAAGATCTATGACAAAAGTATCTGTGACATGAAAGCCTGAATCTAAGTCTGCTGATATAGCTGACCATTTTTCTAGTTCTGAGACTGCTTTTTAATAATTTATGTGTTATCCTTTACATTTAGGCATAGTACCTTCGTTAGATTTACTATTCAATGATTTGGCCTTGGGGAGAAAATCCATCAGATAAATTTCTTAACTATATTACTTGGAAACTTCTTTTTTTCAAATTTATAACTGATATAGTAATTGTACATATTTATGGGGTATAGTGTGATGTTTAATGCATGTATACATTGTATAATGATCAAATCAGGATAATTGGCATATGCATCATTTTAAGCATTTATTATTTCTTTGTGGGGATAACATTCAGAATCTTCTCTTCTAGCTATCTTGAAATGTACAATACATTGTTATTTGCTATAGTCACCCACTGTAAAACATATTTGTTAAAGCATTTTTATAATGACACAGTTAAGGGCAATTTCAGAATCACTAGCTGCTAAAATTGTTATGTATACTTTTCCATGGGTAGTACAGCTGCAGCAGCTATTTCTCTACATTCTGCTGTTGCTATCTCCTGCATTTCCAAGAGAGAACAAAATCCATTTCATTAAAGAAGGAAATGTAAAATTTAGCATAATCCAGTTACCACAAAACCAAAACACTCACACACACTCTCCCAGGTGTGAAAGTGAACTAGTGATCTAAAATAGCACCCTGAAACTCGTTTCAAAATTAGAGGACATTTACTCATATTTGATTATTTTATTCTTTTATTAATTATGATATTCAGATATACTTACTAATAACAATTCTGTATTGTTAGATGGAGCATTAACTATGTACCATTTTTGTCTTCGTATGTACTTATCAGTGAGCTATGAAATTGCCTCCCACACCTTATTCTTTTCCTGCATTCTCTTGGGAACAGGAGAAGTCGCTATCAGTTGTTTTTAAAATTTCTACACAGCTGAAAGACTAGTATCACTTAAATAAAGACAGAAAATTGCCCCAAAGTAGGGCGCTTCATTAGGTAGCATAAAGTTCTCATGTGAGAAAGGAAGAATTTCTTTTCTCAGCTGAAAGGTCTCTGAGTACAAAATATTCATAAATAAATATATCTGTGGTTTTGGATTAGATCTCCATCTCTACAATTAATGTCTAAGGGTTATCTTCGGTGACCAGGAAATTTTTATTTTAAAACCATTATTATATAGTATTTGATACATGCAAAGTAATGCATGCAGATCTGTTACATGTAAGTTATGAAATGTAATAAAAACCAACTCTTGCAAACACACCACCAAAACTGAGAACTAGAATCAACACTGCTGAATCTTTCTTTGTGCTTTTCTCTGGTTCTTTCTTTCTTTCTTTTTTTTTTTTTTTTTCTGTCATAAATAGCGTAATTCTGCTCTTGGTTTTATATTAACATTCATTTAATTTTTATGTATTTTTTTACTAAGTATGGTATGTTTTGTGTTTTATAAAATTGGCATCATACTTTATGTAACTTTGCTTTTTTTCACTCAACATTATTATGTTTCTAAGGTATACCTATTTTGTTTTAGCTAGTATTTATTCGTTGTTACCACTGTATAATACTATGTTGTATAAATGTAAAAAATGTGTATATTATCCTGTTGATGTTATTTGAGTGGTTTTGGATCTATTATTAACAATATTTTATGAGCATCTATTTGAATGTCTCTTGTTACACACGTGCAAGATTTATCTTAACATGTGTAACTAAGATTAGAACTGCTGGGTAATTGGGAATTTGAATATTCAGCTTTAAAAGATAATGCCAAAATGTTTTTCAAAGTTACTGAATGAAGTTGCAGTCCTATGATTCTACAGCCTCACCAGTTAGATCAGCCAATCTAGTTAGCATAAAACCTCAATTGATCTTTGTGCTGGTTTGCTAGGGCTTCCATAACAAAATACCACAGAGTCTGTGGATTCAATAACAGACTGTATTTTTACACAGGTCTGGAGGTTAGAAGTCCAGAAAGGTGTCGACAGGTTTAGTTTCTCCTGAGGCCTCTCTCCTTTACTTGGAGACTACTGCCTTCCTGCTATGTCATTGCGTGGCTTTTTCCCTGTTTGCACGCATCCCTGGAGTCTTTTTCTTCTTATAAGGAATCCAGTCATATTGGATTAGAGCCTCACGCTTAAGACCTTATTTAACCTAAATGACTTCTTTAAAGAGCCTATCTCCAAATGCGGTCAACTGAGGACTGAGGCTTCAACATATGAATATCTGGGGAACATAATTCAGTCTCTAATAATTTTAGTTTGCATTTCTTTAATTACCAATAGGTTGAAAATCTTTTCATCTGTTTAATAGTCACTATGTTTCCTATTCTGGAAAATTGTGAAGAATATCTTCTTTCCATTTTCTATTTATCTTTTCATACTTATTTCTCATTGTTATCAAGTTAAATAGGTTTTTGGAGTTTCAGCTTATATCTACCATCATGCTAATGTTACCTGTTAATAAGAGTCAATTTTCTTAACAAAGAAGAATAAATGTAAAAAGGTTTTAAATGTTGTAGGTCAGCTCTGTTCCATAGAAGTTTCTGTGATAATGGGAATGTTCTCAGTGCTGTCTAACACTGTGTCCATTAGCTTTGTGTGTTTTTGAAAAAATAAATGTAAATTAAATTAAAATTTCAGTACCTGGGTCAAACTAGGCTACATTTTAAGGGTTCAGAAGCCACATGTGGCTAATGAGTGAACTGTGCAGCTTTAGATGGTTAGATAATGGACCTCTACTGTCCCAGGATTTTGTCTTTGACAGTGGCGTAGTGAGATATTCTATGTAACAGTTATTCTGGCATTAAAAAGAAAAGTTAACTACCATTAGACTCAGCAATCACATTACTGGTTATGTACCTAGTGGAATATAAATCATTCTATTATAAAGACACGTGCATGCAAATGTTCTTTGCAGCACCATTCACAATAGCAAAAACATGGAATCAACCTAACCGCCCATCAATGATAGACTGGACAAAGAAAATACGGTACATATACACCATGGAATACTATGTAGGCATAAAAAAGAATGAGATAATGTCTTTTGTGGGGACATGGATGGAGCTGGAGGCCATCATCCTTAGCAGACTAATTCAAAAGGAGAAAACCAAATACCATATGTTCTCACTTATAAGTGGAAGCTAAATGATGAGAATTCCTGAACACAAAGAAGGGAACAATAGACACTGGGGCCTTTTGAGGGTAGAGCGTGGAAGGAAGGGGAGGAGCAGAAAAGATAACTATTGGGTACTAGGCTTAGTACCTGGGTGGCAAAATAATCTATGAAACAAACCCCTGTGACATGAGTTTACCTATATAACAACCTGCACGTGTACCACTGAACCTAAAATAAAAGTTTAAAAAGTTAACCAAAATGTAAAAAAAAAAAAAAAAAAAAAAAAAAAGGATAAAGGAAAGTTAGTTATTTCTAACTTTTCAAAGTAACCTATACGACTACAATTTATATCCTAAACTACTTCTTGACATAAATGTTCACTTTATAGTGAGGTTCATTGTCCCAAAATGGCACATAGCAAAGTATCAAGAGGTATCCTTATTCCTAATATGTAATAGAATGAAGACCTTATCTGGTCTTTAGTGTAATTGGATATTGATCTGTATCAGTCTTCATATTCAAACATATTCAAAATGATCTGCTAGTCCCATGATGGTTGTCTTTGTTTCGTTAAGCTAATATCAACATGTATAAATAAAGTTTTGATTTTTTTCTCCTAAAATCTCCTATCTGTCCATGTGGAAATGCATCTCTTACTGTTTCCCCCTCTTATAAGCTCTTCTTACAATTTAATATTCTTGAGTCTTATTTATCCTACCTCTAATTACTTAGAATTTTATTTTAAAAAGTAAGATATCACTGATAAGCCCCTTTTTAGTCTTTTTATAGATGACTTATAGATGATTGAAAGATATTCCAGACAGTGTGTTAAAGTAATAAATAATACTCGGTAATCAGAAAACCCGAGTCTTAGTCTTCACCTATAAAAATGAACCATGTGAATTCAAGTAAGTCATTTTATATGTAAACTTTATTCTGATTCTAAAATTGTTATGATCGTTTATAAAATTCTGTTTCACTTATGACAAGTCACAAGCCTATAAAGGTTTTAAAATCTATTTTAAAATTATGAAGACTCAAATATTTTCCCCTGAATTTGATATTAAACTGTAATCATTCATCTTCACTTACAGCATGCTGTAGCTGCAGTTAATAGAAAGACAAAATATTATGTCTTAACATTGTGTACTTGTATGTTAAATGAACACTTTTCTTTAAAATCATGTTCTACCTAAATTATTGAGGCCTTTTTCACATTTCCAGTTCCTATGTTGTTACAATCAATCACTTGTAATAGAAAAAAAAAAAAAAAAAGAATCAGTCTTTTTTTTCTGTTTGCTAAAAGCTCTCTTTGGAATATCAAGTTTTAAGTTATTAATACAACAAACTTTGGAAAATAAGCTCTCATAATTTCCAACATTAATGCTTTGCTTGACTGGCTTTTAGAACACCATACTCTCACAGTTTTCTTCCTTTTTCACTTCACATTTCTTCCTGGTCTCCTTTGTGATGCCTCCATTTCTTAGTGTTTATTGCTAGAGTGCCCTAAAACTCATTCCTGGCCCTCTACAGTTTTCTGTCTGTGCACATGAGTTTTATTCTGCCATTGCTTCAATAGGCAGATGACTATGACTCCCAAATTCATACCTCTAGCCTTCACCACTCACCCAAACTTGAGACTCATAATTTCCATTTCCTACTAAATATCTCTACTTTATATATCACAGACACTTCAGAATTAGCAAATACTATGAAATAGTTTACTTTTTTCTATCACTTTCACTCCAACTGTTTCCATCTCCATAACTCATCCAGTTGCTCAAGTCAAAAGCTTTGGATTCATCCTTAAACTTTCACTTTCCCACAGTTTCTACATCTAGTCCATGAGAAACTCTTCCACCTCTAACTTTAAAATCTATCCTGAATCCCTCTACCTCTCACCGTCTTCACCCTACTGCAAGCCATCATTGCTTGCCTCACCTAGTGCAACAAGCAGTCTCTTACAGGATCTTCCTCCTTCCCCTCTTGCCACAGCCCTTCTAGTTTATAACCAGTACAATAGCCAGAATAATCTTCCAAAGAAATTTAAACCGGTAACATTACTGTCCAAAACCCCGGCTCCCATCACCTTTAAAATAAAAATTAAACTGCCTTCTTTGACCTACATGGCCTTAGTCAATGTTCATTCTGCCTTACTGTCCAAACTTATTTACCACTTTCCCCCTCACACACTCACCTCTAGAATGTTTTTCCCTAAAAGACTTTTCCAGCATCAGGACCTTTGCACTTGTTATTTTCTGAACCTGGAAGACCTGTAAGATTCCTCAAAATAAGATCTCAGAAGATAGTTGCATTTCATTTTGTGGAGATATTTGGTGAGAGACATTTTGCAAAAGATAGATACATTTTACTTTGGAGGGTATTTACACATTTAGCCATGAGCAAGTTTATTGAATAACAAATACAAAAATGATAGAGTAAAAGTGTGTATTTTAAAGACAGAAATCTGAGGAATTGTAGACATGTGAGTTACACCAATATTTAATGCATGAGAATCACCCGAGGTGAGTTCCAGACAACCATTTCCACCCATAAAGATTCTGAACAGGAAATCAAGAAGGCCTGGGGACCTGCCTTTTGACAAAGTCTTCAGGTGATTCTGCTGCATATGGTTTTACAGACAACCCTTTGAGAAATACCCAGCTGGTATATTTGTTCAGATAAACATGGGCTGGTGCAGAGCACCAATGGTATGCAATTGACCAGCACATTATATGAATCCTGAGTGGCCAAAGATGAAGAGAATCCAATAAAGACCACTACAGATACTATCCCAAGCACTCTTGGCATGGAGACTTAAAAATCCATTCACAGACATGAACTGTTAATCATTGAATTGTGCTATATAATTTTTTAAGTTGTGAGGTACTAAAATATTTAGATAAATATTATAAATTTTGTCACATATTTTATTGCTATAAATGATGCATACATATGTCATAATTATAAAGATACACAGCATATAGATATAGATATGTAAAGAATATGTAATCTAGGCTTAATTATTTAGCTGATACTGCATATTGTCTTTATAACTTCCTAAAGAACCACTTGTAATATTTTTAGGAAAAAATATTGTTTTTCTCCATTCTTTACCACTTTCCTTTCCTCATCCTCTTCCTTGTCCTTTCCCTTCTTAAACAATTTAGTCCAAAAGCCATTCGATGAGGCCTAGTAAGCCTTTGACACCATGGGCAGGGTGGGTATACAGGGGATTGCAATGGTTGGGCATTGGCTATTAAAGCCCAAGAAGTAGAAGGAGGGTGTCTGCATGGAGAAGCCTAGTGTGAGATATTGAAAGTTATTGGAGGGAGAGGGGCATCTACATGGGGGAGTGGCCACAGCAACCACTCAATACAGATAGTTATAGTCTGTGCTAGGTGGGGAGAATGTTGTATGGGGTAAAAAAGTGGTAGCAACAATAATTTGTTAAAATACAGGGAGACTGATCTAGTAAGTGAGAATATTAAAAACGAAGGTAATCAGTATTTCTCATTGTCTGAGGAGGAAGTTAAAGTATAATATAGGCAAAAGCTAGAATGAACTCTGGTGGTGGATGAAAATGGGGGAATGAAAGTGCTGGTTTTCAATATGTATAGCAAATATAGAATTAAATATAGATGTAAAGTATATATGTGTGTGACTATAATGTAGATGAAGGTGTTTTCACATGTATGTATGTATGTCTATATACACATAAATCCCATAGCTCAGTCTATTGCAAAGGCCTGGGGCAGCTATTCCCCAATAGCAATGAGCACACCTAGTGTCCAGATCTTGGTGTCTATATACAATTCTCCTATTGAAGGAACCGGAGCTTTCTGGAGAAATGTCTGATTCAGAGCAGAGAAAGCATAAGATGACCCTAGAACATACTGTTCCAAGAATTAAGAAACATATCAAAGAATGATGGAGAGATGTCAAAGGACACATTGGCCAAATTGAAGGAATTTCCCCTGGGCAAATCTTAAACAGTCTGAGCGTCAAAATAAGCAATAATAGAAACTCATTATAGTTAATTTAATAAAATGGTCAGTGAGTTTATATCAATATAAGTAAATTGAATACATTATGTTTAGTGAGAAATAGGATATTTACATAAGCACAAAGTATCTTGCCACAAAATGTATTAATATTAAAAAAGAAATAAATAACTTTACAGTGGAGAGGACTGGCACCTTTTAATCAAATGAGTAAAATTAGTATCCCAATAAGGGTACAAATTAAAAGTTTGCCCAAGTTGTCTATTGATAGAATGTGGTGAGAATAGAGCTTCACTGACTTTCCTGCCAAAGAACTCATCTTCTGAATCTAATCATGAGACAAACACAAACAGCTAAATCCTACAAAATAACTAGTCTGTATCTTTAAAGGTTTTAAGGGTATGAATTTCAAGGGAAATCCAAGAAAAATTACCAGATAAAAGAAATTAAGAGAGGACAACTCAATGAAACGTGATTTCAGGCTAATCCTTTTGTTATTGAGGGCATTATTGGGATAATTGACAAAATTTCAACAAGTCTGAGGTTTAGACAGTACTATAGTAATGTATCAGTGTTAATTGTCAGATTTTCTTGTTAATAGTTGGATATGTTTGTAGGAAGTGTTTGGGGTTGACAGCTTACTCTCAAATGGCTTCAGAAATAAGCCATTTTTACTGTATTTTTTACTGTCATTTCAACGTTTCTGTGTGAGATTGTATTTAAAAAATTATGAACAAAAGACAAGTCATCCCTGAGTCAGATAATCTTTCTTCAGGCAGCTAGTATAGTTAAAAGCTGTTTACAGTGCTAGTCAGCTTCTAGTCTACTGGTACTAATCTCTCTTGCTAATACCATGTAATTCCAGAAATCAATCTTTCTTTCTTTCTTTTCTTTCTTTCTTTCTTTCTTTCTTTCTTTCTTTCTTTCTTTCTTTCTTTCTTTCTTTCTTTCTTTCTTTCTCTCTCTCTCTCTCTCTCTCTCTTTCTTCTTTTCTTTTTTTCTTTCTTTCTTTCTTTTTGAGGCTTTGGGATTTTTTTCCTAATGATGTTTGTATTAGTCCATTCTCACACTGCTATAAGGACATACCCAGGACTGAGTAATTTATGAAGGAAAGGGGTTTAATTGAGTCACAATTTCACATTGCTGGGGAGGCCTCGGGAAACTTAAAATCATGGTGGAAGGCACCTCTTCACAGGGTGGCAGGAGAGAGAATGAGTGCAAGCAGGGGAAATGCCCAACACTTTTCAACCCATCAGATCTTGTGAGTACTCACCATTACAAGAACAGCATGGGGGGAACCACCCCCACAATTCAGTTACCTCCCTCTTGGTCCCTCCCACAACACGTGAGGATTATGGGATCACAATTCAAGATGTGATTTGAGTGGGGACACAAAGCCAAACTGTGTCAATGTTTTTTACTCTACAAATATCTATAAAATTAGTAAAGTTCTCTGTATTACAATAAAATCAATAAGATTCATAAGAATGAAAATAAGTTCTTTAAGAATTTTATATATTTCTACCTGCATTCAAATTGGAATAAATGGGCATGAAATTCATAAGAAAAACAAACCATAAGAAGCATTCACACTCACAAACTCAAAACAGTTGAACATGTTTACCCTGTAAGAGGACGATGGTAAAACAGCAGGGTAACAACTATATGTCCAAACAGAAATGCGACCTTTTAAATCTTCCATGTCAGGCCAGGTAACAACTGGGCAATTCAGCAAACAAATTTTAAAAAATTCCTGTATTCAATGATTTCTTAAATCCACACTTAGAAAAATGAAAAACTTGTCTTTAACTCTCAGAATCCTGGGCACTTATTAGTTAAAGCAAAGCTGTTGTCCTATTGGCCTATACCTGGTTATAAATAGCAGCAAGACATGAGAACACCCAGGGACACTGAATGGGCTTTCTAAATATAGCTTTTTCTTACTTCAAAGGCCTTTTAGAAGAATACCACACTTCATGAAAACTTGCCCTTTATGAAGGGCACACAGACACTAAGGTCAGCAATTTTTAGACCTCAACAAGTTTTGAAATATTTCTTTAGTTTGAGAATCCACATTTTGGAGGCATGAAAACTGAAGTGCAGAGAAATTAATATTTTTCCCAGCATCAGATGGCAAGCAAGTACTGTAAAAATTATGGCATTGAATCCCCTGTCTTCTAATCAATTGAATGCCGCTTGTAACAGGTTGCAGTAACTGCTTATTTTCATTGCCCTCAACACCACGTTCCTTCTATGCCTCATCCGTCTTGCTTTTGTGAGAAGGATGATAGTATTACCTGCAAGTATTAGCTGTGAGAAATATTTTTCAATTTTACTTTTTTGTAACTCACTCTTGAAATGCTGTTTCTGTGTTAAAAATTTGTGAGAACATTTTCCTTTCTTCTTTAAATGACTCTGCTTGCATTTGCACTTACAGGTGAATTACTGTATAACGTTAAGTATAAAAACACATTTTAGTAGAGGAGATTATAGTTGGAGACAATAAGGTGGGGACTGGAGTTGTCATACCTTAGAGGGAGATGGCAGAGAGAGACAATGTTGGCTGGACCTAATCTATTCTAGCCTTCCTTAACCTATTTATGCCTAGTGTTCCATTATTGGAACGCTAAACTTGTGGGAGTCATTTACATCCCACTGCTCAAGGTCGTCACCAAAGTCTGACTTTTCACAAAAGAAATTTGCAACCTCCGGCATCAATGGGTTAATTGAAGTCCCAGAGTGATTTCTGTTGTTTGCATTGCCACAGGCGAGGGAATACAGAAAGCAACAAGATTTTTGTGTTTTCCCATTTCATATTAATTTCCTAAGGATTTCTATAAGACTTGAAATATATATGTAAAACAGCTTATTTTTAATACTCATTTGCATTTTAACATGTTGATAAGTAGCATTAAAACTCAATAGTTATGCTTAACCCTGTTCTATAATTTCTAAAAGTACTAGGAAGAGTGAGAGTGTGTGTGTGTGTGTGTGTGTGTGTGTGTGTGTGCTGCCTTTGCAACCAAGAAAATAAAGCTCAGTTGAAAAACAATTATTTTCATGTAGATAATAATCAGATTTGATAGTGGGGCCAGCAATTGGTAAGTTTAAAAGTCACCCTACGTGACTTATATATGCAGCTGGGTTGAACACCTCTATTCAGATGAAGCACTTAGTTGGAAGTATAGCCAAGCAAGGCTATAATTTCACATCTGAAAACTGTTTTATCCTGAGTTATTTGCATAGTGCTTATTCTATGTGTTTATAGTGTCTTTGGTTGTGTTATAAGATATTAAAAGTTGGTGTGAATTAAAGAAGTAACATGCAATGATTAAAGCCTAGAAGATAAGCACCAGATCTTCTAATTATCACTCAAATGAGTTTGGTTGACACAAAATATTATGGGAATTAGACACAAACATTGTTAATGCATAATGCTGAAATAAAAAGTCTTATAGTTATGTAAATATGAAAGACATTCTAATTTGTACCACAAGGTAATGAATTCAAGCATTTTTATTTTTAAGTATTTACTTTGTGCCCTGAATTGTTCATAAAACACTTTCCTAAAATTTAGAGTGCAAACTAGAAAATATAAATCTCAAGTAGTTTGTATTGTAGTCAAAGGAAAGATTTTGAGATCCTTTAATGCATCAGTTCACAGAAACCTCTTCATCAGATGGATTGGTATTTATTTGTTAAAATTAATGTTTACCATTTTAAATAGTTTCTTGAACATTCCTGGTAATGGAATAGAGTCATAATAACAATTTCTAGTCTTGATAATAGAGTCAATAGTAGAGCTGCTCATATTGATTGCAACTTTGATAATATACAACGTGTCATGATTTTCCCAGATAACAACTTGTCTCTTGGCCAAAATAAATACACATATTGTTTATCTTGTTACCTAATAAATTTTTTTATTTTGTTAATATTGTGATTTGATCACATCTTTTCACTAATATTTAAAAATAGTTCAGTGGATAATCTCATTTTGAACTATTGATTGCTATATTCATTATATATTTTATATACATGGGTATATTTCTCATTAGCCAAATGAATACTTTCTTATTTACACTTACATTTAAATCACATTTCTGTTCTTCAGTATTTTCTTTTCTCTAGAGCCTATTCTACTGACTTAAAATAGCCTGAAAAATTTGAAAATTATATTTAAAACAAGTGTATGGAAAATCTTTGAAATAACTTATAACAGTGTCAGAGAAAAAGAGGATTACACATTTCACTGAAAAGCATTCCATTAATAAAAAGATTAACAAAAAATTCTAACAACATTCAGACAGGTAATAGCAATGAAAAACATTAATTATGATACTGAACAATTACATTTGCAAAAAATGCTATATAGGAAATTAGCATCTGCAGAGAAGATGTTATAAATTGGCAGTGATTATGTGTAGATTTAAAATATGCTGAAACATGGTCATGGCAACTGTTTTTCTTTTTGGCTGAAAAGAGGCATATTGAAGTGTTTAAGCACTTTTTCAGTTGGAGTAGATATTTAGACACTACAGAAAGTGCTTGCAGAATAGCAGATATTAACATGTGTATGAAATATGTGTTTTTAATTAATGTATTGTCATTCATTCAGAAAAGATCACCGAGTTTAACTTAAATATAGCATTGTGACATATTAAAATGGCATTCTTAGACTTTCCATGTTGCTGTTCCTTTTGCCTTCACTAAACAGCACTGGCCTCTCATTTATCCAAGTTAGAAATCTAGACGCAACTCTAAAATTGTCAACCTAGAATCCCCTACCTTCATGCTTCCCATTCAATAAATCACTAATTTCTGACTCTCCTATTTCACCAGGCAGTCTTCTCCACTGTACCCCTGCTCTCTTATTCTCATGGCCTAGCGTCTCTGCCTCAACCTGCCAATCGAAGTCACTTCTAGTTCATTATGAGCAGGGTCATTTTTGAGCTTTCCCCCATCCTGGGCAATTGCACTTTTGGAAGCTCCATACTACATTTTATCAAATATATTAAAATGTACCAAATCACATATTTAATATAATTTATTACATAACTAAGTAGGAGATGCATTTTATGAGTTGTAATATTAGTGCTGATAATATTAAATAAACATACTTTTAATCTCAATTTTGCATTTTAAAAAGTACTTTGGAAGCCTTTTTTTAGGTGTCAATATTTTTCTAGGTCTTCTCAAGAGAGTGTGCTTTTACTATCACAAGGCAAAACAGCCCTGACAGTGAGGCAACTGAATATGAGGACCATCATCTGGATAATTAAACCAGATTTGTGGGAGATGGAATAGGAAGTCTTTGTAGAACAAATACAGAAATCAAGAAAAAGATGGTGGTGTCATTAATACTCTGCATAGCAGATCATAATATTCAAAACCCAGATACTGTTGAGATATCAATAGACTGTCACCCTATGGAGTAATACTTCAAAACATAATGTAAACTACTTACATATTTAAAAAGAAATATTGATGGCAAACCATTAACAGAAAATGAAGTAAGTTTATACCCCAATGCAAATATTGGAAAATGGTAACTGTAAATGGTTGAATCACCTACTAGTTTCATGACTTAAGATTTCTAAACCTTTATTATTTAATCTTTAAAAGTGAAATAATGAGAATACTATTTTGAGAGAGTTCTTAAGAAATTTAAGTTATATACTCCATATACAAAGAGTGTGATATCTGGCACATATGTGATATTTATTTTTGTTATTGCTATTATTCATAAGGCACTATTAAATCGTAGCAGTTTTGTTATTCTTATGGTCAGTATTATATCTTGGAACAGACCAGAAAATATTACTGAACTTGACTAGATCCTTTTTGTGATTTTAAAGATGAAAAGTTAATATAAGTTATTTTGAGAACTGTGTCAGTGTTCTAAAATCCTTTGAAAATCTAAATATTTATTTAACATAGGAGGAAAACTCATAGATAAATGAGAGGTTATAGATTTTAAAAGTATCTTTCTTCCTTGGACTCTTACAGAGCCAGTCAAGGAAAAGACAAAATAAATAATTTGGCAAGTGTTATATAACAAAGAACACCACCAGCCCCAGGCCCTTAATGCGTTTGCGATTTTGATATGAATAAACCCTGCTCCCCTTTCTGACGTCAGTACTGCCGCTGACTGGGTAAGACATTGGTCAAGTCGATTAACCTCTCGCTGCTTTTGTTTCTTCTTTTGTAATGTGCAAGTAATATTACTTGTCACTTGCCAACCAGCAGTACTTCTGCAGCTAATTGACTGTCTCAGCAGGGGTATTGCAAAGATTAGCAGATAAATGATTTATAATCCCTTTGAAATATTAAATAAATGAATAAATGATATAAAAAGCCGTAACAAGAGAACAGAACAAATTATTCTATGCTTTAATTTGCTACTTTCATCTTATATATTTGATGAAAAACTTAAAAGAGGGAGCCATCAACAAAGTGAAAATAGGTTAGATTACTCGGGACTCTAGGTGCTTTCTATTGCTGTTATTTTAAAAAGTATTTTGTTATCATTGTGAATATAAGAAAAGAAAGTGCTAGAGATCATAATTGCATTTATCTTCTTAAGTTTATAAAAAATATTTTATTAGACAGGAAAATGAACTGGGTAAGAATAAGGACACAAGCTCTCTTAGCCTAGTTTTACTATGAACAACTGTATGACCTCGATCAAGTTACTTACACAAGGAGGATCTTGAGTAAGATAATCAAGAACAATCTACACAATACGTTTTGTGGATTTAGGAGCAAAATACAAAACTCTGTGCCATATGTTGCAGTGGATTTGAAAATCAACGACCCAGAAATATAATATAAAGAGGTCAACGTGAAAATAATAAATTCTCATATAAGACAGAATTAAATCAACACAATAACAAAGTTATTTATTCTACCTGGAGATGGAGAAAGAGTGTAACTGGAAAGATGAAAAAGGTTGAGAAGACCAACAGGAGAATACCAAGAGTATTACATGTGCTGCTGTGATTGGACCTTATTATGAACAGAAGGGATACTGTGAGAAACGAGGCTAGTAAAGTAGATTGGCTTCAAACTCTTAAGGGCCATCAAAAAATTGAACTATGTTTTGTGGGTTCCTAGGAACAACTGAAGATTTTTGAGCACTATTTATGTTTTATAAAGTTAATTCTGCTGACCCTTTAAAGGGTAAATTGGAGAAGAGATTTAGATAAGTTGAGTTGTTAGACTACAGTTGCAACAGTCAAGAAAGAGATGATGAAGGTTGTTGCCAGAAGAATGGAATGAAGAATATTTAAGAGAGATTGAATAGATGGAATTAACTAGTGAGTTTTGAGAAATTATTGGATGTGAAGAATTAGTGAGAGGGAGTAATTGAATACAATTCTGAGATTTCTATTATTGATACCTGAGAAAAAAGTGGAGATATAAACAAAATAATAGAAAGAATGAACAGTTTTGTGAGCAGAGGTGGAGATGAGGAAAGCAAGAGATCCCATTTTGAATATACTGAATTTGAGATTTTTAAAGACATCCATAGTGGAGTATTTAACAGTCAGTAGAAATTCTCTAGTGAAGCTTTAAAAAATATCAGGTCCCAGAATTATAGATTTGAGTAGCATCAATTCACAGGTGGCAGTTAAGGTTATTAGGGTAAATGGGATTACCAGAAAGAGCATAAAAAACAAAAAGGAGAATAAAGATTTATTTTAAGAGATAAGTAGTGGGAAAAGCAAGAAGTACAGGAAGATTATAAAGCAGCCAAAAGACTACAGTAACTACGGCAGCCAAGGGAGAAGAACATTTCAAAAAGAAAAAAAAGACCAGGTGCGGTGGCTCACACAGGTAATCCCAACACTTTGGAAGGCCGAGGTGGGTGGATCACCTGAGGTCGGGAGTTCGAGGCCAGCCTGACCAACATGGAGCAACCTCATCTCTACTATAAAAACAAAATTAGTTGGGCATGGTGGTGCATGCCTGTAATCCAAGCTACTCAGGAGGCTGAGGCAGGAGACTCTCTTGAACCCGGGAGGCAGAGGTAGCAGTGAGCCAAGATTGTGCCATGGCACTCCAGCCTGGGCAACAAGAGCAAAATTGCAACAACAACAACAACAAAAAGAACAACAAAAAAACTGCCATGTAAAATGCTATATACAATTTGATATGAATGACTATTGTGAAAAGACTTGCATTTGGTGAATAATCTGTAGTGATAGTTCCTGGGAAAACAGTTCTCCTTAGATATATGTATAAAATTACAAGGGGAATTAAAAATAAAGCAGTGTAGAGGAAGCAGGGAAAACTAGTATCTACCTCTTTTCCTATATGGGAGTAAATGAAATAAAAAGAGATGAATGTCTTAAAGAACATACAGGATTGATTGTTCCATTGCACTCCAACCTGGGCAACAAAGCGAGACGCTGTCTCAAAAAGAAAGAGAAAAAAAAGAAAGAAAGAGAAAAAAATACAGAGTTAAAAGATAGAAGATTTTATAACAGGGAAAATGTAAGCAATTTGAAAGATGTTAAAGAAGTAGCTGAAGTAAAATCGTGACTCCAGAAGCAAGAGGCAGAATTGAAGGAATGATAATGGAGGCGAAGATAGAATCAAGAACACCAGTCAGGTATTAATAATGGTGGGCAAAAGGACTCTTGAATAAAGAGATGGATGACTTTAAATGTGACAATAAAGAAAGAGGATTGAAGATGAATGATGACCTTGGTCTCCACAAAGTTATTAGGTAAGATTTGCTATGGGGAGTAAGAAAGCAAGATACAAATAAAATTTAAAGAGCATAGAAAAAAAAATTGTTTTTATTAAGGATAGTATAGGGGTAAACCAGAAATTAGTATAAGGATTTATGAGTAGCTTTGAGGTCACTCATTGCCCAATTATAAAAATATTTTCTAAAGAAAGATAATACTTCTAACATTTTAAACATTTACAGGTGAAGTTTCTCATTTTAAAGTTTTTATGTGTTAAACATTGTAGGGGGAAAAAGTATTTGAGTCTGATCTAAAGAAAGTTTGAGAGGAGAAATGAAGTAATGTTGCCATTCGGGGAGGGGGGGGAAAGGCTGACATTTGCAGGAATTATGCAAAAGCAAGGCGGGGGTGGGCAGGGAACTGCTGGCACTTTTGCACTAAGCAAGTCAGCGGCACCAAACTTTCCTAGTGATCTATGTATTCTGCACCCCTACACACTCACAACTAGTATTTTTTTTAGTGCCAGGCTTACCTAAGAATGTACTTGATGCAGCAGTAAAAAAAAAAAAATTCATTTTCTTGAATCTCGACCTTTGAGTACACATCTTTTTAATATTCGTGTGATGAAATGGGACATCTCATGAAGTACTTCTGTTGTGTATCAAACACATGGTTATCACAAGTAAAGCACCTTGTGCAACTGTGGGTTGAGAGCTGAGCTAGACACTATTTTCTTGGATCACCATTTTTACTTGAAAGAAGTGACAGGCAAACTGCAGTTGTACAAACTTGGACATTTGGCAGAGATTTTCTTGAAAATGAACAAAGTGACCTTGTCACTTCTAGGAAAGCAAAATCTAACAGTATCTTTTGCCAGTGAAAAAATCTGAACTTTCAAACAAAAGTTATAATTTTGGAAAACTTCTTATCTGACCCTGTGAATTTGTCAGTTTCCCAATTCTTAAAGACTTTTCAGATGAGATAGGTGGTATTGCTAACAAATGTGATATTGTATAATTAAATGTGCTACCATTTGGGAAATTTACATAACCCAGTGTACCAATATTTTCCAGATGACCAATGTCTGATAGTTTAAAAAAAAAAAAGGAAAAAAATGTGTGGACAAAAGACCATTTCAAACTGCAAGAAAGACAATGGGAACTTTCTAAAGGCAGAGTATGGAAAGCATATTCATATGACTTTAGATTCCACATTGAAGAAAAGCCACAATTATCTGAAAAAGCTATTAAAATTCTCCTCACTTTTCCAGCTAAAATAATAATATCTCTGTTAAGCCAGATTCTCTTATATACTTCAACTAAAACAACATATTAAGAGAGACTGAATGCAGAAGCAAATATGAGAAGCCAGATGTCTTTTATTAAACCAGACATTTGCAAAATTAAGCCAGAGAGTTACAAATGTAAATCAATGCCACGCTTGTCACTATTTATTTATTTTTTTGCTTTGGAGAATATATTTTATTGTCATTAAATATTTATATAAAGTATAATGGGTTTATTAATAGTATTTGAGGTGAATTAGTAATTATTTAATTTTTTCAATTTTTCTAATTTCCGATATGTTAAATATTGGTAGATTTATCCCTGGCAAATGAAAGCTAAGTGGAGTTCTTCATAATTTTTGAGCATGTAATAGATATCTGAGACCAAAACAATTCAGAAATACTAATGTAGACCAAGCATTAAACACGTAGTAAACTGCTCAAGGGCTTTAAACATGCTTCCCATGATTTCACAAAGTCAAAGTTGAGAAGTTGTATAATTGCATTTTGTAACAGTGGAATAAGGAGAATTTTCTTTCTTTTTTTTTCTTTCTTTCTTACTTAAATCATAGTATTCAGATTAAAGAGAAGTCTTCAGTGCATGCTAATGACATTCTCTCCATTCTTTCCTCCAAGTCTGTGAATCTCATTTCATGTGTCCCATTTACAGGAGTAAAATTAGCATGTTATCCAGTCACCATTTGGCTCATGACTCAATGTCACTATAAAAATCATTTTAGCAACATCATAGTCCCAACTTCTAGAATCCATCGATGTGGAACACTTCAGTTTGTTTAACGTAGGAGACGTAAGTACATGCTTTTCATAGCCTCTTGAAATCTATCTAAATCTATAAATTCTACCTTCTGCTTTATTCACTCAAAAAATTTGTGTGTATGGAATTTTAAAAAGATAGCATAAAAAAGGAAAACACAGATCATGAGTCTCAGTTTTGAAATCCATTATATAAAGTATTTGTAGAGCAGCAATATTGCTTCTGTTGCTAAAGAGTAAGAGAGTGAGGCTGTTTTAAGAATGGGGAAAAGAAAGAGCAAGCTTATTTCTAATTCATAGATTTTGATTGAATTTTTAGATGTCAGGTTTTAGAGATTTATGCTTTAAAATGTAATACAACTTTAGTTCAGTATTTAAATAATAAAGTGTCCATTTCCCTCTTTTCCCTATCCCATAGGGCCGAATATTAGTATAATTGCATCTTTGGTATAACTGGATACAAAAGAGTAACACCATATTACCTTGTCTGTATTCAATACTATCATTTGGTTATGTCTAGAAAATTCCAATTATAGCAACATAGACAGGAAACTCTAGTAAAGAGTCAAAGTCTACTTTTAATAAGTTTTCCAGATTTTTTCCTGATTATTTTTATAAAGTCAGAATATGTGCTACTTGCTGGTCTATTACACTTCCATCTGCTGCTGACATTTATCTGGCTTTTTTTGAACTTTGTAATTTTGGGGGGTGAATATCTGTCAACCATAATTTTTATGGCTGTTCTCCAGAATTTCAAAGCAGAAGTACAAGTCATCTATACAGGTATACTTGACGTAAAAGATATTTATCTCTTGGAGTCATATCACTAAATTAGCAGTGTCTAAATGCTTGACTGAAAAAAAAAAAACCATAACCACCATGCAGGTAAAAATATCTATTTTTGAGCACTTAAGGGGAATTAACTAAAAGCACTATAATCATAGAGAAAATCTGGAGTATACAATATATATTTTGTTTAAAAATGTAATTGTATGCTTTCCTTCATTCACATATTTGGTGTGTGTTGTTTGTTAGCTATTGTTCTTTTATTGGAAAATAGACCTATTTAGAGAAAGAAAACATAATTAGCAATGAAATATTACTTTTATAGCAATAGCTATTTGTATTATAATAATTATATTGGCTAGTGTAATTGGATATCCATTACTTAGTTTCCATGTTACTTTAAAGAAGCAGAATTGGATGCCCATTGAACTAAAAATATATTTCAACTTTACAGGAATAACCTCTTCTCACAATTGTCCACATTGTCTTTCATTCAATTGAAATGAAAGCTATATATGAAGATTTTAAAAGTAAGCACAATATACTTTTATGTCTCTCATAACCTCATTTCTTCCTTCCTGTGTTCATTACTTGGGAGTGGACTAAATAAAAATTCAGAGTAAGTTGTTGGTTACCCTCGTACAAGTAGGATTGCCACCAGGATCTTTTAAAAATCCCAAATAGATAAATCATAATACAAGACACTTTCTTTTAATATATACCTTCCCATGGAAATTTTTACCACTTTCTCTGCCTCATTTTTGGTATTTCAAATCTTTTAAAAACTATTTTCAGCAAGGAGAATTAGATATAAAACCCTACAAGGGTATGTATTATTATGGCAGTTAGAAATGATAATGGCAAAAAACAGGGACCTTTATTGCAAAGTACACCGCCCTTTACAGAAAACCCAAAGACATATACCCATAGTTTAAGTCATGGTAATATGTATGATTTCATGGTTACTTAAAATCTCTGAGACTTATTTTCTTCATCTGAAAAATGAGGATTTGTTTTCCTATTTTACAGCATTGTTATCAGATCAGAAATAATAGCACTTGTGCTTTTTTAAGCCTATTTGTTTCTTTATTTGTTTTTTTGAGATGATGTCTCTCTCTGTCACCCAGGCTGAAGTGCAGTAGCCCAGTCTTGGCTCACTGCAACCTCCGCCTCCTGGGTTCAAGTGATTCTCCTGCCTTGGCCCCCTGTACAGCTGAGATTACAGACGTGCGCCACTACGCCCAGCTACTTTTTGTATTTTTAGTAGAGACGAGGTTTCACCATGTTGGTCAGACTGGTCTTGAACTCCTGACCTCGTGATCTGCCTGCCTTGGCCTCCCAAAGTCTGGGATTACAGGCATAAGCCACCATGCCTGGCCTAAGCCTATGTTTTTAAAAGCTATAAAAAGAGACTAAGATTGAAAATTATTGTGAAAAGAGCTTGAATATGTCTTGTGACTCCACCTCTCCTTAAATATTTATAAGATGTTTTTGCTAGGTTGATGTGCATGTTCAGTTCTAAACCTTTGAAGTAATGTAGAAACCAAACACTGTGTTGGTTAATGGTAATGCAGATAATGAAAATATCTTTACCACTAATAACACTGAATTATTCCGAGGTCCAAAAACTTTATTCAAACTCTGACTTACTCATAGACAGGCTGCCTGGTAAAGTAAAAAGTGTGGGCAGGAACTTTGCAGACTTAAGTTCCAAGTACTTAATTCATTAACTATGTGAATACGGGCAGATTAAATTATTAACTATGTGAATATGGTCAGATCACTTGAATTATCTGGTCCTCAGGTTCTTCATCTATAAAACTTCTAGACTGAAGTAGATGAATTTTTAGGATTTAGTAATTTAGTACAATCAGGAAGCAGGAAAGTTTTCTGTGGTCACCGATAAAAGGTGATTAATATATTTCTTCCTCATTGGTCAGTTCTATTTAACATATTCTTATTTAACACTAGCAAACAACTCTGCTAGAAATTGTATGTGATTAAAATATTAACAAAATGCAGTTTCTGCCTTATTAGAACCTGTAATGGATATCAAGGGAAAGAAATGAGGGAAAATATATTCTCCAACATGTGTCATGTTAATGGGCAGTGGGTAATGACATTAGAGGTGGAAGGAAATAAAATCAATAGCATGTCTTAGAAAGACAGGTCAATTCATCCAAAAAAGAAAGAATGGTGATTATACTGAGAAATGTTGTTTGAAAAAGGAAGAATTTTTAGAGAATTTGTAACAGATGTCCTGTATCTTCTCAAAGGAAGATGCAGAGTCGTCTCTTAAGGTAGGTGGTGTCTGGTGTGTAGACTGGAAAGGCTTTGGAATCCTTCCCAAAGAGAATAGCATAAGGAAGAGTCAACTAGAGGTGAACCGAAGAATTTCTGGGCAACTCCATCCAAGTGTATACTAATAATAGAGCCAGAAATTTCTAGTTGAGCCAATTGGCACAATTTTGTGACTTTTTCTGGTAACACTCAACCACCCAGTACTGAGATCAGAGAAAATATACTATAGTGTTTTCCCAGCAGTGAAGTGTAGGTACAGAAGTAAAGATAACAATAGATCAAAGGAACTTCTTGATGCTAATAAAAAAAACTACATAAAGTAGTGCGTAACTGATTCAAGTAGGGCTGGACCTAGAGGAAACTAAAAAGTGATTCAAGGAATTAAAGACAGCATCAGTATAAAGAATTGGTTCATTGAGTATAAGAGAAAAGAGAAAGAAAAGGTGGCTGTGACGAGAGGAGAGAATTTCCAAATTCAGAATTTTACAAATGAGGTGGTTTTGGTTTATTTTTGTTTGTTTTGCTTCCAACTTTTATTTTAGGTTCAAGGGGTACATATGCAGGTTTGTTACATGGGTAAATTGCATATTTAGGGGGGTTGGTGTGCAGATTATTTTATTACCCAGGTAATAAGCATAGTACCCTATAGTTTTTTGATCCTCACCCTCCTCCCACCTTCCATCCTCAGATAGGCCCTGGTGTCTATTGTTCCCTTCTTTTGTCCATTTGTACTCAGTTTATATGTGAGAATGTGCAGTGTTTGGTTTCCTGTTCCTGCATTAATTTACTTAGGATAATGGCCTTCAGCTCCATCCATGTTGCTGCAACAGACATGATCTCATCCACTGTTGATGGGCATTTAGGTGGATTCCATGTCTTTGTTATTGTGAAAAGTGCTGATGAACATACGTGTGCATGTGTCTTTATGGAAGAATGATTTATATTCCTTTGGGTATATACCCAGTAATATGATTGCTAGGTCTAATGGTAGTTCTAAGTTCATGGAGAAATCTTTAAAATGCTTTCCAGAGTGGCTGAGCTAGTTTATATTCCCATCAGTAGTGTAAAAGTGTTCTCTTTTCTCTGCAACTTCACCAGCATCTGTTAATTTTTGAATTAATTAGTAATAGCCACTCTAACTGGTGTGAGGTGGTATCTCATTGTAGTTTTGATTTGCATTTTTCTAATGATTAGGTTGGCCAGTTTTTCGTATGCTTGTTGGCCATGTGTGTATCTTCTTTTGAGAAGTGTCTGTTCATATCCATTGCCCATTTTTAATGGAGCTGTTTGGTTTTTGCTTTTATTTATTTATTTATCTATCTATCTATTTATTTATTTATTTATTTATTTATTTATTTATTTATTTCGAGATGAAGTTTCACTCTTTCCACCCAGGCTGGAGTGCAGTGGGCGTGATCTCAGCTCACTGTGACCTCTGCTTCCCAGGTTCAAGTGATTCTCCTGTTTCAGCCTCCTAAGTAGCTGGGATTACGGGCACCCAACACCAGACCTGGCTAATTTTTGTATTTTTAGTAGAGACGGAGTTTCACCATTTTGGTCAGGCCGGTCTCGGACTCCTGACCTCAGGTGATCCACCCACCTTGGCCTCCCAAAGTGCTGGGATTACAGACGTGATCCACCGCTTGTTGATTTGTTTAAGTTCCTTTTCAGTTCTGGATATTAGAATTTTGTCAGATGCATAATTTGAGACTATTTTCTGCCATTCTGTGGTTTATCTGTTTACTCCGTTGATAGTTTCTTTTGCTGTGCAGAAGCTCTTTAGTTTAATTGTGTCCCCTTTGTCAATTTTTGCTTTTGTGGCAATTCTTTTTGGAGTCTTTGACATAAATTCTTTGCAAGGGCCTATGTCCAGAATTGTATTCCCTATGTTTTCTTCTAGAGTTTTTACAGTTTTAGGTTTTACATTTAAGTCTTTAATCAATTGAAATTGACTTAGTCTTTGAATTGATTTTTGTACATGGTGAAAGGAAAAGGTCCAGTTTCAATCTACATGTGGCTAGCCAGTTATCCCAGCACCATTTATTGGAGAGTCCTTTCCCCATTGCTTGTTTTTGTCAATTTTGTTGAAGATCAGATGGCTTTAAGTGTGGCTTTATTTCTGGGTTCTCTAACCTGTTTCATTGGTCTCTTTGTCTGTTTTTGTACCAGTGTCATGCTGTTTTAGGTTACTGTAGCCTTGTAGTACAGCTTAGAATTGGGTAGTGTGATGCTTCTGGTTTTTTATTTTTATTTTTCTTAGGGTTGCTTTGGCCATTTGGGCTCTTTTTTGGTTCTTTATGAATTTTAGAATGATTTTTTTCTAATTCTGTGGAAAGTATCATTGGTAGTTTGCTAGGAATAGCATTGAATCTGTAAATTGTTTTGGGGAGTATGGCCATTTTAATGATAGAAATGAGAGGGTTTTGAGTAATCAGTTTTTATACCTTTTTACATTTTATTTCCAAGATTTAATCAAGAGTATATGTTACTCCTCTCAAGTAATGACTTACTGAGGGGAGCGTAGGGGCTGTTTTTCTGGACTGAGAGCAGTACTTGATCACTGAAAATATTTAGAATTGCTGGTGCATGGTGCATAGTGGTAATAAAAAGCAAACTGAATTTTGGTCCATTTCGTTAACAAATTGTACAGACAATGCTCTCACTTACTGCTTATCCCTAGGATGAACTACTTTTCACTCAACGCCCCCCACCTGATCGCAAGTTCTCTCTGGAGTTGAAGAATGACTAAAATGGTATTAGAGAAAGATAATTTTATAATGTAAACTAAATGTCAACAAACTATGGCATGTAGGCTAAATCTAGCCCATTCCCTATTTTTGTTAATAAAGTTTGTTTATAACATTTGTTTTACGTATTGGCTGTGGCTGCTTTTTTACTGTAAGGACAAAGTTGAGTAGTTGGAATAGAGATCATGTGACCCTAAATATGTACTACCAGGCCCTGTACATTAAAGGTTCCCAGACCTTTGATTTAAATATTTAGGATCAGAAAAGGCATTACTTGTTTTGTGAACCTGCAAACAGGACAGTTGTTTCACATTCATATACTAGGTTGGTAGTTTAACAGTTGTCTTTGTTAAATGTTTAGCATTGACTACCATTATATTTACCTATTAATTTTACTTTCTTTTGTAGTCCCTGCTATGTGGATATTTGGTAGCAATGACTGATGTGGAAACTACGTATGCAGATTTTATTGCCTCAGGAAGAACAGGTAGAAGAAATGCAATACATGATATCCTGGTTTCCTCTGCAAGTGGCAACAGCAATGAATTAGCCTTGAAATTAGCAGGTCTTGATATCAACAAGACAGGTAAGTCATCTGGCACACATTTCTCTGTAAGCATGGAATGATTTGCAGCATTTTACTAAGTGGGATTGAGGCACTAAAGTCATCTTTGAAAGTAATCTAATATAAAGAGTTTTAAACAATCTAAGGCAAGATGAAAGTCTGAGACTAATCTCTTAATCAATCCTGCTCTATTTTCAGTGATGTCTCTTTAGAAGGCTTCTCACTTAAATGCAGAGTCCTTAATCTGATTTTATTAATGCAATCAATAAAACACATGGTGTGTTTTTTTAAAGCCTAATTTCTACAAAAGCTGAAATTGCTTATGTAGAGTATTTAACTAAGTTGGAGCGCCTACCTTTGACAATATTGGCCACCTCTAACATTTACTAGATAGATATTTAACAAGATTTGCAGGTAATTCTGATAGACTTCAATTCTAAAAACAATTTTAGAAAAACAGAGTCTCCAGGGCTAATTTTATTAAGAATGGAAGTAAAATGATCTGTTACATTAGTAAGTCTTAGGTAAAAGGGTCTTTGATTTCCCATTCCAGATAGAATGGGTTTGTGAAAAATATGTCTCCTTACTGGGTCTGGAATTCTTACCCAAGGAGTCTATCTTCATTAATGAAAAAGAAAAACAAGTTTGATGGATTAAAATACTTGACAGTTTTACTTCTGAGTATTAGAATAAGTTCCCTGACAGTTCCTCCACCCGTAGCTTTTGCAGATATCAAAGCTGAATGTGTTTCCCTGAGAAGACTTGTGTAAAAATAACCTTTAAAAGTGAAAAGAATTCACAATTAGGGAACCCTGATATTATGTGCATGGAAAGCACTTATCACAGTTTCTGACTCTTAATTATTCAATATGTCTTCGCTGTTAGAATTTTTAAGGTAAAACATTTAGATTATTAGAAAACGGAGTCAGAGTATATGCATATATAGATTAATGAAACGGCTCAGCAACATTACTTTAAAATACATAAGGACAGTATTTTATTCAATGGCTAAAGCTCGGTACTTCTCAGACTGGTCTTTTCAAATTCAGATTAATAATAAAACTTTAACGTTACCACTTTGGAATACATAGACCTGTGTGTATCTTAGGTTTCATTGTTGTGCTATTATTGCTACCAGTAGTTACTTCCCAGAACAGCTCTGAGAAAGATGGTATAGGAAATTATTCCAATTTGGTAACATGAGATGGATAAATACAGTTTGCTGCAGTCTTGCATAATATTTATATTTTGTTTTTCTTACACATATGCTATTTTAAAGAGTCTGCATTAATTTTAGCCACTCTTAATATTAGGACATTTTTATTCATAGTGTAATTTAATTTCTTCTTTTTCTATTTTTCCTGAAGTTGAGAATTGTTAGTCCTAAGACCATTTTATTTTCCTGAAAACATATTAAATTATTATAAATTACTTAAATAATAAATTGAAATTTTATATTAATAAATGTAAATAAAATAATTTTATATTCATTATATTATAATTAATTTAAATTATCTTTATACTTCCAAATGTCTTCTTTTCTAAATATTTTTGCATGCTAATTGCAATTCACTAGGCTCTTGCAACATTTGCTGTTTCTCTTAAAATTATGAAGTCCAAAACCAGGAACAGTATACAAAGCAATAACTTTGTTTATTCTAAGTACAAAAACTAATAACTGCATAACATGAAGATCTAAAATATAAAAAAAGACAAATATATAATGACAAATTCAATGTCACTAAGAATTGTGAAGAATTTCCTTTCTAATTCATAAATGTTTCAGCTTCATTTTAGTTTATACTCAACAATATTGTTGCTTCATGTTTACTTTTATTTGTTAATAAGCATCTGTTTAGCAACAGTCTCTATGTTTGCAGCATAATGCTAAGCCCTGAGAAGTGTCCCCAGACACCTAGAAGGTCCCAAGCCCCATGGGAGTCAAGTTCCTCATCTTGTATTTATACAATCACTTTCATCCTGAAATATTCTACTGTCTTAGAGATGCCCTAATTTGACTTCATTTCTTTGGTTACCAAAAGCTTCTCCTGTTTATCAAGTTCTTATTGCATGCTAATTTACACATCTCAGAACCAGGCCATCTGTGCATCATGGGAGCCTCTCATAATAAAATAGTGCATGAAAATGACATATAATGTCTGGTCATACCCTTGGTACTGCTTTACAAGAAAATATTTTTATGTAGAAGAATTGATTTTAATTTTCCTAAAGATTTAATGTTGTTGGAGTACGGTGGGGTGCTTCGTGTGTACTTGCTAAGAGTAGAGGAGAAACTGCCTTATAACATTATGGTCCAAAGAATAGAGCAGCCCACTTACCTGCCTTTATTTGAATTATGATAACAAACCCTTAGCAAATATTGATTCGTTTATATTATTGCAACACCTGAAAACATTTTGTCCACCAAGTCATATTGGCTGCCTGATAACCAAATATCTCATGCAGATATTTGAATCTTTGAGTCTGAAATTGCCAACAGCTTGTACTTATATAATGTGACCTAATATGGAGTGAAAGCATTGAAATGTTTGCTATACCACTGGCTAAGATTGCTACTGAGGGTGCAGTTATGAGGCTGGTTTTATTAGAATTGTGCACATGTTCTCTAAGGGCAGACCAGAGGCCATTATAACTATTTGACAAGGGACTGGCCAGCTGACATAGTGTCCTTTCATTTTCCACTATTGCTTTTACTTTGAACTAATAGAACCTCTGAGAAATTAGCTGGGTTATCATCAAGTGCTATAAAAAAGAGAAAATACAGTTTTAAAATATTTCTTCAAATAAGACAATCAGGCATAAAAACGTAAACATGCTCTCACTTCTGATTTCTACTTAAAGACATTTCTGATTTCTGCAGCCTGTGAAACTATATCTAAGTGACATGACCTGGTCATGAGATTTCTGAGCTATTTATCCGAAGCTTAGCTGATCACTAACTACTCTGAACATTTGAATGTTATTCTGTTTTTGAGCCATGCTGTCCCAAGTTCACAGAATTGATCAGTCCTTGAAAACTCCAGTGGCGAACTGACTACCAAGAAAATATACTTTTCCCTTCAAGGGTTTCGGATCTCTTTAGTATTTCTGAAGTTACCAATATGACATACTGAGAGTTGGAAATAAAAGCAATCATTTTTATTTTGCCTGTATTCCGTTTTTGTTTTTCTTTTGCAGAAGGTGAAGAAGATGCGCAACGAAGTTCTACAGAACAAAGTGGGGAAGCCCAGGGAGAAGCAGCAAAATCTGAAAGCTAACACCCCACTTTGACCCTCGACCACACCTGACAATGTCTCAAATCTCCAGGAGTGTCTGGAATGCATTTGTTTCCATGAGTGAAAAGAGGAAAAAGAAAATGGCTGTGCTGCATTGCAGGAACCTGCTCATTATCATGTTAAAAATGAGGGCAGAGGCTGTGGCTGCAGGCAGACTTTTCCCTACCTCTGTCATTAGCAATGGTTGAAATCATGTGGCTTGTGTTTGGGCGTCATTTTTGTATGGATCCTTTCACTTGATCATGTGACGAAATGCTTATAGAGAGTAGCACCGACCTAGATGATGATTCTTCCTGTAGCATCTGGCCCCTCACAATGTCAGAGGATTTAATTGTGTCTAATTGCGAAGGGTTGATTGAACCCCAGAGTTTAAATATCTCTGGCTCAAGTGTTCACCCAGTAAAAGAAAGATCCAGAAAGCACTGTTTTTAGCATTATGTATCTGTGTGTTACTGCTGTGTTATTTACACTGTTTTGTATTGTACAATATAGATGCTCAGCACTGCCCCCTTCTCTGATTGCTTATGAAAAACAAAATGATGTGCATTACTGTGAATTTTTATACCACTCATTTTTAAAAGGGCTGTCTTTTTATTTTAGTTTTCCATACTGTGGTGGTGTACACAGGATAGAACACCCTTTTTTAAAACACAGTCTTTCCCCTTGCTCATTATATGTTGATGAGTTGTTTAAGTCTAACAGATTCATCAAGACTCCATTGCTTTATTATACAGACATTTGAAAATATCCATTAATGTGAATATCACCTGAATTCAGTCTGTTTGGTGTCTGCACAGACTGGTATTCAATCTATCAAGTTTGTTTTATTCTCAAGTGGAGAACTTCTCCCACCTTATATATATATATATATATATATATATATATATATATATTTTAATTTATGAGAATTTTGGACAATTGGAAAGGTAGAAAAGAAAAGCCAAGATCATACTAAGGACTGGAAATAATTTGTTCTATGGAATCAAATTTCTCACAATGCTGTATGATACTATTTAAATTTGGAGGACAACTTATCTTCACTAAGCTGAATAAGGTGGAGAAAGTAATCTCCTTGCAATCATGTGGACACCAATCACAAAAGTAAAGCCCTGGTGTTGTGTTTTCATGTCTTTTTTCAGCCCTCTCAGATCCAAATGTTATTATGCACTTTTTAATGTTTGTAAACTTTTACTAATAATTAGTGTGAATTGCATTCTGATACAATAATGATTATCATTAGAAGCTAACAAAATTCTCATTAATACTGTGTTTGATGGCCTCTGCTGTGTTTTAACATCGTGCTTCTTATATGGAAAGTTTTTGTGAGCTGTGTAATCCCTCTGGTCAGTATTATGAAATCATTTGTCAGTGGTAATAAATAAGGAACCAGTAATATGCCAGTGGTTCATGAATTACTGGACAAATAGCAGACAATGGGAGTCCCTTTACAGTAACAAGCCCACTTAGCTGTCCTTGAGGGCTTAGATACCATTCCACATGAAGTAGTTAGAGCAGCATTTCAATAGGTAATTTGTGTGGTTGTGCCAGAAACTCAGCCCTACTATGTAATTACATACAGGATAAAAGGTAAGTCTGCTCACATCTCCTTCTACAGAACATTTCAACTGACTGGAATAAGGGCATGGGTTGCATTTAGTACTCAGTCAGATATTACTAGAAAAAAAGTTAATAATGTGAGCCTTTCCGAGAGCAGAAAGAGGAAAGATTTTGGAATGCTTCCTTCTGTCTAATCCATCAGGGGCCAAAATGCCCAGTAAAATTCAAACACATCACCTATTAATAGACTCACAAGTGAGAAAAGAGGTTCCTAGGGTTACTTTAGGCAATCCCTGGTAAACTGTTTAAACCATCGAACCCCTACAGTCAGTTTTCAGTATCTTCATTTAATATTTTAATAAGTTTCTTGTGAATTTAAACTTCTCTTCTTTCTTAAGGTTGTGAAATTCCAAACTGATTTTATGTGATTTTGAAAAGTTTAGAACCAGTGCTGAGTGTATGTGGAGAGTTTATATTCCTATGTGATATACTATTATTAATGCATGTGGTGCCATGCTTGTCTTTAAATATATAAATAGTGCTAAATTGCAAAGTCATATGGAGCTTTGGATTTAGTTTGACTTCTTACTACTGCTTTGTCTGCTATATTCAAAACCAAAGGTATTCCCAAGCTAGGGAGATACAAATTATTTTTCCAAAATGTGCACATCCTATACATTTTGCTTATTCATGGTATCTTTCAAATTTTATTTTAGTTTCCTTTATTTGCAAGTCAAGAATACACATGGATCTGAATTTTTAAAGAGCGAAGGAAAGGGTAGGAAACCAAGGCCTTGGGTTTGGTAATAGGCATTGGATGCCTATTAACCAACTATTCCTATGCTAATGGCTTTGCAGCTCGTCTTCTCCCATTTGATCCTCAAACAATTCTATTAGAGTGGTATTTTTATCCAGTTTCACAGATTAAAATATAAGCACTCAATAAAATATAACCTTTAGAAGCTTAAAGAGCTGGTAAGTGATGAATTTAGGATTAGTACCCACGTTTGTCAACAATGAGCTTTCCAGTGCACATGTCATAAAATTAGAGCCAACTGCAGAGCTCTCAGGGAACTTTTAGAGATGAACTTCTTCAGCCGCCATATTTTACAGAAGGAAACTGAATCCCAGAAGGAGAAATTGCCTTTCTCAAAGCTCCCTGGATGGGTAATAACACAGATATGAGTAGGTCACACAAAGTATATCTTTTTTTAAAAAAAGAAATTCAATTATGTCTTATTTGGGGGGTGTGTTTCCCAGAAGTTATTTTTCTGGCATGTGGTCTGTAAAAATAGCATGATTCATATTTTTTATATTTCATGCTACTCATTTTGTTTAATTACCAACAAACATGGGGACTTTGGCTTTTTGACTTATTTGCAACAAGCATGAAATTGTTAAATTTACCTTTTATCAATTGTAATCATCCTATGCCAACATATTGTTATCATAAATTCATAGAAATATTTTTCCAATAAATAACAGACATTGAAATTTGATTCTTAGATAATACTGCCAGAACAGTCAATGGTAAATGCCCTATACTTGAGTCTTACTTAGATACAGTGGCAATGCACCATTTTAGAAGATGAATGATACTGCTATTTCTCTTCAGGGAAACAATAATGGATAAAGAAATGTAACTGCCAGGCAGCAAAGCTTCTAAGTGAAACCTGTAGTAGCAGTAGTAGTAGGGAGAAAATGTGTAGTCATCAAGTGAAAATAGGAAAGGATCTATAATTCATGATGTCTTAATAGACCCTAAATTGTTCTTTAATTACAAGAGTGGCAGTCTCTGAAGTCATTTGTGAGCTTGTATGACTTTTGTATTTAGCAATGTTGCATGCTCACATAATTGGTAATTAAAAGTAACACATTTTTCTGAAATGTACACAGTCTATTAAGAGTATTTATTGAATTCACACTATGTATTTGGTGCTAGAGAGTGCTGCAGGTGATAAAGGAGAAATTCTATACCTCAGTAATCTTGCAGTGGACAAACCCAGGACTCCAGCTTCACTCTTTCCTGGTCTTTATTCTAATCATTTTCAACTCCATTCCACTCGAGTAGTCCACTTCCTGGTCTTTGTCATCTGCCAGAACCATCCCACCTCCTAGATCTTAACCCCCAATACCATGCCTATGGTTCTTACTTGCTCATCTGTAGGGAGATGACTTTCAGTCAGGAGAAAGACAGGTGTTTATTAGAATTCTTGGAAAGTTTTTACAGCACCCACCCTCTACCCACCCCCCACATGGATACATTCATACACAAACACTCTTTCTCTTAAAATAACTTTCTACATGACTCTGATACCTTTCTTCCACCCACCTAACCCCCACCACTTTAGAATCAGTGATCTAGAAGTTCAAGGATTCCTGATATACCCACCCTGCCCACTCCACCGCAAGGCTTTGAAATGAGTCAGGAACAAAATGCAATCCTCACAGACACCCATGGTTTTACTGCATTAAGGGTAATATTTTAGGGTAAAGAAGCAAAGAGAGCTCTTCTTTTATCTTAGTGTTTCTCTCTTTCCATCATTTTATTTTTGTCAAACACAGGCAGTAATGACCAAACAGAGACCAAGGTGGAGCTCGGGAGAAAGTAGGCATCAAACAGCACTCAACCTGAATCCAGGCAAGTTCTTCAGTCCAAAGAGCAAAGGAGATGTAAAGATTTAAGTTCATCTTACTCAGCTCACAAGGATAAAACGCCCATAGGGATTTGGGACCAACAAAATACTAGCCAGTGAAATAAGTTGTAGAACCTCTAGTGTTGCTACTCAGTGTATATTTCTTGTGTCTGTCTAATTCAAGTGTGGGGATTCGGGATCTTTTTCATCTTTAATACTAAAGTCAAAATTAGCAAAATTATATGACTATAACCTATTAACTTTCTAATTTGCACCACATCTTTCTGATTGGGTTAACATGGATGCTTCCTCAGCAACCTTCCTGCTGGTCTGGACTCCATTGTTCATCCTTCTCCTAGATGCTCCTCAGATTCCACATTTTCTTGCCTTTCTATCATCTCTGCCCCATCAAAATCAATTAGGCCATCTCGCTTCTCTTTACTTGTCTTCTGGATGACTGTAAAAAGTTAAAACAATGCTTATTCATTGTTTGCAACCTCAGTCTAGACATAAGTGCTGCACAGCTCTCTCTTTTCATATCCCTGGGCACAGAGGAATCGTCCCACTTTCTGGCTAAGATTTATTCCTTCATTTGATGTTTTTAAACAATTTTATTCTGCCTCTAACAGGATGTCTATTAATTATCCCTTTTTCTTTACTGACTTTACCCTTTTTCACAAATGTGCTCAAGTTTTCAATTTCCTGTTTGCTTCATTACTTATGATTCTCAAAATAGTAATGTATACTCCTTATTTTCATGCTTCTTCTCCTCCTTATTTCTTATTCTTTTGCAATTTGGCTTTCAGTAAAATTTTTCTCATTATCAATGACATCTTTAGTAGCTCATCATCTCTGTCATTGTCATTGAATTTCTAACCAATGTGGAAATTAACAGATGATGATGATTCAGAGGACTTAGATTAACCTAAAATAAAACTTAACGTTTTTATATTTTCAGTTGATAATAGTATGATAGGGTATCACTGCATAATAAAGTCTTTTTCAACTATATAGAATCGACATATATCAAGAAAAAGTCAGCTTTCTCTCTAGGATAGAACTTCCATAATGTATGGATATGTCCTTACTCTATGACCACAATCTCCCCATAATGTTTGCTTGCTATGTGCTCAAATCCTATAGTGCTCATTACTTTATAGGAGTGGTTGTCACATATCTGGCCACCAACAGAGCCTAGACATTCATAGATGAACAAGATTATCTTGTGATGTTGTAAAGTTCTATGTTCCATTCTACTCTTGGATACATGTTAATGATATCACTTGTTTCTCTCAACAGCAGCCATATGTGTGTAAAATCCCAGTCTTGCTCTACTTCTCTGAATTATACCTAAACAAATATATCTACTCCAAATAGAGTGGATCATTTTTGTATATTTTATTAGCTTACTCAATGACATTTAATCTGGTTCACCATGGAATGTTTTTGAAATGCTTCATTTGCCTTGCTTTTTCTTCCAGGTGTTTTTATTTAGTGATTTCTTGCTGTTTTCTCTCTGACACTTCCTCACTCATCTAAGACTGGGTCCTCCTTGTCTACCTCCCCACTAAATTTCGTGGCTCCCTGGGTTCCCATTCTCATTCTTCTTCTCTAATCTCTCTCTCCAGATGACTTCCTCCATTCCCACATCAGCAACTACATTCCTATGGTGAATTTCATATCTTGATCTCTAGCCCAGGAGTCACTCCTCATTACCTGACCTATTGGACAGTTGAACATGGATTGCTCAAAGAATCTTAAAATTCAGTGTTCTAATATTACATCCAGTGCATGATCCCATTTTCAAACCCGCTTTTCCTCATATGCTGCAGATTTCAGATCACGGTAGCACTGATTTTCCACTGACCTTAAATCAAAATTCTTGGAGCCCTTTTAGCTCTTACCTCTTCCCCTGATTTGTGTGTTTGTTGGTTTTTTGGTCAATCAATTCTAATTCTTCACTATTGAAACTGCTCACTTCTTTTTATGTGCACTCCAACCCTTTAAATCCTTACTTACCTATTACAATGCAAAGACCTGCTCAGCATGACCTGCCTCATCCAGCACTCTTTCTAGCCATCTTGCCACCAGATGTATTGCTCTGATACATGATTTTGATCATGTATCTCTCCTAATTAAAAAATCCTTCAAAATTTTACAGTATAAGTACCACAACATATTTGTGTATAACTTCTTGCTCTGTGTTGCTTGTATCCTGTTCCTAAAATGTGCTTCATGCTTGTGGGCAAAGTCTCATTGGTCCTTTCATACTAAGCCTCATTTCATCCTTTTTGGTAGAGTCTTTCTGACCCATCTCCATTCCCAAGTGCTACCCTAGGAAATCAGCTGCTGTATACTCCTTGCTCTCTAACAATTTATCCGCAAATGGATCTCTATATCATAGCTGTTTGTTTGCATGCATATCTCTCCACCTCAAGTGTGAGCTTTTTGAGGGCATCAACCCCCTTTTATTCATCTTTGTATCCTTATTGTTTATCTATATTTATCTATGTAGGTTACTGCTAATCAGTAAAAACATAAGCAGATGTTTGTAAATAAATAATATCTGCCCTCTTGAAGCTCATACATAATGAAGTTAAGAGACAGAATCTACACAGATCAACTAGGGAAAATGCAATTCAGAGAAAAAAATTGATGGTTGAAAATAGTGAAGTCTCAAGAATATTGCATTGCAGAGGATAAAAACTTAATTCCTGTCACCTTTTTTTTTAGTTTATACAAGAGTAACTTTTAAAATTTGTATCACAAACTGGTGTGCTGCATTTACACACACACACACACACACACACACACACACACAAAGATTTGATAAGACATAAATAAATGAGATGACCAGTAGGACAACACATAACTAGATGGGCAAATTAAGGTAAGCCATCCAGCTAAATAATGTTTTTGGTAAAGGTATTTCTGGGAATTTTGTGGCAGGAATTATCTTCAGTTTGCTGGAATTAAGATGAGCCAAAAGGGGGTTATATCTTACTCTCTTGGCCTAAGCAGTACTTTGTTCAGAGAGGAAGATCTCCAGGAAGGATCTTACAGGCCTTGAACAAAAGTTCACTGGAGTTTCTGAGAATATGCCTTACAGAAATGCACTCAAACAGCCTAAAGAAATGAGAGTTCTAACAACAATATAATAAACCTCAGTGTCAGAAATTCACAGAAAAAAAGGGGAAACAATAGTAGAAAGGGATTAAGAAACACATTTTTATATATTCAAGAAAGAAAGCTCACTGATATACATGTATAGAACCTTAAAGACTTTTTCCTGAATAATGTTATCTTTTAAAAAAACACTGGTAATAAAATTAACTTTGGAGATCTAACAAGACTAAAGAAGTACTGTGAACTTTGGACTCTGAAACTAAGAAAAAGATTGACAAAGGTGATGATGTAGGTTACTACTAATAGAAAATGTTTAAACTTTGGCTGCCATGATTCATTTTACACATTGCTTGAGTAGGATGGTGTGACTATTATGACTGTCCTGTTGAATTTCTGAGATTTTCTTTATCCCACATCCTCTTTGAAATTCACAAGCCAATATATAACCATGAAGTTTTAAGTGTAAAAAAAAAAATAGCTATAGCTAAAGAATGACAACTTAAACTGATTCTGCCTTCTCAGATGGTCCTAAATACAATTCAACAAATCATCAAATTTGTCTAGGAAATAAAATTTGAGCATTTACTAAGTTTAAGTCTTTTTTTATTAGGTCCAATAAGAGTGAAATTTTTAAAAGAACACAGAATCCAATAGACCAATAAAAACTGAAATAATAATGGGGACCATAGTTTTTCTACCAGTATTTCAAGTCTTCCTCCATTTTCCTTTTAAGAACATATTATTCAATTCTACTATTTAATGAGAATTTAGGTTTTTTCTCAGCTGATTCCTAGGCCTTTTGCAACACAGAATTGGGAGAATAGATATGCAAGTTAGAGTGATAAGAGGAAAAAGAAGATTCTTAGATAAACAACTCTAGAAGTTTCCTTGTTGAGAACAAACCAGGTAATGATCGAAACAGATTTTTTAAAAGTTGTTTAACATTAACATGTTTAAGTAGACATGCGTAATTTAGAATAAAGAATTACAAGGAAGATTTTTAAAGCAGTGAAATGGGTTTTAAAATAAGCTTCAGAGGTTTGGCAAGTAAGACATTTAAATGAAAACACAGAATGAAACACAACTGGGAAGGAGAGAAAAGGGCCTTTTATAGGTTCTGAATTAGATCTTCTTTAATATCCTAAAGGTATATAAGTAAACATTGGAAATTCTTTTCAATTATTTCTAGGTTTCAGATGAAACTTTTTTGAATTAGGCTCTATACAAAAAGGAGGCCACAGGGGACCCAAAAATTTATTAAAGGATAATCATTTAATAGAAATTGTAACAGAAGCACATACATATCTATGATAAATGTCTGAAACTGCTAAATAGTAACAAATGAACATGGAACATCCTATACAGATCTGTGAAAGAAACTGCACATGACAGGATATATTATGAAGGAATCACTGAAATTATCTATAGGAATATGTATTTCACTGAAGAAAAAATAATTAGGCATTCTGTGTAGAAAAACTGACATAAACTAAGGTACACAGATAGGAAAACAGGATCATATAATTTAAAAATAATCCCTATTAACCAGAGCACAGTGTGTGGATGCTAAGTCTGAGGAGAGACACTAGACTAGGTGGAGAAGAAATATGAGACTATGGAGAAGGACCTGGAAGCCCTCAAAGCTGATGAAAGTCAGTGAGGATTCGAGGGTGTGCCTGAAATAGTTCAAAAGTGGCTGGCAGGCCAGCTCCCAGAACACTCAGAGAGAAAAGTGTAAACATCAAGGCATGTCCCACATACAAGGACCCTGAGCCACAGAATAAGGCTTGTGGTGAGGAGCCTAACACAGAAATGAAAGAATTCTGAAAGTGAGAGTTACATTTTTGAAGGTAAGCTAACGGCTAGAGATGAAAGTAGACATAGGACTCATTCAAAGGTTAATAATCTGGTAGCTGGAAAAGCCGAAGTGATGTCAGAGGGTAAATGAGAAGCAGCAGAGGTGTATACAATGAAGCACAGATGGAGTTCTTTCTGGCAAAGCAGCTGCTGCTGTCCTTCATCCATACTGTCTCCTACTCATGCCCTGATTCACTCTTCAGTTTTTAAAGACACCCTGTGTCTCCACTCACAACATGCAGTTCAAGTATAAAAGAAAGATGTCTTTTTATATTGCACCATAGGAAGGGGGTAGAAGACTTTTCTCAGTGTAATAGTAACTATTGTGTTCTGAATATATTTCAGATGCTTTATTATATCACCTCTTTCTCACAGTTACTCTGAAATATGAATATATTTATTTCCTTATAAATGAGCAGTCTAAGACTGAGATAACTTAAGAGCCTTGAGCCTTGTCTAAGGCCATGTAGGTTTTGTGTTGCAAAAGCAGGACTGAAAATTATGCCCATTTTCTCAGGTGACAATTCTCATGCTCTTTCAACTACATGTGAGCTACCCAATAGAACAATAATACGAGCTGAACATGCAGTTTTACATTTGCCAGTAGCCATATTAAAAAAATGGAAAGAAAGCAGTAAAATAACCCAATATATCCAAAATATGACTGTTCAGTATATAACCAATATAAAAATTATTGACACATTTTTTATTTTGTTCCAATTCTTCAAAATCCAGTGTCTGTTTTGACTGATCTCAATCCAGACCAGCCAAATTTCAAATGTCTTGCCTACCATATTATACAGCACAGAACTCTATACCATATTCTGCTTTCTGGCAATTAAGCAAGGAGAGGATTCACTTTTGCAGGATAGAGGTGTACAGTGTACACGTGTGTGTATAGTTCTTTCTCAGGGATGTTGACTCTGGCTTCCTACCCAAATCAGCTAGAATACTTTTTAAAGATTAGGAACTCAGCCAAATTTCCACAGATTTTGATTTTATTGTAAGGAGAGGTTCAGACATTGGTATTTTTTAGCTTTGTATTAAAGTATAATAAATATTTAAAAGTACCCATAAATGTGCAATTTGATGGATTTTTCTAAAATGAACACTCAGGTAACTAACATCCAGATAAGGATCCAAATATCATAACATCCTGGAAGTTCCTGTCATGTTCCCTTCTAGTCATCACTCAATAGAAAGAACTGTATCCTCTGAGACTGGTGAATGCTAAATCTTCATCTGTCCCTCCAGAGTAGGTTCCAAAGTTTGGCCCAGAATGGTCACCTAATGCATTAAGGAAGGCTCATTGCAAGTCACCCTTCTGTAGAGTTCTATTGTCATGTTTCTCAGGGCAACCTGAAGCTCCCAAAATCATAACTCACCTGAAAACCTATTCATATTTTAGAAGTGTTTACCCAAGAAAGCACAGGTGCTTCAAACCACTGTATCCCCTGGTCCATGCAGATCCAATCTCCATTCAGTTCTGAACCATCAAGATGGCTCCACCTCTGTTCCGCTCTTCTTAGCTGCATGATCCCAGGGATTTGGTCCTGTCCTTGCCTTTCCTAAACTATCCATCTATTTTTTCACCTGAGTTTCCCCTCCCTCATTATCAAAAGATCAGATGGATGACAACTTTGTGAAGCCAGTATCACAGATTTCAGTTCCCTGATGAACAGGTTATAAGTCTCGGGCTTACTCCCCTTTTCTTGGTACATAATTTCCCAACATTTTGCTCTAGCCCATCTCATTACTACACAGATCCTCTGGTCCCATAAGCTAATTTCTATAGAAACAGCATTTGTTCTTCCTGTTGGTCATTAACCTCCTTCAGATTTAAGTAATTTAAAATATGTTTACTATGAAAACTCAAAATTGTTATCTTTAATACAACAGCATTCCCTCACTGATATAATCAGAAAATAATTGTCAATTAAAATATTTCCTAACTCTAGCCAATGTGAAAAGCATAAAAGGGGATTGAATCCTTAGGCTCTATGATTCAATAACTCCTGAGTAAACAGCTTCTAGATGTATTAAACACCCAGCAACATTTGGCCTGTCATTTACTGGAATTACAGTTGCTTCACAGTGTCGCTTTTTTCTGTGCTCTCAGAACAATGCCTTGTTGTACTTCCAGCCCATACAAGAATATTTTGAATGAGTCTGACTTTGCAAAGACAGCACTTGTAGTTGATAAAGGGAAAACATGACCATCTGTTCTCTCCCTTCATGGCTCAATCTGACAGTATCCTAATACAGCTGTCTTCCTTCTTGACTCCATCCTACTCAGCCCACCTGCCTGCTTCTGCCAGTTTCCTACTTCAGCTTCCTCACATACATTGTGTCTCTCCACATTCCTCTCCTCCTACTCACATATCACTATTCTCCTTCATTTTATCTCTTCATGATTTTTATAATTCTCAAGAATGCCTAATCAGTTGCTCTCCATTCTGCATCCTCCCAGCCTCAGCTTTCTTCCTCAATCTCTCTGCCCAGCACTTCCTGCACACCTCTCAGTCACTACCCGCCTTTATGTGGGAGGAAGGGAAAAAAAGGAAATTAGCTCCAGACTCAGGCTGCTAGATATGATTCAGTCTAAAGTTTGTTGGAAGTATGGAGCCCCTCGGTATTAGTGAGGAACAGGTGGTACAAGGCAAAGTAGCAGAGGAGGGATGTATAAATAACGCTGGTGGTAAGAGTAGTCTTCACCTCTATTATTCATCAACTGAATGACACCTCTGAGTCATTCATCAACTAGGAGAGAGGTGGTGGGTGGTACCCAGTTCCACTAACCGCTGCCACCACGAGAATCAGAACTTTTATGAGTTCCCCAAATATCAGAGAGACACCTTGATTTGTCATCTGTCCATCCAGTGTCATTCCAAATGACTGACAATTTTAGAAAACACCTGGAAAAAACATATATGAAAAGCTTATTTTAATCACCATAGCCTCAGAATCTATACTCCTCATTGCATGTATGATTTTGGACAATTTACTTAACCATTCCCGGTCTCAGTTTCCTATATGTAAAAGGAAATAATATAGCATCTCTTAGGAATGTTGACTAATAGCTCCTAAGAAGAATGTTAAAAGGTTGAGATTAATCAATAAATGTAAAGTAATGGGAACAGTGCCTGACACTTTGTGTAAATAAATATTAGCTTCTAATGTAGTGGTTGTTTTGTCATTATATGAGATATGTTGATTATAGTCTTAAATGACTCAGAGATCAGTCAAATGGCTTTTAGCTCTTACGATTAGTGCCCTCAGCTGCACAGAGATTTTATTCATTTATTTACAGAACAGATATGAAGGAGTTCTCACCTAATATGTGTCAGATATTTTCAAGATGCTTGCTATCCAATGACTTAACCACAGTCATAAAACTCAGTTTAATTGCATCCCAGCAAACCAAATATTTATGTTACAAGATTTCCTCTAGTTTAGTTTAGAAAAGCCAAATTTGGCGGAGCAAAGTGTTATTAACTATTTGAATCAAGAGTTATGAGATGAAGAGAGAGAAATGCAGAGACAGGAGACAGAGACAAAGAAAAAGACAGAGAGAAAGAGAGAGAGACTACGTCGGGACTATCTTCAAGTCAACATAAGAAATTCAGTCCTAACTTTTTCTTAACAACTGTTACCTTTGCAGTGTCACAGTGTCACTGGATAGTAAAAGGGGACATAAATTCTCTTAATTATAGAAAATATAAAGCCTTCAGAGATTGGCACTGGAAGGACAGTAAGAAGCATCGATAGACTCAGTCATTTGATGACGTTTCCTTTGGCACCTCTGACAGCTGCTTTCTTGATAATTTTCTGATTTAAGTGCAGATAAAATCCCATTCTCTCGGCTCTCTTAGTAAAACTGAGACCAGGCAGAGTCTGGTAAACATTGAGGAAGAACAAAAAGAAGAAAAACAGAGAGTATAGATTCACCAGCTGACTAAAGGAAGATTTCTCTTTTTAATTTTTTTTTTAATTTTTATAATCTAGTTAACCTCAGCCCAGGATCTCCAGGCCTTCGTATTGTGCATGAGATCCTCCAAAGAAAGATTAAGTACTGTCTAGAAAATTTCCCCTTCTTAGCTGTAGGCTCTTCCTCCCATTCCAGTTTCTAGCCTAAGAGAGACTCGTCTTCTGCTAGTTAGATGTATCATGAAAACTATCTTTAAATAAATACCTACTTTCACATATAGTATTAATTATGTGATTAACGTGACATTGACATGTTATTCATACACACTGATGAAGTATTTTCTGGCTGATTTAAAAAAAGACAGTCTTGAAACTCACATATTCTTAACAAGATATATAGGGGCTATGATGATTGTCAATCTATTTACTCAACTAGAATAGCTAACTTTTAAAATTAGTCACACAATAGTAAAATAAAAAGTATTTTCCTTCCATACCTAAGAAAACTTCACATAACAGACATTCTGGGTAATCAAATTTTACTATAAGTGTCTTTGAATAAACATCTGTGTTTAATAAATCATATTTCTCAATCAGATAGGAAAGCCAGGTTACTTAACAATAATTAAACCAGTCTTTCATATACCACAAGTAAAAGATAAAGGTATATCTTTATGTATTTCTGTGTTTTTCTATGTTTCTGTGTTTCTATTCTATAATCTTTATTTCTATAAATATGACAAATAATAAGTAATAGATATCTGCCTCCTGGTGGCCATATGCAGTTCCAAGAGGGAGAAAAAAGTACCCTGTGTCTCTTAAAGCACAACAAAAGGATTTTGTTTTAGAAAACTGCTTATTCAGAAAAGCAATGTAGGTTGGCTTGATGCCAATCAGGGAACAAGTCAACAGTGGTAGCCAATATGACTGTCTTCCAAGAACACTGTGGAATACAACAGGTCCCCTTTTCACTCAGTCGACTTGTAAGCCATTAATATACGCACATGAGCTTCAAAATATGCTTAGGAAAACCAATTTGAAATGAGTTAAAATGTTTGCCTGGCAATTCTAATATATTTATCAAGAATATCTTCCCTAAAACTCCGAGATCTTACAGTACAGTTTGCCTTTGTTACCTTTAGCTAACCAGAATATGCTTCATGTTGAGTTTCCCTGATCTAAAATCTCCTTGGTCAATCAGATATGGCCAAAAAAAATACACGCTTTTTTGTTTGCTTAAATGTCTTTACCTGGCAACGTAATAAACCTCTTGGGAAGTACCAAACATGCCTTGACAGAAACATAGCACTGGAACTACCTAATAGAAATGTAGGAGGCTTTGCCAAAACAATAATTAACTGAAGCAAATTTTTAAACTATAAATTATCAAAAATCTTAGTTTTTGAAGCATCGCCTTAGTAGAACGAAACAGTGAAATATATTGCATTTCAAGTAAGTAATAAATATTTGACTTAAGTACTTACAAACTTTATGATACAGAATATTTTGAACACAAGAAACACATTTCAATAGACATTAAGAGCAGTTAAGATTATCACATAATTTTTAAATGATTAGATAAACTAACCTAAGACTAATTAAGTACTTAAATCATTTTTTATTGAAATATGAAGATGCTGTTGGGAAAGTGATACAGAACATATTTATGTTTTATTCCAAACACGTTAGTGATTAGCGCTGGTCTGCAGATGAGAGAGGATTGAATGGTTATCATTTTAACATCAGTAACAAACATAACAAACAAGTTAACTGAACCCATGCCACTGAACATACAGGTATACAAGATATTTATTTAAACTCTATCAGAAATATTTTCTTTCTCCCTTTTTAAAAATTATTTTTGATAAATATAGCACAGTTTTATTATCATAAATGAACGCTTGCTTAAACAACTGAAGAAACAATTCACAAGAAGAAATAATATATTTGATTATTAAGGACAAACACTCTTTATAGTTCTCTAATAGGAATTATAATTTTTAAAAATGCTGATAGAAAATATGCATATGTCAAGTAAAAAGTAGTATAATGAACTTCCATGTAGCCATTATACAGCTCCAATCCAGCTCCAACATTCTTGGAAAATCTTTTTTGTTTATATTCCCACAGAAAGTATAACCCACTGGATTACTTTGAGGACGATCCAAACATCCCATCATTTTAGTTTTAAATACTTCAGTTTGCATCTCTGAAATAGTATTTTACACATAATCATAATAGCATTATTATAACTTAAAGAAAGAGCAATGCCTTATTACCAAATAGTCACCCTTCCAGTTTACAATTGTATCATAAAGGACTATATAGTTAGTTGGTTTAAATCTGGGTTCATAATAGATGCATATACTTTAATTATTGCTAAGTCCCTTAAAACTCTTTTTATTATTAGGTTGGTGCAAAAGTAATTGCAGCTTTTGACCTTAAAATTAATGGCAAAAACCACATTACTTTTGCACCAACCCAATGATAGGTTTTATTAGTTAGAACAGTTTTAGATTTGCAGATTAATTGAGCATACATTACAGAAAGTTCCCATATAAACTTTGCACACAGTTCCTCCAGTTATTGGCATCTTACATTAGTATGGTAAATTTGTTAGAACTGATGAACCACGCCTGTAATCCCAGCACTTTGGGAAGCTGAGGCAGGCAGATCACTTGAGGTCAGGAGTTTGAGACCAGCCTGGCCAGCATGGTGAAACCCTGTCTCTACCAAAAATTAGCCAGGTGTGATTGGGGGCGCCTGTAATCACAGCTACTCGGGAGGCTGAGGCAGGAGAATAGCTTCAACCCAGGAGGCGGGGACTGCAGTGAGCCAAGAGAGCACCACTACACTCCAGCCTGGGCCACAGAGCAAGACTCTGTCTCGATCGATCGATAGATAGATAGATAGATAGATAGATAGATAGATAGATAGATAGATTATTATTAGCTGAAGTTCGTATGTTATTCAGATTTCCTTGTTTTCACCTAATGTCTTTTCTCTATTCTAGGATCTTACTCAGGTTACTACATTGTGTATACATCTTGTTATAGCTCTTTAGGCTCTTCTTGCCTGTGGCAATTTTTCAGACTTTCCTTCTTTTTAATTACTTGATGGTTTTGATGAGTATTGAGCCAGATGTTTTGTAGGCTGTCCCTCAATTTAAATGTGTTTGATGTTTTTATCATGATTAGGCTGAGGTTATGGGTTTGGGGGAAGGAGACTGTGAAGGCAAAGTGCCATTTTTGTTATGTCATATTAAGGATACGTATTATCACCCTGACTTATCACTGTTGATGTTGACCTTAATTACCCAGGAGAAGGCATTTTTATCAGGTTTCTCCCTTGTAAAGTAATTCTTTTAATTTCCCTCTTTGCTATACCATACCTTTGAGAAAGAAGACATGATTTGAAGCTCACACTAAGTTGTGGGGACTCATGCAACTTCCTTTGGGGTGGGGTTTCTGCATAATTTCTTCGGGGTTCTTCTGCATGGGAGATTTATCTCTTCTCTCCCATTAACTTATTTATTCAGTTCTTATAGATTCCGATATTTATGTTATGTTTTAGATTATAATAAAGTGCTTCTCTATTTATTACTCAAATAGTTTCAGCTTTGGTCATCGGAAACTCTTTCAGTGAGCTCCTGTGCCCCTTTGACATATCCCAATCACAAACCAGTGTAAGCTATTTTGGGGCTTTCGTTTTGGCTTTTGTTTTGGTTTTGGTAATTGAATACTTTCTTACTTTCTGGCACTACAAGATGATCTAGGCTCATCTTGACTATTTCTGCCTAGTTCTAGAATCAGCCATTTTCTCCAAGGAGTCCTGATTCTTTAATTAGAGAACTCCCATTGCTACGAGAGTCTCATTTCTTTTAGGCCATCTCATCTGACACACGAAATAAATACATGTGTGTGTACCAAGCTACGTATATAAGCACAGAAGTTGAGCATCCCTTATCTGAAATAATTGAGACCAAAAGAATTTTGAATTTTTGAATTTTGGGGGGATTTTGGAATATTTGCATATACAAAAATAGATATCTCTGAGATGTGACCTAATTCTAAACATGAAATTTATGTTTCATGTATAACTTATACACATAGCCTGAAGGTAATTTTGTATAATTTTTTTTTTTTTTTTGAGACAGAGTTTCGCTTTGTTGCAAGGCTGGAGTGCAGTGGAGCAATCTCAGCTCACTGCAACATCCACCTCCCGAGTTAAAGCGATTCTCCTGATTCAACTTCTCTACTAGCTGGGACTGCAGGTGGGTGCCACCATGCCCAGCTAATTTTTTGTATTTTTAGTAGAGACAGGGTTTCACCATGTTAGCCAGGATGGTGTCGATCTCCTGACCTTGTAATCCGCCCTCCTCAGCCTCCCAAAGTGCTGGGATTACAGGCATGAACCACTGTGCCCGGCCTTCATATAATATTTTTAAATATTTCTGTGTATGAAACAAAGTGTTAATTGTGTTTTGACTGTGACCTGTCACATGAGGTCAAGTGGGGAATTTTCTACTTGTGGCATCGGTGCTCAGAAAGTTTGGGTTTTCAGAGCAGTTTGGGTTTTAGATTTTCAGGTGAAGGATGCTCAACTTGTACCTATAAATATTTCTAGATGTTATCATCTGTATCTATATTACATTTGACCTAAGTTCATACTAATGTCTCCAACTCTAACCCATTATGACTTGAATCATTTTAGCCTTTTCCCCTTATTTATATAAAAATTCCCATTTCAGCAATAAGAAAATTGGCGCCCACTATCCAACATCCATTTATTTATTATCCCATTCCAGTTTACATGTGTAAGTATGTCACAGTTGCTAGCCTATTCCTACCTGGTAAACAAATTTATCAACTACAGTACAACACTTACGCATGCTGTTATTTTTGCCTTTAATCATACAATCTCCATGTATTTCTAAAGTTACTAAAGTAGACACCACTATACTAAGTGAGATTGTCCTGTGCATTTTTAATTCAGTTAGATGGTCTTGTGACAGCCTGCATTCTTTCCTGGGATCCTCTGACTCCCTAAATATGTATGTATATGTGCGTGTGTGTGTGTGTGTGTGTGTGGTGTATGTATGTGTGTATATATATATATATATATATATAAACACATATATATTTGTGTAGAGGTGTTTATAGTATTCTCTGATGGTATAGTATTCTCTGTGAGATCATTGGTGATATCCCCTTTATATTGCATTTATTTGATTCTTCTCTCTTTTCTTCTTTATTAGTCTATCAATTTTGTTGATCTTTTCAAAAAACCAGCTCCTGGATTCATTGATTTTTATGAAGGATATTTTGTGTCTCTATCTCCTTCAGTTCTGCTCTGATCTTAGTTATTTCTTGCCTTCTGCTAGCTTTTGAATGTGTTTGCTCTTGTTTCTCTAGTTCTTTTCATTGTGATGTTAGGGTGTCAATTTTGATCTTTCCTGCTTTCTCTTGTGGGCATTTAGTGCTATGAATTTCCCTCTACACACTGCTTTAAATGTGTCTCATGTAGTTAAGCAGTTTTGAGTGAGTTTCTTAATCTTGAGCTCTAGTTCGATTGCACTGTGGTCTGAGAGACAGTTTGTTATAATTTCTGTTCTTTTACATTTGCTGAGGAGTGCTTTACTTCCAACTATGTAGTCAATTTTGGAAAAGTGTGCTGAGAAGAATGTATATTCTGTTGATTTGGGGTGGAGAGTTCTGTAGATGTCTATTAGGTCCGCTTAGTGCAGAGTTGAGTTCAATTCCTGGATATCCTTGTTAACTTTTTGTCTCCTGGATCTGTCTAATGTTGACAGTGGGGTGTTAAAGTCTCCCATTATTATTGTGTGGGAGTCTAAGTCTCTTTGTAGGTCTCTAAAGACTTGCTTTATGAATCTGTGTGTTCCTGTATTGGGTGCATATATATTCAGGATAGTTAGCTCTTGCTGTTGAATTGATCCCTTTACCATTATGTAATGGCCTTCTTTGTCTCTTTTGATCTTTGTTGGTTTAAAGTCTGTTTTATCAGAGAGTAGGATTGCAACCCCTGCTTTTTTGTTGTTTCCCATTTGCTTAGTAGATCTTCCTCCATCCCTTTATTTTGAGCCTATGTGTATTTCTGCACATGAGATGGGTCTCCTGAATACAGCACACGATGGATCTTGACTTTTTATCCAATTTGCCAGTCTGTGTCTTTTAATTGGACCATTTAGCCCATTTACATTTAAGGTTAATATTGTTATGTGTGAATTTGATCTTGTCATTATGATGATAGCTGGTTATTTTGCTCGTTAGTTGATGCAGTTTCTTCCTAGTATTGATGATCTTTACAATTTGGCATGTTTTTGCAGTGGCTGGTACCAGTTGTTCCTTTCCATGTTTAGTGCTTCCTTCAGGGTGTCTTGTAAGGCAGGCCTGGTGGTGACAAAATCTCTCAGTATTTGTTTGTCTGTAAAGGATTTTATTTATCCTTTGCTTATGAAGCTTAGTTTGGCTGGATATGAAATTCTGGGTTGAAAATTCTTTTCTTTAAGAATAATTGAATATTGGCCCTCATTCTCTTCTGGCTGGTAGAGTTTCTGCCGAGAGATCTACTGTTAGTCTGATGGGCTTCCCTTTGTGGGTAAGCCAAGTTTTCTCTTTGGCTGCCCTTAACATTTTTTCCTTCATTTCAACTTTGGTGAATCTGAAAATTATGTGTCTTGGAGTTTCTCTTCTCAAGGAGTATCTTTGTGGCATTCTCCGTATTTCCTGAATTTGAATGTTGGCCTGCCTTGTTAGGTTAGGGAAGTTTTCCTGGATAATATGCTGAAGAGTGTTTTCCAACTTGGTTCCATTCTCCCTGTCACTTTCAGGTACACCAATCAGACATAGAATTGGTCTTTTCACATAGTCCCATATTTCTTGGAGACTTTGTTCATTTGTTTTTACTCTTTTTTCTCTAAACTTCTCTTCTCACTTCATTTCATTCATTTGATCTTCAATCACTGATACCCCTTCTTCCAGTTGATTAAATCAGCTACTGAAGCTTGTACATGCATCACGTATTTCTCATGCTATGGTTTTCAGCTCCATCAGGTCATTTAAGGACTTCTCTACACTGTTTATTCTAGTTAGCCATTCATCTACTCTTTTTTCAAGGGTTTTAGCTTCTTTGCAATGGGTTTGAACATCCTCCTTTAGCTTGGAGAAGTTTGTTATTACCAATCGTTTAATAAGAGAAGAAGCCTTCTTCTCTCAACTGTCAAAGTCATTCTCCATCCAGCTTTGTTCTGTTGCTGGCAAGGAGCTGCATTCCTTTGGAGGAGAAGAAGTACTCTGATTTTTAGAATTTTCAGCTTTTCTGCTCTGGTTTCTCCCCATCTTTGTGGTTTTATCTACCTTTGGTCTTTGATGATGGTGACGTACAGATGGGGTTTTGGTATGGATGTCCTTTCTGTTTGTTAGGTTTCCTTCTAACAGTCAGGACCCTCAGCTGCAGGTCTGTTGGAGTTTGCTGGAGGTCCACTCCAACCCTGTTTGCCTGGGTATCACCAGCGGAGGCTGCAGAACAGCAAATATTGCAGAACAGCAGATGTTGCTGCCTGATCCTTCCTCTGGAAGCTTCATCTCAGAGGGGCACTCAGCTGTATGAGGTGTCAGTCGGCCCCTACTAGGAGGTGTCTCCCAGTTAGGCTACTCAGGGGTCAGGGACCCACTTGCGGAGGCAGTCTGTCCATTCTCAGATCTCAAACTCTGTGCTGGGAGAACCACTGCTCTCTTCAAAACTGTCAGACAGGCACTTTTAAGTCTGCAGAAGTTTCTGCTGCCTTTTGTTCAGCTATGCCCTGCCCCCAGAGGTGGAGTCTATAGGGGCAGGCAGGCTCCTTGACCTGCGTTGGACTCCACCCAGTTCGAGCTTCCTGGCTGCTTTGTTTACCTACTCAAGCCTCAGCAATGGCGGACGCCCCTACCCCAGCCTTGTAGTTCGATCTCATGCTGCTGTGCTAGCAGTGAGAGAGGCTCCATGGGCATGGGACCCTCCAAGCCAGGTGCAGGATATAATCTCCTGCTCTGCCATTTGCTAAGGCCATTGGAAAAGCACAGTGTTAGGGTGGGAGTGTCCCAATTTTCCAGGTACTGTCTGTCAAGTCTTCCCTTTGCTAGGAAAGGGAATTCCCTGACCCCTTGTGCTTCCTGGGTGAAGCGATGCCCCACCTTGCTCCGTGGGCTGCACCCACTATCTGAAAAGCCCCAGTGAGATGAACCCGGTACGTCAGTTGGAAATGCAGAAATCACCCATCTTCTGCATTGCTAATGCTGGGAGGTGCAGACTGTAGCTGTTCCTATTCAGCCATCTAGGAAACTCTATCTATAATCTTCCATTTTACATTTAAGTTTCTGATTAATTTGGAATTTGTCATGACAGAACAGATGCAATTTATCTTATTTTATATGGATTTCCAATACTACTATTAAAATGTCTGTCTTGACTTCATAAATTTGAAAAGCCACTGTCGTATTTTAAATATTCATATGCAGTTGGGTGTATTTCTGGAGTTTGTTTTCTGTTCTATTTTTGGTATGTCCAGTCAAGCAAGCACACCATACCCTTTTAATTATAGAGAAAAAATATAAGATGCTTTAATATCTGCTAAGGACAGTAGTTTATCACCTACACTATTGTACACCCTCTCCAAGGTTTTTCTTAACCATTCGTTGTTTATTTATTCTTTCAAAAGAACTTTATAATCAAATTTTCATCTCCAGAAAAACAATTATTGTGGTATGGTTATTGGCATTATTTAAAATTTTTAAATTAACCTAGAAGGGGTTGACATCACTTTGATGCTGTTTTTCTCTTCAGGAATATAAGTTGTTTTCTATTTATTTAATTCAACTTTTGCACCTTACAGGAGTATTTTATACTTTTTGTCACATAGGTTTGGGGCATTTCTTTTTATGCTTATGCAAAGTTGGGAAATTTTTTTGTATTTTTGTTTAGTTGACTATGTTTTGTTTTTTGCTACATAAATGGGATTTCTTTTTATTCCATTAAATTTTCTAACTGGTTTTATTTACCCATATGTAGACAATTTATTGTTATATATTGACCAATTATTTGTTGTATTTTTGCATTGATACATTTTTAGTTTTTCTGACATACGATTGTATAATCTGTGAATAAAAATAGTATTAACTCTTCAAAATTGTTGTCACTAAGTGCTTTTGTTCTCTATTTTATTGGCTACTATTTACAAGTTAATGTGAAATAACAGTGAAGCTAACAGGCATCCTTGTACAGTTCATTGTACTAGAGAATCTCTGCTACTTTACCGTTAAGATACTTGCTCTTGAGCTACTGTATATGTAAAGTATGTTAAATAGGAGTCCATCAATTTCTATTTATTTGAGTTTTTAAACATGAATTTGCATTTTAGGCCTTTCTATACCTAAGAAGAGGCCAATATTATTTTATTACTACACCCTTTTGAATTGATAGGTTTCAATTTATAGTTTTCTAATATTGAATATTCCTTAGATTCCTATAATAAATACCACTTTGTCATGTTTATTTCCTCTTAGTTTTTTTTTACTTTTAATTTTTGTGGATATCTAACACTTAAATATTTGTGGGTATATGTGACATTTTGATGCAAGCATATAATGCGTAATGATCCAATCAAGATAATTTGGATAACCATCACCTCATGCATTTATCATTTCTTTATGGTGGAAATATTCCAATTTCACTCTTCTACTTATTTTGAAATATACAATAAATTATTGTTAACTATAGTCCCCATACTGTGCTACTAAATGCTTAAGCTTGTTCCTTCTGTTTAGAGGTTTTGTGCCCACTAATCATTCTGCCTTTACCCTCCCTCTGCACTACCCTTCCAAGCCTCTGATAACCATTATTCTGCTCTCTATCTCCTGAGTTCTAATATTTTTGCTTCCACATATGAAGGAGAACACATATCTCTCTTTATCTACCTGGTTTATTTCACTAAACATAATGTCCTCCAGTTTCATTCATGTTGTTGGAAATGACAGAATTTCATTTTTGTGGCTGAATAATATTCCACTGTATAGATATACCGTATTTTTTATCCATTCATCCACTGATAGATACTTAGGTTGATTCTGTATCTTGGCTATTGCAAAAAGTGCTGCAATAAACATGGAAGTGGAGATATATCTTTGATATACTGATTTTCTTTTTTTGGGATATATATCCAGCAGTAAGATTGCTGGATCATATGGTAGTTCTGTTTTCAGGTTTTTGAGAAACCTTCATTTTGTTCTCCATAGTTACTGTACTACTTTACTTTCTCACACACAGTGTACAATGATTCCCCTCTCCCTGCATCCTTGTCAGTTATGGTCTGTCTTCTTGAGAAAAAGCCACTTTAATTGGAATGAGGTGGCATCTCATTGTATTTTTGATACGTATTTCTCTGATGGCTGGTAATATCAAGTATTCTTTTTCATATCCATTTTGGCCATTTGTAGGTCTTATTTTGAAAAATGTCTAATCAGATATTTTCCCCATTTTTGCTGTTGAGTTGTTTGAGCTCCTTATATATTTTGGATATTAATCCCTTGTCAAATGAGCAATTTAGAAGTATTTTCCTCCAATACCTAAAAATAAATTTAATCAAAGAAGTGAAATATTTCTGCAAGGAATACTATAAAACATTGATAAAATAAATTTAAGAGGACACAATAAAATGAAAAGATATTCCATGTTCACACACTGGAAGAATCAATATTATTAAAAAGTCAATACTCTCCAAAGCAATCTATAGATTCAATGCAATACTATCAAAATACCAACGACATTATTCACAGAAATGGGGGGAAAAGGCTTAAAATTTGTATAGAACCGCAAAATATCCAGAATAGCTAAAGCAATACTAAGCACAAAGAACATCACATTACCTGACCTCAAATTATATCACAAAGCTATAGTGGCTACAGTAGCTGAAACAGCATGGTACTGGTATAAAAACAGACACAAAAACCAGTGGAACAGGGTAGAGAACCCAGAAATAAGTCCATGCATTTACAGTCAACTCATTTTTGGCAAAGTCACCAAGAATATACATTGGGAAAAGGACAGGCTAATAAATGGTACTGGGAAAATTGATATTCACATACAGAAGAATGAAATTAGATCGCTATCTCTTGTTACATGGAAAAATAAACTCAAAATGGATTTTCTAAAACCTCTTGAAGAAAACGCTGGAGAAGCACTCTAGGACACTGGACTGGGCAAAGATTTCCTGAGTAAGACTTAAAAGTCCAGTCAACCAAAACAAAAATAGACAAATGGAACCACATCAAGCTAAAAACCTTCTGCATAGCAAGGGATGCACTCAACAAAGTGATGAGACAACAGACAGAATGCTTTGTTATTTTTAAATATGGTGATAGATTTTGTTTGCTAATATTTCACTTAGTATTTTTTGAATTAATATGTGTAAGTGAGATTGGTTTGTTGTAAAATTTTCTTATTTTTCTACCAAGTCTGGTAAGGTTTTTATTAAATTTTAGAAAATCCACATTTATCCATGTGTTAATCTACACAAGTTATCTGAAGAACATTTTTTGCCTCCTTCAGCTAGACCTGGAACATGTCTCAATGGAGAAGTGGAAAACCTCCTCCTCTGAGGTGAAGAAAGAAGCCAATGTCCAGACTTTGCTTCCAGGAGTCCTGGTTTTAGATGACTATAAGTACCATTTAAAACTCTAAAGAATATTGATATTTTACATTTCAGGAAGTATAAATAAGAATACATTGTGATTCAGCATTTGATAAAGTCTTCCTTGGAAAAACAGGTTGTATGAGAGATGCAGCTTTATGAACTCACTGAAATAGTACCTCCTTGTGACCTAAAATCTTTGGCTCTTGGTGAGATTAAATGCTCAATATGCAATACACTTGAACCACATTATTACAATCTCCCATTTCAAAAATGCCTTCTCGGTGTTAAGATTGTCTTTCAACTCTCAGCATTGGTGAAAGTATAAAAATCATCCACTATAAAAACGTTTCTGCATTTTTACTGAAAGTCATAGTTGAAAATATTGAGCAATGTCCCTGGCCTATAGAAAAAATGTATCCTAAAGTTAATGTAAGGTCAGAAAGAATGCATCTTTTAAATACATTAAATATGCTATGTGCTTCCTAGAAAATCCAGACTGAGAGATACGTGAGACATAAATTTTGAATAAAACAAAACTAACAAATCAGGAATTCATCCATAACTAAAGAAAATTATGGAACTCAAGGGACCTCTTTGACAAGCAGCACCTCATTGACTCCAACATAAAAACAACTTCTTTCCCTAATAGTATTCCACAGTACAATGTTATAACTAGCGACTACCATCAATCTTAACCCTAACAAAACTGAATTTAAGTTGCTGGGCACATCTTAGGCACTCAGCAAACTGTTATCTTATCTTTACTACCAATTATACCTCCATATTCCACTTGATTTTTCACTAGGCAGCATTTTTGCTTAGGCAGACAATATACATATAGCTCACAGCCACAGCCCTTGAATGACCAAACTATTTCCACAGTCACAGACTTGGAAAGGTTCACATTTGTGGAGAACTATGGACCTGTATGAAGAATTTTAATCTGAAATTCATAAGTTGTCTACATTCTAGTGTTTTAATAGAAGGGATAGTATTTCTTGATTGTTCTCTTCTACTATTTCTGCTGAGTTTAAGAAAAATAACAGGTAATCATGAGTTCTCTTCTCTACATCTACCATACTATATTTTTGCTCACTTGAAAGTGAACACTGCGGTACTACTGAAACAGTTTCCTCTTTTCAAGTGCCAAGGTAAACTCTGGCTGATCTGAATTTTCAAGCATTGCACATGTCAGCATTCCAGTGAAAAACAAGCACAGAAGGGAGTTATTTCCATTCACCCAAAAAATCCACAGGCTTGAGTTGACTTGTCTTGTATGCCTAAGGAAACCACAAGTGGTGTCATACTGCTGTGAACTAAAATATTTCCTGCTATTCTTAGCAGGATTTAAATCTGTCCTCTGGCTGCCCTGCAGTTGTCTTTGTCTGTTAAACAAGACACCAAATGGCCCCTTTATGTCCCAGGTTGCCTATTAGGACTGTGTATTTGCTTTTGGGATGGAAACAGCTTAATTTAAAGAGAAACATAATTATTATGCTTTCCTAACTTTAGTTGAGAATGCCATATTCGTTTCATTAAAAAAAAAATCATTGAAAATAAGTGGAGTTTAGTAAGGAAGATTTTATTACAAATGCCACAGATAACATTCCCCCACAGGAAATAAACTAGTGTCTACAGTTGCCTTAAACGATATACTGTTCTGAGGATATGGGAAAAAATAATACATCTCTGTGGTAATTATTTTGATTCCAATTATGGTTGAATCTACTCTGTCACATTGCTCTGAAATTGTCATAGACTAAATATTTCGCATGTTTTATGGACTACAAAATTTGACTATAAGAAGAGTCGTCTACTAAGTGTTTTTGGATAAACTATGTTGTATATTCTCCTTTTCAGTCCCTACAATTAGGCAGATAAAATTAGTCTAAAACGAAATATCAAGGACAACCTTAAGAGAATAATTGTGTTACAAATGAATAAAATTTAGAAAGTCAGGAAGCAGGGGAGGGGTCAATGTGTGTTAAAAGGTCTTCTTTGCACCTGGTCCTCATAGCAACCTTGGATGTTGAATGCTTGTATCCCCTTTTATATAAGAGGATACGCAGATGTAAAGAAATTAGTTCATTTTCCCAAAGCCATCAACTATGAACGGCTTATTACATATTCAAATTTGATTATGAATGACCTATAGCCTATGCAAATAGAAAGAATCTTCCATGCTCCACAGAAAGGAATTGAACAGCTACTTTTACTCTTGGTATAATGGTTGTATAAGCATCAGGTGTATATTTAGAAGCTACTGTTACCATCATCTCTCCAACTCAATTCGAACTCCATGCCTCCAAAACAGGCCCTGGTCCTATAACAAAGGACAGAGGAGGACACTTAAATATGCTATAATAAAACGATAATTTTTGCAATAGGATACTATTATGAAATCCAATTGTAATCTCTCTCTAATTAATAAAGGATTCAGATAGTTGTAGTAGATGTGTCTTGCTTTAACAATCTAAAGCATATTCAGACCCCTCTACTTCCCACTGTCAGTCTGTGTGTATTGCTTTTTGTACTGGTGTATACATTCATCTTCCAAATTATAAGTTCCTTTGAGGGCAGCTATTGTAACATCAAATTCTATTTTCCTTCTGCTGCAAAAATCATCTCTTAACATACTCTTTGACATATATATATATACACACACACGATATATTTAATATTCATTGTTCTAATTTTATTAAATAAGACTATAATAGGAACCCTCTTGTAAGAAGCTAACAAGATTTAGTTATTTTAATTCCTGTCACTTCAAAAGTTCTAATATTCAGCTTCATATCTGCTTTGTTGGGTATAACATGTGGGCTGAAGTAAGAAAGCTTTTTACTAATTTTGATGTCCTCTCTGGTCTCTGGCCAATTTGTAACATCATGTTTATTTTTAAGATTTGACAGAGGAAGGCTGAACATTTTTGTTTGTGTAAATGAGAATCTAAACACGATCCTTGGCCTGTATTCACCACTAATGAGTGATAAACCCAGAAAGAGACTGTATTTTAGGGGCACAGCTATTTCTGCCTAAAGAGCACAAATATATTCTGTAAAATTAAAAACAGTTAATTTAACATGAACAGAAAGTGAATATGGTTAACACTTTCTGCGTATTTTGAGTTAGTCTTGAATTTGTAGCATGATCAGTGAAGCATAGTAACAAACTTTGAGAGAGATGTTGGAAGCCAATATTCATTCATGGGTAGAATGATAAATGATGCAGCATTATGAATAAACACATTGCCAGATTTTTAAAATCGTATTTGGGAAGTTGGGAAGCATAGTGGTAATAACTTCGTTTTTAAATTGTTTGAAAATTGAAACAGTTTTCAAAGAGGCATGGCATTGTAGTAACAGCTACCTTTTTATTGTGATGGGAGGTATGACTTTAATCAAGCATGACACATTCGGCAATAAAGAACATGAAGACATTGTTCTGTAACATGAACAGGAAGAAATGGGGGACTGGATACTGCAAAGGTTATTCACATGCAATAACTGCACATTAAACACACAAAAGAGGGCACCTTCACTACCTGTTATTCTAAATCTAAATAAATAAATCTCTGTCACATGGACCCATGAAATTTGCTATGCAGTTTTTAAAAATGAGTTGTTAACATAGACCTCATTTTTGACCAAGGTAGAGGAAGCAACGGGAACTAGATTAATCCTCATATTTTGTACATAATGACAAAGTATACTGGCTATTTTAATCTAAGAATATCATAGATAGAACAAAATATAAAGAGATACACAATTGAATACAACTTGGCATTATCACCCTTATCACACTCTCCTCTCCTACAAGGCATACTCTGTTCTCTTTTCCTTTCTATGGCAACATAATCCTCATTTTTTTTTGTTTCTTTATCTTGCTTAGGCTTTTCGGTGTCAAACCTTTCAGACTCACTCAATTCTTCTGATATTTTTCAGAATTAAGGTTCCTGAAAGTATCCTCCCAGCTATGCTTATGGCATGCATGATTAAGAGCAGAAAAACTCCAGGAGGTAGGAAAAGCTCTACATCTTTCATGTCATTCTAAAAGATACTACCGGTTTTCTTCCACGCGTCAGAAAAATGAAATTCTGAAAGTCTTATTAGGATTGTTATGTTTTAACTTTTAACACAGAACTTCGGCTATCCGTATATCAAGCTATTTTCCTCTCTGAATGCAAATATTACTGCTGGTTCCAGTGTTTCCTAAAAAATTTGGATTAACTTGCTTTTCTTAGACACTTTTGGATTATTCCAGGAACAATCATAGGCTCAAACAAACAACATAGGCTCAGCTACCCCTGTTTTCAGAGATAGAAATGGCCTTCTTGTTATACATTTCTTTTTTTTTTTTTTGAGACAGAGTCTCTCTCTGTCGCCCAGGCTGGAGTGCAGTGGCCGGATCTCAGCTCACTGCAAGCTCCGCCTCCCGGGTTTATGCCATTCTCCTGCCTCAGCCTCCCGAGTAGCTGGGACTACAGGCGCTCACCACCTCGCCCGGCTAATTTTTCGTATTTTTTAGTAGAGACAGGGTTTCACGGTGTTAGCCAGATGGTCTTGATCTCCTGACCTCGTGATCCGCCCGTCTCGGCCTCCCAAAGTGCTGGGATTACAGGCTTGAGCCACCGCGCCCGGCCTATACATTTCTATCAAGTAGAACTTTCTTTTCTTTTTTTTTTTTTTTTTTTGTTTGTTTGTTTTTTGAGATGGAGTCTCGCTCTGTCGCTCAGGCTGGAGTGCAGTGGCGCGATCTCAGCTCACTGCAAGCTTAGTCTCCCGGGTTCACGCCGTTCTCCTGCCTCAGCCTCCCGAGTGGCTGGGACTACAGGCGCCGCCACCACGCCCGGTGAGTTTTTTGTATTTTGTAGTAGAGACGGGGTTTGGCAGTGTTCACCAGGATGGTCTCGATCTCCGACCTCGTGATCCGCCCGCCTCGGCCTCCCAAAGTGCTGGGATTACAGGCGTGAGCCACCGTGCCCGGCCAGAACTTTAAAAATATATAATCAAAAGGTTTAACAGATTCAAAATTTGATTTTCAAAATAATTTCACCACAAGGAAAAAAATAAACATAGATGGAAGTTAATTATGCTTTCTAGTTCTGTAGAGTGGTACTAACCATAGGCAGAAATTGGAGAAGTTCAGAGGGGAGATTTGGGGGGGGGGGGGGGGGGGGCGGGGCGCGGAGGAAGAATTGTGATGCATTTAATTTTCAATTATTTTCTTTAGGATTATGAACAGATATTTAAAATAAAGTATCCTCCAGATTATGGGAAATGGGAATGCCTAGAGTTCTGTTATTTTGGTAACTATGTTGGCATTATCACTACTCTTTACCTAATTCCAAGAACTAGGCATATGTCATTGCAGAAGTTTTAAAGATTACACTCCTTAAATGGTTTCTGTACCACCAGTGGATTTCTGTACTATGGATAAAGTACAGAAATATACTTCTAAGATTGATCTAGATTCGTTTTAGTCCCAGGTTCCTGTTTTCTTGTTCTAAACAATAATGAATAAAATAATGTTCTACCTGTGGCATCTACATCACTTTCCCACTTTCCTTCTCTTATTACAACTGTTGGCAAAGGTGACAAACTACAGTATTTCTAATGCCCTCTCCAAACATCTACAATATTTCATCCTTCCTTTAAATATTATATTTTACCAATTTATATTTTACACAAAATCCTCATATTTTAGAGCAACAGAGAATTTTTACAAACCTTGGAAACTGTAAATCATGGCAGACGGGACACAAGTTGTCCACTTTATATGTATATTTCATAACTCTTTATCAGCATAGGTTAAGCAATGCTAATTTAAAATAAATATAAAAAAATAAATAATTCTAAAGAACAAAACAAATTCCTTTGTTTGAAAAGAAAACAAAAACCCTAAACTCATGCTAATGTGAATAGAAATGCATTCAGGAAAAATCCTAAAATTATCTTTTCTCACTTGGTAAGAGATATATTATACTATTTGCTTCTCAGAAGATATACATTTCTGCCTTGCAGATGAGAACACAGGCATAGATAAATATATTATTGTTATTTGCTTCAAATCATATTAGTAAACAGCCATAACAGGATTCAATAACCAGATTTAGAGGTTTTACTTACTTTCCAAATTTTAAGAATTTATTTTAGCCATGCTTTATACCTGATCAGAATCAAACAAAATTTAGGAAATGTGAAATTTAAATATACATATATAAAATGGCACTGACAATTATGTATTTATGAAAAACACTATTTTTAAGACCTAGAAAATAACACTATGAACTCTGATTACATTATTAAAATGTAAATACATAATTTTTAAGTATGTTAATTTTAAATAAGAAAAATAAAATAAAATGAACGGAACATTCTCTAATAATCATAAGTATAGAGTAAGATTATCCCTTCTCCACGTTTTATTTCTTTAAACAGCTATTAAACATGTTTTCTTTCCTTTATTTAAAAGAAAAAACAAGTTAACTTTTGACAAAACAGTGTAAAGTTATTAACTATTTCTACAGTGGTTTACTTACATCCTAGAAAGTGATGAAGTTTAAATGTAAGCAACTAAGCCCCAATAACTATAACTATTTCAATAAAAGAAATTTTGCAGATGTTTTCTTTTTGTGTGGTTCTCATACTACTGCAGTTTCCCCTAGCTAATAACTAATGAAAAGCCACTAGAGGGTGACCAAGCCTCATTTTCTTTTCTTCTCTTGCTCTGATTACTAATATTATTTAGGTTATATTAACATTGTATATATCTCTTAATGTAAATTATTTCATACGTATTCTTGAAGATTTTTCATTACTAGAATTGTTTGAACAAAAAATGAATTCAATACCAATTAGTCACAATAAGTTTAATTATTTCTAACTCTCTTATTTCACTTGGTCTTAAATAAAAGATATGATGAAGCACTTGCAATCCTCTTAAAGTTTAAATAAAGGTCAAATGAGAATTATGAAAGTTTTACTCTACAAGAACTGTATTACTCAGAATTCTCCAGAGAAACAGAACCAAAGGATATGCATTTTCAAAGAAATTTATTATAAGAAATTGGTTCATGCTAACTCTTTTATTAATAGAGGCAATTATGGAAGTTGAGCAATTCTACAATCTACCCTCTGCAACCTGGAGATCCAGGAGAGCTGGCAGTATAATTCAGTCCAAGTCCAAAGTCCTGAGAACTAGGAGTTCCAGTGCCAAGGCTGGTGAATATAGATGTTCCAGCTCAAACAATCGGGCAGAAGGGAAAAGTGGTGAATTCCTTCTGCTGCTGCTTTTTTATTTTTATTTTTTTTTCAGTCTTTTCAGGTACTCAGTGAAGTAGAGTATGCCCAGGCACACAGAAGAGTACCATCTACTTTACTGGTTCCACCTACTCAATACTAATCTTATTTGGAAACATCCTCACAGACAGACCAAAAATAACGTTTAATCTGGGCACTCCTTGGCACAGCCAAATTGAAACATAAAATTAATCATTGCAAGAAGTAAATTTTTATTCCCTCTGGACTAAGCACAATTATATAAAATAACCACAATTTTGAAAATAAAATATGTAATTCTACAAACAATGTCTTAGCATTTCTTAGCCTTTGAAAAATTATTTGATAACATAATAATTATAAGCAGCAGGTATATTTTGAGAAAATCAATCAATTTCTTGTCATACAATTAAATTTTTGTTTTCTTCTATTTTTTCCTGAAGTATATCCTAAGAAGTCTTATTAAAATATATATTAATAATTACAAATAAAAATTATAATAGTATACTTTTATAGTATAATTATAATACAGATTTAAAAAGAAGTAGTTTTAATCCCAAGGGTCTGAAGTATATTAAGAAACTTGAGAAAATACAAATTATTGACTGACATTTCTAGAACAATGATCAACTATACAATAAATAAATATTTTATTTACAAAAATTGAATGAATATTTATTATTTAAATCAAAGACAACAGAAAGAGAAGTAGTTTAAAAAATAAGTAATTACCTGTCAATTCTCCTGGTCTTCAGACCATGAAGCAGGCTCTTATTAATAAGGAAGTCAATACTTCCTTCTTGTTTTTCAGACAGTGTGATCTGGAATTGAACTACTGAGCTTTGTTTGAATCTGAGCTCTGTCATTTGCTAATTATGTGACCTTGAGAAAACTAGTTAACCTCTTTAAGCCACAGTTATCTCACCCCTAAAATTGGGAGAATAAATAGTTACTATCTTAGGGGATTGCTCAGTGGATTTGCTAAGATAATGTGTGTGATGCATTATGCAGCATGCCCGGCACAGAACTCCTACTCAATAAATGTAAATTGTATTAATGATGAGCTTTGCATCTTGATGAGTAGGTTGGGCAAAAGATATCATCTTCATATCACTTCTAGCATTGGTTTGCAGACAGATTGGTTACTGCTATAAACTCTTCTTAGCTTTCAAGTTCTCCTTCACAGATTCCTCAAATTACCCATTTAAGGATTTTGGATTTTAATTTAGTTTAACAAATATTTATGAAATTATATATAATAATTGCAATGCTTATAAACCCTTGCTTAGGGCCTGGTGCTATGGTAGATTCAATGAGGGATTGAAAACAAGATATAAAACGGTAGTCTATCATAAAAGGTGAGAGGAGAGTGAGCTGGAGTAGTTGAGGGAAGGGGAAGGGAGAGAAATGAAGGGAGGATGAGAGAGATTGAGAGAAGAGGGCAGGGGAGGGGAGGGGCAGGGAACTAAGTTTCCTCACTCAGGCAATGCAAAGAGGCCTTAAGATTATAATCATGTTCAACATATGATAGCACTACCTATCATAGCACTCTATATTATATTTCGTCACCTGCTTAATGGCTGTGTTCACTAAGGGATCTGAGGTCTGTTAAGGTAAGATCCCTGACTGTTCCTTACCTTTGTATCTTTGGTCTCTAGCCTGGCTCCTGCCAGTTGGAAAGGATACAAAAATATTATTAAACTAATAAATGAAAACTATCTTATCTCCTGCAGGTGATAGTTTTGATAAATTTTATCTTTAGCACAGTTCAAATTTGCAAAACATTTGGGAAGATAGTACAGAATGTCTCCATATACCCCCCATTGTTTCCCCTATTACTAACATCTTCCATTCATGTGGTACATTTGTTACAATTAATGAACCAATATTAATACATTATTTTTAACTAAAGTCTATATATTTTTAAAGATTTATTTAGTTTTTACCTGATGTCCTTTCTCTGTTCCGGAATTTCATCCAGTAAACCATATACTATTTAGTCACTCTGTCTTTTTTTATCTCTATTTCATGAGACACTTTCTCAGATTTTCCTTGTTTTTGACAACCATGAAACTTTTGAGAAATATGGGTCAGGTATTTTATAGACTGTCTCTCAACTGGAATTTCTTTGATGTTTTTCTTGATGAATTTTTTGATGATTGGTCCTGGGCTATGGGTTATGCCTTCGGGGAAAGAATACCACAGAGGTAAATGCCATTTTCATTACATCATATTAAAGGTATCCACGACTGATCACTGTTGATGTTGACCTTAACACTAACCTTGGCTGAGGTAGTGTTTATCAAGTTTCTCCACTGTAAAATTGTTCTTTTTCTGGAACTCCTGGGCTCCAGTGATCCTCCTGCCTCAGCCTCGCAAAGTGCTGGGATTACTGGTGTGAGCCACTGCGCCTGGCCAAATTACTCTTTTCATGAATTGATATATGTTCAGATCCAGTTTATGTTGATCTGTCATTTCACTACTCAAGAAAAATCTTAGTTCTTTCACTTCTACATTGTCTGGAGCACTCTAACATAAACTTCTTCATAGTTGTAGGATGATTAAAAAGAGAAATAATTGGACTAGTGACCAAGGTCTTCACCATCATTTGTTTTAGACTACAGTTGCTTACCCTAGCTTTTGAAAAACTGGTAAATCCTACTCAGTCATTCACTTAATTTATCTATCCGGCATGATAATTGGTTGTGATAAAGAGGAAGTCAGAGGAGAACATGAGAAGTAAAGGAATAGAGATTAAAGGAAAGACCCTATAGTGGAAAGACTATCAGAAACATGTAATTTTTCAGGGTACCAGAGCTGAACTGTGACACTCAAAAATATATGACTATGTACTAAAGCTTGGAAGCCTGTAAGTGTTACCTTATTTGGAAAAATGATCTATACAGATGTAATTATGTTAAGAGTCTTGAAATAAGAAGATCGTCCTGGGTTGTCCACTTGAGCCCTAAATCCAATGTTAAATGTCCTTATAAGAGACAAACAGAGAGGAGACACACAGAGGAGAAAGCCATGGGAAGACAGAGGCAGAGATTAGAGCAATGCAAGAAATGGAATCTTCCCCAGTCCACTCCAAGGGAACATGATCCTGCAGAATTATATACTTTTGTCCTCCAGAACTGTGAGAAAATAAATTTCTGTTGTTTTAAGCCACTATGTTTATGGTTATTTTTAATGGCCCCATAGGAAATTAGTACAGGAGGACTTCTTTATAAATCATCACAGTTATCAATAAAGAATACATAAATTATTATAGCTAAAAACTGGAAGATTTATGTATGAAATGTGTGTGCCGAGTAATGCAAAGTTTTGCAGTGGAATAGGATGACCTAATGAAAGTATCAGTGACCTTTTAGTTTTTCAAAGTGCTTCTAGATCTTCTTTGGTTTTATTTTTATGTTCATTGTCATGGACATTATTGGTGCTACAGAACAGGTGAAACTGACTTAAGTTTCTCAGTTTAAGGAATTGATTTATTTTCTTTTTTTTTCTTCCACAGTTTCAGCATATTTCTGACAAATACACTTTTCCTAGCCCCATTCTCCCACAAGTGTAGAGGTGGCAGTACGTGTGCTTTTGGATGAACCTCTGATGCTGTGCTTGTCATTACTGTGTATTGAAAATACATACTGTTCAGTGCTCAATTATTTTATATCAAGAAAAAATAGAAGTTGGAATTTATAAGACTCTAATAATAGTAAATTATTATGGACGAGGCATTCTGTTAAATATATTAATGTACTGTTTGATTTATTCTTCACAGCACCCTTATTAGGGGCTCTTCTGTGTCTTATAGATGGAGAAATTTAAACCAATGAGCTTGTTAAAAGTCATACCACTGAGAGGAGACAGGATTACAATTCTAACGTGGATCTGTCATTGTCCAGAAATATATTATTTAATCAAAATATCCTTTATGAATAGATAATCACCCTATCTTAACAGTTTGTCACAGAGTCAATGTTTAATAGTACTTGAGATTAACTTTATTTTGACTAATGGGGCAATAAACCAGGCAGTGAAGAGGCAGGCCTTCAAGAACATGTCTTTCTTAGAGGAAAAACTACCCAAAACTATCCCTCCAAAATAGGCCGCAGAATACTACTAGGATCACAAATGTGGATGTTTTCAGATAAAATGTGTCCTAGAGTTAGCGTAAAACTCTTGTTTTATGAATGAGGAAAATGAAGGTAGAGATGTTTATTGATTTGCTCAGGGATTACATAGTTAGTGATAGAACTTGGAGTAGAAGTACTGGCATTCAGAAGGACTAAGGTAATTAATGTTGCACCTCTTGGCATACGTACTTTAAAGCAGTCAAGTCCAAACTACTATGGAAGAAACTTTATTTATAAAAAACTTTTACCAAAAATTTTTGTAATAGAATACTTGAATTATAGTGGAAAAGCATATGCACCAAGAGACTCCAGATGTGACCATTAAAGAGAAGAACTGTATCAAGTAGAAGTCATTTATATGGTTTTGGCTCATTATTAGTTATATTACAACCATTTAAAAATGCACACTTACTTCCAATATTTTGTAAAAGGGTCAACCATCTAGGTCTCTTATGCTGCCTGAAGATACAGTAAGTTCATCTTTGACCTAGTCTCTGCCTGCTTCTAGTTTTTTGCCTATTCTAATTAATAAAGCAAGTAAGCTAAATTAAGAAATCAGGCCAGTGCAGTGGCTCACGCCTATAATCCCAGCACTTTGGGAGGCCGAGGCGGGCAGATCACGAGGTCAGGAGATCCAGACCATCCTGGCTAACACAGAGAAACCCCATCTCTACTAAAAATACAAAAAAATTAGCCTGGCATGGTGGTGGGCGCCTGTAGTCCCAGTTACTCGGGAGGCTGAGGCAGGAGAATGGCGTGAACCCAGGAGGCGGAGCTTGCAGTGAACCGAGATAGCGCCACTTCACTCCAGCCTGGGCGACAGAGAGAGACTCCGTCTCAAAAAAAAAAAAAAAAAAAAGAAAAGAAATCACAAACTGGTATTTTGTTTTGCCACCATAATTTTTTAAAATTTATATGCAATAAAACAATTTGTTTTTTGGTGTAGTGTTTTAATTTTTAGTACAGGCGTAGATTCATGTCACCACCATAATAATCAAGATACAGAACATTTCCATCATCACAAAATATTCCTTGTACCGTCCCTTTATAGTCATACTCTTTCTTCTCTGCCACCCTTATTCCCTGGCAACCACTGATATGTTCTCTGTCTTTGTAGACTTGAGTTTTCTGTCATATAAATGAATTAATAGAGAATAAAACCTTTTGAGACTAGCTTCTTTCCCTCTGCATAACACCTTTGAGAGTTGTTCATGTCGTTGAGGGTATCAATAGTTTTGGGTTTTTTTGTTTGTTTGTTTTTTTGTTTTTAGAGTGCTGACTGGGTTTTCACTGTATGGATGTGCCAGAGATGATCTATTCAACTATTGCATGGGGTTAGAGTTGTTTCCAGTTTGGGGCAATTATGAATAAAACTATTGTAAACATTCGTGTACAGGGTTTTGTTTAAACGTAAGTTTTCATTTATCTAGGATGAGTACTTAAGAGCAGCATTGCTAGGTCAAGCAGTTAAGTGTATATTCAACATTGTGAGAGACCTCTAAACTATTTTTCTGACCAGATGTCACATTTTGCATTCACAACAGCAAAATGTTAGACTTCAAATGGCTCTTATTTTTACCAATCCTCAGTACTGTCAATATGTTTTTATTTCAGCCATTCTAAGAGGTCTCTAACGGTGTGAAGTGATATCTCAGTGTAGTTTTAGTTTGCTTTTGCCCTATGGGCTATTCAGAAACATGTTTGATTTCCAACTATGCCTGGGTATGTATGTGTGTTGGGAGGATTTTCCATACATCTTTTTAAATGATTTCTATTTAATCCCACTATGTGTAGATAATGCATTGATTTTTTAAAATTATTTTGTTTTAGCATTATGGGTTATTTTGGTGAGTTTTCCATGAGCCCTTGAAAATTATTTGCATCTCTTCTACTGTTGAGTAGAGTGTCCATAAATATCAATTAGTTCCAGTTGATGGATAGGGTCGTTTAATTTTTAAAACATTTTTGATTATTGCTTTGTCTATTTATTCTAATTTTAATTTAATTTTTAATTTTTATGAATACATAATAGTTGTATATTTGTTCTATTCATTACCCAGAGAAGATAGTTTAAATCTCCAACTCTAATTTTTAATTTCTCTATTTATCCTTTCAGTTCTGTTGGTATTTCCATCATGCAGTTTTGAAGCTCTATTGTTTGTTACATAATCTAATTGATATCACTTCTTGGTAAACTGATGCTTTTAATCATTGTGTAAGGTCACTCTTAATCTCTCACAGTTTTCCTTGCTGTAAAGTCTACTTTATTTCTTGTTGATACAGCACTCAAAGTTTCTTAAGATTAGTGTTTTCATGGTTTATATTTCTCTACCCTTTTGCTTTTAAACTACAAATCATCATATTTAAAGTGAATTTCTGGCTGGTTGCGGTGGCTCATGCCTGTAATCCCAGCACTTTGGGAGGCTGAGTCAAGTGGATCACTTGAAGTCAAGAGTTTGAGACCAACCTGACCAACATGGTGAAACCCCATCTCTACTAAAAATACAAAATCGGCTGGGTGTGGTGGCACACGCCTGTAATCCCAGCTACTTGGAAGGCTGGGTCAGGAGAATCGCTTGAACCCAAGAGGCAGAGGTTGCAGTGAGCTGAGACCCTACCACTGCACTCCAGCCTGGGCAACAAGAGCAAAACTCCGTCTCAAAAAAAGAAAAAAAAAAAAGTCACTTTCTTGTAAACAGCATATAGTTGCTTCTTTTTGTTATAATGATTTTACAGTCTGTCTTTTAAGTGATCTATTGAAACTATTTACATTTAATGTAATTTTTTATAGATTTGGAGACAAATCAAACATTTTACTATTTGTTTTATCTTGATATCTTTTGTGTTCTTGTTTCTTTGTTTCCTATTTCCTACTTTCTTTTGGATTCCTTGAATATTTTTAGTAGTCCATTTAAATTTATTTACTGAGTTTTAGCTTTAACTAGTTGTATAGTTATTTAGTTGTTTTGTTCTTTTTCTTCGATTTATATTGTGAATATTTTAGGCATTATAGGCCATGCAATCTCTGTTGTAAATACTCAGCTTTGCCATTGCAGTGCAAAAGCAGCCATCAATAAATTAATGTGGATGACAGTGTTCCAATAACACTTTATTTATTAAAACAGACAGCTGGTCTATGGACTGTAGTTTGCCAAACTCTGCTCTAGAGACCAAAGGCCTAGCCACTATTCCCTGCTTCTCCATGCAAATCACTTTTTTTCCTCATCCAGCCCTATGAAATTGACCTTGCCTTCCATTGTTATAAGTGATGAGAATCAGTTATGATTATATTATTTTATCAAAAATGCATGTACTTATTAGAATTAAAATATTTGTTTATTTAAATTGGCAAGTAAAAATTTTATGTATTTATAGTGTACAACATGATATTTTGAAACATGTATACATTGTAGAATGAGTAAATCAAGCTATTTAACATATACCTTACCTCCCATAACTATCATTTTTTTTTTGCAGTGACAGCATTTAAAATCTACTGTTTTAGCAATTTTCAAATATACAATATATTATTATGATCTGTAGTCAGTATGATATACAACGGCTCTCTTGGATTTATTCATCCTAATTTAAATGTTGTCCTTTGACCAATATCTCCCTATTTCCCCCCGTCCTTCAGCCTTTGGTGACCACGATTTTACTATTTCACTGAGTTCAACATGTTCACACTCCAAATATGTAAAATCATTAGGTATTTGTGTTTCTGTGCCTGGCGTATTTCACTTAACATAATGTCCTCCTGATTCATCCATGCTGTCATAAATGACAGAATTTCCTATTTTTTAAGGCTTAATCATATTCCATTGTGTATATATGCAACATTTTAAAAATTCATTCATCTGTTGTTGGACATTTCGGTTGTTTCCATTTCTTGGATATTTTGAATATTGCTGCAATGAACATGGGGATGCAAATATCTCTTTGACATATCTATTTCATATCCTCTGGATTATATTGTAGTAGTAGTTCTATTTTTAATTTTTTGAAGAGTTGCCATACTATTTTTTATATGGCTGTACTAATTTACATTCCCACCAGCATTATACAAAGACTCCCTTTTCTCTACATCTTTACTTGCTTTCTTTTGTCTTTTTAATAATGCTATAGAATGGACTTTAAAAAAAAAAAAAAGGATCTTGCTTTGTAGCCCAGGCTAGAGTGCAGTGGTGCCATCATGGCTCACTGCAGCCTCAGCCTCCTAGGCTCAAGTGATCCTCCCACCTCAGCCAACTAGCTGGGACTACAGGTGTGTGCCACCATACCCAGTTATTTCTTTTTATTTCTGTAGAGGCAGGATCTCACTGTGTTGCCCAGGCTAGTCTTGAACTCCTGGACTCAAGTGATCCTCTTGCCATGGCCTCCCAAAGTTCTGGGACTACAGGTATAAGCCACTGTGTCTGGCTGAGAATGGGCTTTTTAAATTTGAGATTTCTGTCACTGTTTTTGTTTTTGCTGTTTATTTTTATTATATCAATTTCCTTTAATTTACTGAATATCCAACTAACCACCTTTGTTGTAAAACACAGCCAACCAGATAATATTTCCAGCAGTGGTTGCTGACTTTATTACCTTCTGAAATTTCAGACAATGCTTATTAATATCAGTACAAAGTAACACTGAAGGCTGATGTTAAGCAAACAGCCAATTCAAATTTTTGCCTTGAGAAATGGAGAAACGGTAAAGAGGATGAGGGATTGAGAAAAGGTAAAGACAAGTCAGATAAGAGAAAATAAAAGTGAATTCAACATTTCTTAAAGAAAGTAACATGAAACCTTATTAGACTCAACCTTTTTTATTGTTTTTCTAAAAATCAACTCAAGATGGATTAAAGATTGTAAAACCCAAAACTATAAAAACCCTAGAAGAAAACCTAGGCAATACCATTTAGGATATAGGCACTGGCAAAGATGTGATGATGAAGATACTAAAAGCAATTGTAACCAAAGCAAAAATTGACAAATGGGATCTAATCTGACAAAGGTCTAATACCCAGCTCTGTAAGAAAGTTAAACAAATTTACAAGAGAAAAACAAACAATCTCATTAAAAAGTGGGCAACAGACATGACCAGACACTTCTCAAAAGAAAAGACACTTCTCATACTTTTGGCCAAAAATCACATTAAAAAAGCCCAAAGTCACTGATTATTAGAGAAATGCAAATCAAAACCAAAATAAGATACCATCTCACACTAATCAGAGTGGCTATTTGTGGGGGGTGTAGGACAACACATTCAAGCTTATATGCAAGGCATTTGAGGTTGAGGCATGGAAAAATGCTGAGGTACTGTGGGTATGTTATTTGTGCATGAGACTGTAACTCCTTGACTCTCAAAACAGGACAAGGAACAGGATGTGTGATAAGGAGTGCTGAACACAGCACCTAAGAAGGTGGTTTGAGTGTTTTTAGATGTAATAAACAAGGCCATTTGCTCCTCATGACCCGAGCACAAATAGTCACCTGGTGGATATTTCTTGTTTGCCTAAATTGTAGTTCAACAAATCTTCTCAATAAATACTTGGCAGAGGGATCTTTTTAGATCCATCTTTATAGATGCTTTAGCTCAGGCTCAGGTGGATGGCCATCTATTTCCTCAATGCTCGCAGCACTCCCTTGGAGGAGCTGCTTCCCATCCCATTCAGCTGTAATTGTCTGAATAGAAGATTTACAGGGAAAGTAAACACAGGAACCAGAACAACAGGGAGGGGCTCCTCCCCCGACTTCATTCCCTTCAGTGGGGCATAAAGAAGAGACTTTTTCTAGTGATGATGAGGATGGACTGGAGCCTTTTCTTCCCCCAATAGAAAAGCCATTGCCCTCTTGGCCTCCACCCTTAAGAAGACCTTCATCCATTGACCCCTTCAGGCAACAGCATCTCCTACCTCCCTTGAGGAGACTGGAGGCCACCCAAGTGATGGTTCTTAGATAAGACCTCCAGTCAGTGAACATCTATATGACCGGGTGGCCGCAACCCCTCGACAAACTTCCCTACTAGAGGAGTGCCTCCAGGAGGGACTTAGGGAGATCCTGAGGCGCTTTTTGGTGCATTCCCTGTCATTGTTCAAAATAACAGGAGACAGCATGAGAACTTGCCTGTTGCTGTCTTTAAGGATTCAAAAAAAAAAGTATCCGTGAAAATGGCATACATTCATCCTTTACTCGGGATGGTTGAGGCCCTGGGAAATGGTTATGAGATGATTCCCCATGATTGGAAAACTCTGGTAAAAGGTTTGGTCTCAGCTGCCGAATATACTGTGTGGTGGAGTGAGTATAGTGATCTAGCTATGCAGCAATCTTTGCAAAATTTGGATAATAATATACCAGTACAGCTTGATATGCTATTGGGAACAGGGCCTTTTGCTTTAGCTCAGGCTCAGGTGAATGGCTGTCTATTTCCCCAGTGCTCACAGCTGGTGATACAGGCATGGAAGAGAATACCCATGGGACAATCCCATGGTTCCTCTGTGACGGTTAGACGGGGTCCCACAAAAACATACATTGAATTTATCAACCGATTGCTGGCTGCAATTGAAAGACAGGTACCCCATCCTGAAGCCATCAAACTTCTTATGTTGCAATTGGCTTTTGAAAATGCAAATAAGGATTGTCAGGCAGCAACAACCCCAGTCCGAGCCACTGCCGCTGAAATCGGTGTGTTTATTAAAGTGTGCCAGGATGTAGGCACTACAACTCATCTGGCTCAGACTGCAGTGATGACCAGGGCCTCATGTTGTAATTGTGGTTGAACCAGGCATATGGTCAAAGAATGCCGACAAAAGGGAGTCCCAAAGAAATCAAAGGCCCCTAAAACACCCTCTAAAGAATGCCCGTGATGTGGTAAATGTAAGCACTGGGCTAACAAACCAAAATTTGATAAGGATGGAAACCCATTATCGGGAAACGAGAAAAGGGGTGAGACCTTCAGCAGCCAGAAAAGTCCATGGGGGAACACCAATCTCCAAACTTGGGAATGGCTTTCCCTTCTGAGTCAGGACTGGAAATAGCATCCATGACCTCTCTTCCACCACCTCTGGCAGTGCAGGGCTGGACCTCGCAGTCATAAGGGACATGGTGCTTAAAGAGCAAGATGGGGTCCAGATGGTTTCAATTGGGATCTATGGCCCGTTACCCAGAGGGACATTTGGATTGATTATTGGAAGGTCTTCTAGTACACTTAAAGGAATTCAAATTTTCCCTGGAGTTATAAATTCAGATTATTTAGGAGAAATAAAACTTATGGCACAGGAGTCAGGGGTCCATGCCATCTCTAAAGGAACTCACCTTGCTTGGATTATTCTTATTCCTGCTCTTCAAGGTAATGCTCAACAGAGACCCGCGGGACTTCAGGATTTGGCCATTCAGGCATGAAAGTTTTTTGGAGTAGTTCAGTGTCATCTTACAGTCCATACTTGGAAGTAACAATTAATGGAGTTACTTTTATGAGAATTATTGACACAGGGCCAATCAAACTATTATAGCTAAAAAACAGTGGCCTTCAGATTGGTCTTCCTCTCCTGCCTTATGTTCTATCATGGGTGTTGGAGGGTGTCAACAGCAGTTTAAAAGTAGGCATATCCTTCCACTTTTGGGTCGGGAAGGCAAGGTCGCCCATCTTCAGCCTTTTATCTTGGAAATTCCTTTATATCTGTGAGTACAAGATGCCCTAGCAAAGTGGGACTTAAACCTCTCTGTTCCACCACCCTTTTGGTAGGGGCCCCTGCTCCTTTGAAAATTATCTGAATCAAGTGGAAAACTACCAGTCCCATATTGGTGGAACAATGGCCTATTAAGAAGGAAAAACTGGAGCATATTCAATGTCTAGTACAAGAACAACTAGATGCTGGCCACATTGAGCCTACTACCAGTCCCTGGAACACTCCTATTTTTACTATTCCAAAAAGGTCAGGAAAATGGAGGTTATTGTATGACCTCCATGCTATTAATGCTGTGATGTTTCCTATGGGACCTTTGCAACCAGGATTGCCTTCTCTGGTTATGATCCCCAAAGACTGGCCTCCTATTGTCATTGATATAAAGGATTTTTTTTTCACCATACCCTTGCATCCTGAGGATTGAGAAAAATTTGCTTTTACCATTCCCACTTATAATAATCAACAGCCAGTTCAATGCTATCAGTGGACAGTTCTACCCCAATGGATGATGAATAGCCCTACTATATGTCAGCTTTACGTACATGAAACTTTACTTCTTATGCGTCAATCCTTCCCCCAGGCAAAAATCTTCCACAATATGGATGATATTTTGATAGCTGCTCAGCAATAGTCATTACTGCATCAACTTTATGCAATGGTAGTACAGCATATGTCACAGTATGGTCTCGTTATTGCACAAGAAAAGATTCAGCTGATGACTCCATGGCTCTATTTAGGAAGTCTTATTTTGTCTACTACTCTGAGGCCGCAACTTACAAAAATAATTCTCCCACAGCACTTAAGCCTTAATACATTACAGCAAGTCCTAGGACGGATTAATTGGCTATAACCTTATTTAGGCATTCCCACAAATTCTTTGATTAATCTTTTGACACCTTGAAAGGTGGCCCTGCTTTAAATTCGCTGTGAGACCTCTCTCCGCTAGCACAGGCAGAGCTTAACACTGTGGAGCAAGCTTTGGCCCAACAGTGCATCTCACATTTAGATTCTGACAGACCTATAGATCTTTCTATCTTTAATACCCCTCATAGTCCTACAGGGATGCTTGGGCAAGTTGGAACAGATGTCTCTCCTTTGGAATGGTTTTACCTGTCTCATAACCCTTATAAACATATGCAAAAGACTACAGATTTAATAGCTTCTCTTCTCATAAAGGGACACCGAAGTTGTGTCCAATTATCATGATATGACCCTGTTACTCTTTTCCTACCTTTAAGCAAGGAACAAGTTCATACTCTCTTAGCTTGTGATCTTGATTGCCAAGTCGCAATGGCTGACTTTATTTGAAATATCAGTTTCCATTTACCAGCCTCTAAGCTCCTGAACTTTTTACAAACTGTGCCTGTTAAATTGTATTTATTGTTGTCTCTGAGCCCTGCTTCATGCTACTACTGTCTTCACAGCTGCTTCAGGAAAAATGGAAAAGGCAGCCATAGTATTGCAAGATGCCATGCAAACTGGCAGAAAAAAAATCCACAGCTGGGATTTCACAGCTACACAACAGGCAGAGTTAGGTGCCCTAATATTGGTCTTACAAACTTTTCCTCACCAAGACATAAATATAGTGATTCCGCTTATGCAGTGTACAGTGTTATTCATTTAGATCTCACACATCTGAAAGGTATTACTAATGAACCCCTATTAACCCTATTTCTCAAAGTGTAGACGCTCCTCTTTGCCCATCATCACCCTTTTTACATCACACATATTTACTCTCATTCTGGGCTACCTAGTCCCTTAGCAGAAGAGAACGCTTGAGCTGATGCTCTGGCATGACCACAGATGTGGTTTGCAGACTCTTCTGCATTTTTGTGAGCTCAAGCTGATCGTTTCTTTTTTCGTCAGAATGTACACAGTCTTAAACAACAGTTTCTTTGATACTTGCTCAAGCTTGCATGATTATTAAAACTTGTCCTGATTGCCAACAGCATTCTCTCTCCTCTTTTTCATTGGGACTTGGTGCCAACCCATGAGGTCTGGTACCTAATGCTATCTGGCAGACTGATATTACTCAGCATCCACCCTTTGGACACTTCAAATTTCTCCACGTTACCATGGACACTTATATGAGCCTGACACATGCTACTCCCCGAACTGGAGAAAAAACTAAAGATGCAATTGCTCATATTTTTGAACTATTATGACCTTAGGTCCTCCACAAACTATAAAAACTGATAATGGTCCTTGCTATCTTTGCACTCGATTTGGATATACATCGCAACTTTGGCACATACAACACAAAACTGGTATTCCTTATAACTCAACCGGTCAGACCATTGTTGAACGAGTTCATTGAACTTTTAAAGTATATCTTAGTAAACAAAAAAGGGGGAATATGGGGCTCTCTCCTCGAGAACAGATAGCAATGGTCTTATTTACTCTTAATTTTTTGAATATCGGACAAGATGCCTAGACAGCTATTGATCATATGAAGCCAGTTGACGTCACAAAAAGAAAGGTGTTAATTCGAGACATTTGTACAGGGAATTCGGAGAAACCTTATGAGGCATTGCAATGGAGTCAAGGTGCAGTTTGTGTTTCAGAAACTACAGGAGTAGAGTGAATCCTCATAAAAGGAGTGAAACCATATTATCAGTTGGAGATCACCAAACAGCCCCCTCCTGATCATGAAGGAGCTGCCATTGGAGAATCGACCAAAAATGATCATGCTGAGTTGGAAGGCACCTGACATTACCTGGGGACAGCTAAAGAAATTGGATCAGCAGGCAACTATCCAGCTTGCAGCCACGGGAGCCCCTGCAACTGCAGAGAACCAGTTTCTTATGTATCTGGCAGTAATGGGGGAAACTTCTGAGTGAGTCAGACAGACATGGCTGGTAATTCTTGTTCTTTGCCATGTGGGCTCAGCTCAAGAACATGCTTATTAGAGTCATGTTCTGAATCCCCCTGTTTTCAATGTTATTACATGGTGGGATGCTGACCCACCTTTGTCATCTAATGATACTTCTTGGGCGGGAGATCGATGGATGCCCCTGTCTTACCCCCTCACTGAAAATTTGGGATGGATCAAACTTAATGACTCTTTGACTTTATTGTCTAGCAATCCCCCTCTCTGTTTTTCCACAATGGCTCAAGATACGTGCATTACTCTCATTCTTCAGGAGTATCTTTACTATCAGCCTAAAAGGGATGCTAAGCCCGCAAACTTGACTTTTATTTCTGCTGTTACTATTAATCTTACTGAGGTTTCTAATGAAACAATCTTCCTATATGCTGTCCAAGAAGGGACTGGCAATATGTTTGAGTCTCTCCAGTGGTCCCCGTGCAGACGACCTGTACCACATCAAGGACCTCTGTCTGATAATGGTACCTTACTTGATTGGGGTCCCCATGGGTATGTCATGTCTGCAAACCAGACTATTGGATTTGGGAATCCCTCTAATAGTTCCATTACCCTCCAATAGTTCCATTAGCTTCTCCCCACCCAGTTCAGCTGTAATTGTATGAATACTTATTTCTTGGTGTTCACTTCAGAGTAAACTGCAGCTATTATTAAAAAGTCAAAAAAAACAACAAATGCAGGTGAGGTTGTGGAAGAAAAGGAAGACTTTTACACTGTTGATGGGAGTGTAAATTAGTTCAACCATCGTGGAAAGATAGAGTGATGATTCCTCAAAGACTTAAAGGCAGAAATACCATTCAACCCAGCAATCCCATTACTGGGTATATACCCAAAGGAATATAAATCATTCTATTATAAAAACACATGCACATATATGCTCACTGCAGCACTATTAACAATAGCAAAGACATTGAATCAACCCAAATGCCCATCAATGATAGACTGGATAAAGAAAATGTGGTACATATACACCATGGAGTACTATGTGGCCATAAAAAAGAATGAGATCATATCCTTTGCAGGGACATGGATGGAACTGGAGGTCAATATTCTTAGCAAACTAATGCAGAAACAGAAAACCAAGTACCACATGTTCTTACTTATAAGTGAGAGGTAACTAAATTATGAGAACACATGGACACATAGAGGGGAACAATGCACACTGGGCATGAGAGGAGGGAGAGGATCAGGAAAATAAAAAATGGATACTAGGCTTAATACCTGGGTGATGAAAAAAACTCTATGCAACAAATCCCCTTGACATACATTTACCTATGTAACAAACCTGCACATCCTGGACATGTACCCTTGAACTTAAAATAAATGTTAAAACTTTTTTTTCTAAATCCTATTAATTTCAATATGATGTTCATATCTAACCAATTTATAGATTCCTAGTTTTCCAAAATTTACAACATGTATTAAACCACATTAGTCTGCATTCTATGTTTTAGTCTATTTCATCCTATGTTTACTCTCTGAGTTAGAAAACATGTAATATTAAATGTCATTCAATTTTATATATTACATTCCTACAAATCAGGATACAATGGCCTAGATGACTCTCAGCTGTGTAAGAGTGAACTATTGGACTAAGATGTGGAAAGTTCTGTGAATCACTTGAATATTGTAAATGATCTACATGAAAATATATGTAAAAAAAAAATGAGACATACTTTTTTCATTTTTATCCATATTTTTAAAAATTCAAAGATATGATTTAATTTAAAATATAACTTTCTAATGATAACAAATGCTATTGATTTCAGAGCTGGCTTTAGTTACATATTTTTAGTTTCACTGTGTAATGAATTTGTTAAAAAACTTGTTACTTAAAATCAAGATTTAATAGTTGCTTTGTATCAAATTATGAAGGCTTCTACTAGAGTGTTCAACTATGTCTTTAACATTTTTAAGTATCATTATCCGAACTTACATTTTTGGTGTAGTATTCTTAAGATGCAGTTTTTACAAATCTACATACAGATGCTTATGGAAATAGTATTTAGGGAATATAACAAAAGAGTCTGACTCCCGCATTGAAATTACCATGAAGCATGGGGAAGAGACCAAGCATCAGAGGTTAAGTTGATATGTCAGCAGGACTGTGTCTTTGGAGTCAGATATGACAAGTTGAATATAAAATCTGTAAACTGCAAAAATATTGGACTTTCCACAGCAGTGTTTAATTTAAATAAAAACTCTCAAAGAACAGGTTGACCTCAGAAGGGTCAATTCTGTTCTAACATTGTATAAATGCTATGATGCAAGAAAGCTGCAACTTTCAGACAGACTTCACAGAATTAGCAAAGTGTTCAACATTGAGTTGGAGCACAAAAGTAATTTCTAATTTTTTTCTGGTGTTGTTTCTAAGGAAGAACTATAAAGTAGTTGTTATGAAGAGGCCTCACTGTGTATAAAGAAATACATGAAAATTATAACAGAATTATAAGAATGTTCCTTACTATTTTTGCATTTCTAATATCTATTTGTAAGGGATATATCATTTAAGCCTTATTTTTAATTTGAAAATAAATTTTAACTTACTTTAAATTTCTTGGCTATATTAAACCTAGTAAGTATATCTCTGGACATAAAGATGGTAAAAATAGTATTTGAAAATCCTAATATTCAGACTTCAGATGTGTATCCTACATGCTCCGAACTAGATCCAGCTGTGTTTACTTCTTTATCATGTGGATATACAAAGTATAAACCATATATTGGTTCTTTTCAACCATGAATGCAAAAATATTTTGGATACCAAATTCTGCAAGCCTTAGTTAGAAATTTACTGACAAATCTTGAAAAAATGAGGAATTCTTGCCACAGTTGTTTTTGAACAGATCCTTTAGCTCAGCATTACACTACATATTGCACTACATACATAAGGAGAATTCTATTGGATATCTAGGTATGCCAGAAAAAAATTTAGGTTACATCTATTTTAATCTGCATTTTATCATAAAATTTAATATTTACCTGTTTATTTGCTAAGAAAGTCAAAGTACTTTCATAGAACAGTGAAAATACTGTTTACAATGCCAAAGAATATTCACTTGTAACCTTAAATAATAACTCTTACATACTTTTATTTTGGAAACCAGTGTTTGTTCACTTAAAGTTGAATCTTATGTTATAAAAGGTCATTAACTTTGCCTACCAATCTTGTGATAAGTAAATCAGTGTCATTATCTGTGGGAAAGAGAGTTTCTGAGGTGCCAGTTGAGTTGGTCTCCCCTGTGTGAGACACCCATGGGAAGCCATGAGTGGCCTCTGAGGAGAAAAGTCTCCTTATTGCCTTCACGTCTTTATGCCCCAAGAGCATAACTGCTTAGTGGCATTCCACAGGTTGCTCAGGGAGATAACACTCCCTTGAAGCAGTGGGGTATAATCAAATATCTTGGCTCCTCCTGAAACCCACTCCCACCCTTTCGGTCCTGATAAGTTAAAGATCTTAAGTAGTTTAGTCACATGCCTTTGCTCAAGAAAATTCACAGAAACCACCACTGCTATACATCTTATCAAATGACTCACGAGTTCTCCTTCACTGATTAATCCTTTTCCTACTCCTTCCTCCCCATCCCATCTGCCCTAAGAACAAAGAGCTTGCAAACCAATAAATTGGGTGGAGCTCGAGAGCTCTGGGCCTTCAGCAAGGCTCCAATGCTCTGGTGCCCTGGACCCACCTTTTAAATGCTTATTCTGTCTCTTTCTAATTCATTTGTGTCTGCCGGACTCAGGGTACTCGCTGGGTGGTGTGGGGCTGGTTTCCCAACTTGTGGCACCCAAAGTGGGGCTCCCCACAATCTCTACAAATAATCCAGTGAAGAAACGCCAGAGCATGGAAAGTGGAGGACGACTGATGAAGGATGCCAGAGTACGTTTTCACTTCAGGCTCTATGGGTAAATAGAGCACTCGGAGAATTCCAGGTTAACCTCAGGAAAATATGGGTCAGGCTGAAAGTAAGTTTACTAATTACTTAAGCCTGGTGCAGCAGTTATCACGCCGTAGGGGGTTAATTGTGAGTACGCAAAATCTCACATCTTTGTTCAACCTCGTAGAAAAGTATTCTCCTTGGTTCCTGGAATATGGAACCATGAATGTAAAAGATTGGGACAAGGTCGAATCAGACTTAAAATGAGCACAAGAGGGCCATGATATTTCCTTCTCCGCTTGGTCTGTGTGGTCAGCAATTCAAACAGCACTGGGGCCCTTCCACACTGAGGAGTAGGAGGAGGAGTTTCAGAATGACATAGAAAAGTTTAATAATCAGGAGTCTGATGATCAGCAAAGTGAACCATCACAGTCTAGTTTTAAAAAGGGGGAGAAATAGGAAGGAATATATGCTAACCTCTAAAAACTTATGAAAGAAACAGTTCCACCTACTGCAGAAACAGTGCCACCTACTGCGCCTTTAGGGGAAGGTCTGGAATGGCTACCCGACTTCAGCCTCATGAATTTTTGCAACAGGAGCCTGAAACGTGGCTTGCCGTTCCCACTGTTGCATGCCCTGCCATTAACTATGGCGAAGGGAAGCTTCAGCTTTGCCCAACAGCCAGTTAAAGTGAGGGAATGATCCAGGCTTGTCCACCTGTTAATTATAGTAGAGGAATGTTGCGAGCTGGTCCAAATACAAATTATGGTGCAAGGACAATCTAGGCATCCATTCATCAGGCACAAGAAATGGGGGGTGTGGAACTTGGCAGTTTCTGGTAATTGTTTCTCCAGCTGAGGAGCCCAGAGAACATGCTCAAGCACACTGGGAGCCATTTCCTTTTAAAATATTAAAAGACTTGAAGCAAGCAATTGGACAATATGGGCCAAATTCTCCTTATGTTCATTCCTTGTTACAATCTGTGGCTTAAAACTGGTGTTTAATACCTATGGATTGGGAGTCATTAGCCTGATCCACCCTGTTCCCCTCTCAGTTTCTCCAATTTAAAACCTGGTGGATGGATGAAGCAACAAATCAGGCATGCAGAAATGTTCAAGCCCAACCTCCCATTAATATCACATCTGATCAATTGCTTGGAATCGGACAGGCATGGGGTACTCTAAATCAACAGATGGTAATAGGTGATGAGGCTGTTGTTCAGCTCAGAACTATATGCCTAAGAGCCTGGGAAAAAATGCATGACCCTGGTACTACTTATCCTTCTTTTAATTCAGTTTGACAGGGTCCAAGGGAGCCTTATCCAGATTTTATCGCCCATTTGCAAGACATGGCTCAAAAGGCTATTTTGGATTCTCATGCCAGGAAAGTGACCATTCAGCTGCTTGCTTACGAAAATGCGAATACAGAATGTCAGGCAGCAGTTAGACCTATTAAGAGAGATGCAGATCAAAATTACACTTATTGGGCCTACATTTCATTCCCACCGCTGATTAGGTCTGTTACATGGTTAGACCCCCAGGTGGAAGTTTATGTTAATGACAGTGTCTGGATGCCTAGACCAACAGATAACCTACTCATCCAGAGGAGGAATGAATGTTAATGAATATTTCCATTGGTTATCGCTTTCCTCCCATCTGCCTGCGGCTGGTAGCAGGATGTTTAAATTATGATAAACAAAGTTGGATAGTTTATGTCCCTGCACATAATGGATCAAAAGCCTCTATTCATGCAATCACTGGAAGAACATTTCAATCTTTGGACACTATTAAATACCTTGAGCACCGCTATGTTATGACACATTGCCAGATTAATAAATTTAAACTGAATAAGAAGCCCTGCTCTAGGCAGGCCACAAAATGGTCTGGAAAGCCAGAGGTGCCAACCTGAGAAGATTGTATTGTAAACAGTGCTGCTGTACTGCAGAATAATTCCTATGGCATCATCATTGATTGGGCTCCTAGGGGATGCTTTGCAGTAAATTGTACTGGACAGTGCGAAGATTGTAGAGGGACTCCTTTTGCAAACGACTACACAAATAATGCACCAAAATTTTACAGAAGAATTGAAACAAATTACCCTATTAAGTAGGAGGAGAACGGTATGGATCCTCCAAGCCCAAAAATGATTGATCCAATTATAAGTCCAGAACATCTAGAATTGTGGAAATTAATGATGGCTCAAACATCAATTTGGATTTGGAAAGGAGAATATAAAACAGAGATCCATAGTAAAAAACTTCGATTTGTTGTAGTCATGACCCCTAATCAGACGGTCCCATTGTGGAGTTGTGTTAAACCTCCTCTTATGTTGGCAGTGGGAAAAATCAATATCCTACCTGACTCTCAAACCATATCAGGCATCAGCTGTCATCTTTTTACCTGCATTAATTCTGCCTTTAATAAAGATAATAACATTTTACTGGTTAAGGCCCGAAAAGGAGTTTGGATACCTGTTTCCCTCAATAGACGTTGGGAGGCCTCTCCCTCCATACATATTATCACTGAGGTACTAAAAGGAATACTTAATAGATCAAAGAGATTCATATTTACTTTAATAGCTGTGATCATGGCCCTTATAGCTGTCACAGCTACTGCTGCTGCTGCTGATGTTGCTTTGCACTCTTCTATTCAAACTGCGGGCTTTGTGGATAGTTGGCAGAAAAGTTCTAAGCTTTGGAATTCCCAAAGTCAAATAGATACAAATTTGGCAAATCAAATTAATGATCTCCATCAAACAGTAATTTGAATGGGAGATCGGATTGTGAGCTTGGAGCATAGAATTTGAATGCAATGTGATTGGAACACTTCTGATTTTTGTATTACTCCTAGGTCTTATAATGCCACTGAACACCATTGGGAGATGATTAGACATCACCTACAAGGAAAAGAAGATAATTTAACATTAGATATTGCTAAACTGATAAAACAAGTTTTTGAGGCATCTCAGGCTCATCTCACCCTGTTGCCTGGAGCTGATATTCTTGCTGTAGCTGCTGATGGCCTTTCTAATACCAATCCTTTAAAGTGGATTAAAACCATAGGTGGATCAACAATTGCAAATTTTATTTTGGTTTGTGTCTGTTTATGCTGTTTTTAGTCTACAGATGTGGACAGTGCCTTGGGAGAGAAGCCAGAGACTGTGAACGAGTCATGATAGCAATGGTCGTTATTAATCAAAAAAATATTAATAAAGACAAAAAAGGGGGATATGTGGGAAAGAGAGTTTCTGGGGTGCCAGTTGAGTTGGTCTCCCCTGTGTGAGACACCCATGGGAAGCCATGAGTGGCCTCTGAGGAGAAAAGTCTCCTTATTGCCTGCATGTCTTTGTGCCCCAAAAGCATAACCGCTCAGTGGCATTCCACAGGTTGCTCAGGGAGATAACACTCCCCTGAAGCAGTGGGGTATAATCAAACATCTTGGCTCCTCCTGAAACCTGCTCCTACCCATTTCAGTCCTGATAAGTTAAAGATCTTAAGTAGTTTAGACACACGCCTTTGCTCAAGGAAATTCACAGAAACCACCACTGCTATACATCTTACCGAATGACGCATGAGTTCTCCTTAACTGATTAATCCTTTTCCTCATCCCTTCCTCCCTCTCCCATCTGCCCTGAGAACAAAGAGCTTGTAAACCAATAAATTGGGCAGAGCCTGAGAGCTCTGGGCCGTGAGCAAGCCTCCGACGCTCCGGTCCTCTGGACCCACCTTTTAAATGCTTATTCTGTCTCTTTCTAACTCCTCTGTCTCTGCCGGACTCAGGGTACACGCTGGGTGGTGTGGGGCTGGTTTCCCCAACAATTATCTTTATTCTATAATTTCCCATATACAAGTGGTTAATTAATTAGTCAGAAAGCACCAAAACACTTAGTTCTTCATAATCTTGCTTGTGGAAATATCTGTTACAAAAAAGGACCTTAACAATTCATTTCTAAAAAAGTAACACAAATAAGTTTTTCTTTGTCAAATACATTTCATCTATTACTGAAAATATCATAAATAGTTGGCTTTATTTTTCATTTTGTAAGGTTTCTTATTCTTACACATTAACAAACATACATTGTTGTTTCAAACAAACTTCTTTGCCAATTTTGCTATTTCTCCTAGTATAATTGCCTTGCTTTTAATCATTCAAACTGGAAAATATGAAGTCATATTGCTTTTCTAATTTGTCTTCAATCCCAAGTCTCACCATAAAATGCTTTTTTATAAATAAGTTTTAGGGGAAAATTTCCTGAAGAATCAGAACACTTCCTAATCTGTGATAAACAGATCTTATAACTCATTAGTTCTTCTCAATTGAGACAATCTGAAATGCCAGAAAGTATGTAATCACAAGATAACAATTTGGATTTCTCACATAAGTGCTCAGTACAAACTTGTGGAATTAGTTTTCCATTCTTAAAACACATTTTTATTATTTTCTGAAAGTAACATTACTATGCCTGCTTTTTTACCTTTGTTAAGCCTATGATCAGTCCTTTGCTCAAAATGCCTGTCATCATCCTATGTAACCTTCAAGAACAAAATACAAATTCCATCTCCTACAGGAAACTATCCTAATTCTAAGCCATGTGGACTATTTTGCATATAACTCTTCTGCCTCTTTTGACCTGAATTTTCATTCTGGCATTATATGTGTTGGTTGCATGAACATGTATTTTTAAATCACTTTTATATCTTATTACCTCATTTAGATTATAAACTACTGTAGGACTTCCATCTTCAGTGCCTGGTTTTACTCATTAATCCATCCCTGGTAAAGCAGCCCATAATAACCTCTTTAATTAGTATATTTAGTACTCATTTTCTGTAGTCTTCATTTGGCCCTTAATTATATTCAATATGCTATTTATTTATTATATATTTTTACCATATTCTTCATACATTCTTGCTCAATTAACTACATTTTAAGTTCCCTGGGAGGAAAAGATTTTATTCTTACAATTCCTGAACAGAACTTTGTAATAATTTGTATATAAAAATGCACAAAAATACAGCTTGAAGGGCTAAGGGTCAGAAGGTAGAAGATTTGAGTTCCAGTCCTTGGTTTAGCAAACCAACCAGTCATTGTTGAATAGTCTTTTAATAAACCTTTCTGAGTCTTTCCAGAGTAAATTTGTTGTAGGAGAAGATTGTTAAAATTTTTAAGTATTTATTGTTTTTTGGAAACTAAGCAATGAGTTTGTCTCTACCTGCAGGGTCCAAATTTTTATTATACTAAGAGATAAAGTAGCTACTTCTGAAAATAGGATGGGAACAAAGGAGACATCCAACTAGAAACAGCCAGTAGGGTATTTGAATAAGGACACAGGTCATATTAAGGTTGCACATTCTTTCAGAGAATATTCTTGTTTGTACTTTGTGGTTTCCAGGAATTGGTTGCCTACCTACCTTGGTAAGCATTGCAAGCACAGGGTAAGCATTCAGAACTCTTCAGAGAAATGGAGCCAACAGGAAAGGTATATATAGAAAGAAAGAATGGGAAATTTATTTTAAGGAATTGGTTGGCTCATATGACTGTGGAGGCTTGTCAAGTCCAAAATCTATAGGGTAACACATCAGGCTAGAGAACCAGGGAAGCATTGCAGTTTGAACCTAAAGGCAATCTGCTGATAGAACTTCTTTGTGCCCAGACGGAGGTCAGTCTTTATTTTATTAAGGCCTTGAACTGATTGGATGAAGCCCATTTATATTATGGAGAGTAATCTGCTTTATTCAAAGTCTACCAATTTAAATGTCAATCTTATCCTAAAACACCTCCGCAGAAACATCCTGAATAATGTTTGACCAAATCTCTGGTTACATGACCATGCCATGTCAACAGATAAAATTATCCATCATGTATTGATTTTGTCATTGAGGGAAACAAAGTATAACTCAAATGCCTTGCTTTTACTTCAGTTTAAGGACAATTTATCAGCTATCATTTGAAACTCAAGAGAGCTTAAATCCACGGTCTTCCCTTTTGTCATTCTCCACAGACTCAGTGTCAACTAGAAAAAGCAGTTATGCTATGACAAATGGGATCTCAAGTCAGAATATTTATTTTCATTATCCAACCCTGCCACTTACTAACTGTAGCTTTGAAAAAGTCACTTGTTCTTAAGGTAAAACCAAGTAATCAATTATATTTGTAATTAGCATATATTTATAGGGTGAATTCTCATATGGTTTTTTCTATTAAAAGGTAGCTGCAGAAACCACAGGATCTGATTGATCTGATTGTTTTAAGAGCCATAAGGTTTTTAAAACCATGAAGAAGTGCCAAGATATTCATTTAAGTGATAATGAAGAGTTTTTCTTCTTCGTCTTTAGTATAAATCCTCTGATGTCATCGTTAATCTTACATAATATTTATTTGTAAATCTTAGTTTCTGCAACATAAAAATGGAAAGAATAACACCTACTTCACAAGTAGGTTATCACATGAGTCTATATGGGAAATGGTGTGCATAATAACATATTAACCATAACCCTTAGGAGCTAAATAAAACCTCTCTGCTTTCCTAAATTAACTGTTTTGAAGACCATACCGATTCACTCATATTTATCCAGTCATTTAGCAAATATTTATTGAATATCATTGACTGAAGTCTTAAAAACTAAGCTTTTAAAAACACTAATGTTTTATGAAAATGCAGAGATTTACTGTCAAAGGTACTGAATAGATAATTGATAATCTGTTTATTTACTATCAGTTCTTTGAAATCTCCAGGGGTAAAATGCAGTCTGTTTACATATCACCATCAGTATTTTACATTTTTGGTTTCAAGAATGTAATTCAGGAGATCAGTGAAAGTCAGGGCAAATTTTTTCATCTCAGATCAAAATTATAGCTGGGCATGGGATTGAACAGCATTTAATACTAGCAGTAGGCCATTAAATTGGCACTATTATCCATTTGTAAAGGAGTCTTAGGTCAGTTTCCTTAGAAGCTGAGGGGATTCTTGTGGAAGTTATTTATTGAAAAATAGCTCCCTTTGAATGAGGAAAGCAAGTTACGGCCTGAGGGCAGGAGAAGAAAGGTAAGCAAGAATGTAGTCTTACGTGAAGACCAACTTCAGGCTAGCCTGAATCAATGGAGCCTGCCTGTTAGTAATTGGCTGTGAGTTTTCCCTCAGAGAGGAGGGTCTTAACCTCTCAGATATGGCAGTACCCTTTATGAGAAGGGCAATTCTATGGAGAAGAAGTAGTTATAGATCATCAGCCAACATTCTCAATAGTAGGGGTGAACATCCCTTCCAGAACAGGAGAGTTTGGAAAGGCAACAACAACCTTCACTTCTGAATGGCCATTAATATTCATAATAACAACAAAGGCACTGCAAAGGTTTAAGAGCTCTCTCACTTTTAAAGAAATTTCAAAGAAGTTTCCAAGAAAAACTGACTGATAACCACTATCGTCTTTTATAACATTCAAATTGTTTGAAAATTAGTGTTCCTGTAAATTATATTTAAATTCATTTTATATAAATAAATTCATATAAACAATTTGCATATAACTTAAGGAATGCTAATGTTTTTAGATAATATTTTGTACCTAGAATTTATTTTCTTATGAAAGCATAAACTTCATTTTGTTTTGAAAACAGAGTCAGAGGAGATTCTTATTTCTGTTTTGTTGATTATCTATTGGCTGCCAAGAAACGTAAGTGTACATAGGCTTAAAAAGCTCTGCCTCTTAGAAACATCAAGCAGACAATTGTTAGATTCATGTGATAAAATTAGATAGACAACATGCCAGGTGCATACTTTTGATATACAATCTAAGTAAGAAATCAATACATAAATGAATAAAATGGTATATTTTCAATATAAAAAATGTATGCAAGCAACTTTTCTAGAATGTTATGTTTGCAAACATGGCATTTGTATAAATAGCTAATAACGCATAACTTTAATTACATGTGTATCTACCATAAAAACTTGAGCTTTTTCTTAAAGTAAAACCAAGTAACCAATTATATTATAAATTAGCATATGTTTATAGGGTGAATTATCATATCACTCTTTCCATTAAAAGGCAGCTGCAGAAACCAAAGAATCTGGTTGTTTTATCAATACGGTTCTTTAAGAAGAACCATAAGGATTTTAAAATCATGAATAAGTGTCAAAATATTTAGGTGATTGATAATAGGATAATTTTTCTTTGTCTTTAGTATAAATACCCTGACATCACCATCATTATATAATATTTGTAATATTTTATAGCAATTTTAAAGCAAGTTTTCAAGGCCCTAGGAAGCTGCTATGATTAATAATGAAGTAAGCGGGAAAGGACTTTTGATAGTTTTCTCTTTTTTTGTTGTTTATTTTCCTCCAAAAGGAAAGGTGCATCTGAAAACACTTGGCTGTCCTGGAGACAACAGGCAAAATTGGACAAAGCTGAAGTGCACAATTTCTCAAAACAGCTCTGGGTATTGATACCTATGCAAATTTTTAGAGTTACCCAGCAACATAAAAGAAACTAGGGAAAACAGTTTTTGTTGTCTTCTTACCTCTGTATCTAAATCTCTGTTTTATGAGGGTTAAGTTTGGCTATAAATGTAGAACAATCCCCCTTACCTTTTCTTTTCGCTCAAAAAAATTGCTTAAGATAAAATTATTTCTATTTCTTGTATAAATTTAGAGATTGATGGTCCAGATGCAAGAGATCCATGCTTCTTTTACCTTTTTACCTCTTCTATGAATGGACTCTATTCCCAAAGTCACCTTATGGTCCAAGATGGCTATTCCAGCCTCAGGTGTTGTGCCCAAACGCCAGAAAACAGAGGAGAACAAAAAAAAGGAGAATGGCTCATCTTCTCTTTTTTTTAAAGACGCTTAAAAATTATGCACATGGAAGTTATGAATTCTTTGTCACCTGGACTACTTAGCTGCAAGAAAGGCTGGGAACTATAGTTTTTATTCCACAGCCATATGCTCAGCTTTATATCAATAATACTATTCTGAGAACAACAGAACAGCTAGTGGCCTCTGCAGGTCCTCCCATCTCTATTCTGGGTTCACTAACATTCAGGCCTCCAATGGACTCATGCTGTGTTCCGGTCATGTAAATCAGAACCCTTCTCCCACATCAGTCTATCTGTATCCCTTTCTCCAGGCCTAATGCCAATCTTTTCCTGCAGTGTCAGACACACCACAAAGCTAGTTATAAGGTAAATGTGTTTCAAATTAAGATACGAATGCCCAAATATGTAGAATCATCCAAGAGGGAATTTCGTCTTTAAAACTAGAAATACATTTTTATCTTTCGTCTATCCATTCCCCACCCAAACTGGTTGTTTTTTTAGAGGGAGTACAATTAATAAAATAGCATTACTACAAATTATCTAGACATCAACCACATTTCCTTGTCAATACCAACCCTCTTTTTTCCACCATCATTAATCACATATGCCTATCTTTGGTGGATTCAGCAATACAAAGAATAACAAAACTTGTCACTGGAATGTATCATAAATATTTCAAATGCAGAATTCATTGCTTGTCAGTGGTTCTTATTGATTAAACAGAAAATAGAAGAAAAAAAGCTAAAATTTTAGATTTTTTTTCTGATATTAAACTATACTTTCATTCTTGGTATAGACCTTATTTAATAATAATTTGGTTGAATATGGTTTGCTAACATCTCTTTTATAACTTTTGTATGTATAATGTTAGAAGAGACAATCCTATAATTTTTCATATATTGCTTTTATATTGCTTGTAGTCAAAATTATGCCAATGTTAAATTAATTATAAGCTTTCCCTCTTTTTAAATTTTATTGAAAACCTGGACACAATAGAAATTATCTTTGTCTTAAAGTTTTAAAACTCACCTGTAAATCTTTCTCCACCTGGGGCATTAAAGTGAAGAGATGTCTTTACCATTTTGATTTATTAACAATTTTCATTCTACTTAAGTTTCTTGTCACAATTTTAAATTTTATCCAGAATGATATCCATTTCCTCTGAGTTTTTACATTTATAGAAACAAAGCTGCTCATAATATCCTTGTATTTGTAATTCTGTGATGTCTATATTCACTTTTTCTGTTTAGAGATAGTTTTGGAAAAATGGACTCGTGATTCCTAACACATATAATATACAAAGGTGATTCCTGATGGGTTGAAAACCTAATTAAGAAAGATAAAAAGGATAACATTAATACAAAAACATGTGAGCAAATACCCTCAATAATCTACAAGTGAAGAAAACTTTAATAAAACAATGCACAATTCATAAAGAAATATATTGACAGATTTTATAGAATTAATGTTATGGGCTTCTGTTCAGGAAAAGGTATCATAGGCAAAATTATCAAGTATTTGGCAAACTGGAAAAAGATTTTTTAAATAATAGAAATTAGCAGGGGTCAACATCTAGCATACACAAGGAATTTACATATCCATAAGAAAAAGATGAGAATTTCAATGTACAAATGAATAAAAACAGGCAATTCATTGAAAGTCAAATCTGAATTAGCAAGTATATGAAGAAAAGGCCAACTCTTGATTCAACAATTAGAGCTAAGACAGCTATTACTGAGCCATAGAAATATGGGCCCTGTACATTGCTGATGGGAGTGTACACTGGTATAACTATTGTAGAGAGAAATCTAGGTGTACTTAGTGGAAGTGAATATGATCCAGTAATCTATTCCAGGGATGCATCCCAGAGAAACTTGAGCCCAGGTTCATAAGGGGACAAGCACAAAGATGTTCATTGTAGCAGCAGGTTAGAACCAGCTCAGTGCCCATCACTACAGAAATGAGTAAGTAAAATGTGGTGGCATATGCATACAGTAAAATATTATTATCTGACATCCAGAAGCAATAAACTTGTATTTCATAGAATGGCATGGGTGAATCTCTGAATGAATGATAAAAAACATTAAATTTAAAAATTAAATAAAATAATTAAAATTAAAATTTTAAAATGACAAACAGAATGAAAGCCATAGAATAATGCCATTTATGTAAATCAAAAACAGATGCATATATAAAACAGCACCATATGTGTTTCAAAGAATCACCCATATCCAAAGACATATGTATATAATGGAATTGTACCTATATTGAGGAGGCTAGTAAATTGAGTGAAAATGGGGGATGAATGACAAATTAATAAAAGGAAAATAAAAGATACCTTGGCATGGATAGTTGAAGTATGTGCTGTGTGTTAGCAAGTATCATTAACTCAACACCCTGCCCCTAAGATTAAAAAGATATAAATTATATAGCCATAATGCTTGTGTTCTATAAAGAGGAACAAATGTTACACATGCACCAAAATATATACAAATATTCTCCTTGATTCTTTAAATTGTCCCAAAACATTCCAGGCTTGCATCATTTTCTTAAGGAGGATTATGCCATTGTCCCCGCATCCTCAGTGATCTCTATGATACTCTTCGACACAATTTAAGTTCTACATCTATAGAACCTTTAAACTTGTTCCATTCATGTAAATGACTTGTGAAACCCATTGCTTTTATAAGCTGTACCACAACATCTAAAACGTAATACTCTTCACCACTCTATTGCCCTGTATTATGCCTTGCTCAGGGTTTCCTTTACTAGATGTTAACTTTCTAGAGATCAGAGAGATTTCTTTGAAGCTTTCTGTTGTGCCTAGAGCAGTGTTGGACTCAAGATTGGAAGATCTCAATTTCTTATTGGTCAGAATGTTATTTTCAGTTAAAAAGATCACATGGCAGGTAAAAAAATATGTACAGACAAATACTTAAAAACCTAAGAGAAGAAGCTGGGCTTCATTAATTTTAGTAACTGGCTAGTGATACAATAGACTTGAAGCACAGAAGGTACTCAACAAATATTTGTTGAAAGAATGCATCAGAAAAATGGACTAGTCTAGAGAGGACCTCAATAAACATTTTGGTTAATAGATTTTTAGTTAAGATTTGAAATTGTGATGCAAAGGGATGGATAGGCAAGATCATAGCTGAAAGTTGAAAAAAACTGATCTTTTTGCAGCTGAAAATTAGTTTTGAAAGTAGAGAAGCATAGAGCTAGAATTGCTATCACACTATGAATGGAATAGTCCTTCAATTAATATAGTAGGTAAAGTTTGCTTTAAGTTCCTCAATTTTTTAAAGCCCCCCTTTCTTTTCTTGATGTTTCCTGTCTAGGACATTTTTCCTTCAATAAATCTTCACCTGTGACAGCCTACCTATATGCTTTCTGATTATTCCAGGCCATGAGAAACTATCACTATTTTCCCCCTGAACACTTAGAAAATTTTATTTTTACTTCAAATAAAACTAGGAAGAGCCAACTCAAGGAGTATGCTTCCTCAATCTAGAATACTTTTAAGGGAAACATTTTCTTATGTTTTTTTGACACAAATTATAATTTTCTTATTGTTACAAAATGTATGAATTATTTTTATAAGCTAAACTGTGGTAGATCATTCCTCTGCTGGTCATGGAAGGAAGAAATGTCCTACATAGTGGAGGTGATAAACTGAGTTCTCACTGAGACTCAGAATCTCATTTAGTTGTGCTCTGCAAATGATCTGAATGAGAACCAATGGCTTTCTCTGAAAGGGGACTTGAACTTCGTGTGGGATTCAAGAGATTGGAGCTTTGAAACAAGAAGCTATATGCAGCTTGCTCAGCTTTTTGGAACATACAGAATAGATGTGGATCTGCTCAAGGGAATGGTGGTTGAAGGCAATATAATGCAAAGTGGAAAGAATCAAGGATATGATGTAATAAAACACTGATATAATATCTATTTCAATTAAGTACTAGTTTTGTGATCTTGACCAAGTCAGAAACATCTCTGAAACTTTGTTTTCCTTTTTGTATGATAAAGAGGTTGGAAGATCTCGAATTCTTATTGATCTATGAATGTTATTTTCAGTTAACAAGATCACATGGCGGGTAAAAAAAAATTATGTACAGATAAGAGCTTAAAAACATGAGAAGAAGCTGAGTTTCATTCATTTTAGTAACTGGCTAGTGATAAAATGGACTTGAAGCATAGAAGGTACTCAACAAACATTTGTTGAATGAATGCATCCTGAAAAATGGACTAGACTGCAGAAGTAATGTCATGATACAGTGCTAAGACAAAAGAGACCCTCAGGCTAGGTATGTAGGCGGCAGAGGAAAGAACTGACTGAAGGCAGATAGGAAGAAGTCCTCTTTACTCAGGGGTCAGAATCAGGGAAAAGCTGCAGGAGCCAGGGTAGCTGTAGCATAAAAGTTCTGAAGAGACCAATACCTGTAGGGAAGACTAGCAATCATATTTTAGAGAATTAAGATTTGCTATAGAAATGCCTACTCAAATATATGTTAAACAACATGTCTGAACACTTGGGTTTACACTTGAGGCAGCTATAATAAAAGGCAAGGCAAGAAAGGGGAGTGAGGAGCCCAATTAAATCACCATAGGCTTTAGAATTTAACAGACAAGGGTGTAACCAAGCTCCACCATTCACTAATGATACAAATATTGACAAAATATTAATTGTTCTGAGACATCTAGAGAATGAAAATTTTAATTCTGACAAATGAAGATTGTAGTATCTACTTTGTAGATTTCTTTTGAAGATTCGTGAACATATGACAAGGGCCTAAAACATGCCTCAAGTGATTTATTCTTTATTGCTATTTTTATTATTTTTATTGTTACTATAGATTTTATGCCGAATAAGGTATCAGCCAACTCAATATTCGTCTTGCCTTCAGTGAAAGAACGTGTAATTTGTAACAATGGCTTCTTTTTGTATTTTCTTCTGTGTGCTTTTTTTCTCCTTAATGCTCTTTTAAAAGGCCTTTCCTCCCCACCAAAAATTCTACCTTTGCCTTAGTAGCACTGAGGAGGAAAAGGGACCTATGCGCAGCACTCAGTCTAGAGTAGCTTATTGCCTGCAAGGCTATGGGTTGGCCAAGTAGTCCCAGGATCTCAGAGGAACAGAAGAAGCGGGGGAACCGGGGAAGGGCAGACGGAGTCATTGAGGCATGGATGAAGTGGTCTTTACATGGCTCCACCCAAGAGATGGACTCTACCACATTCAAATGCACTTGGAGCACCTTCTCAGTAAGAGATGATGCCCCCTCAACTGTTTGTTTCCTTGTTTAAACAACACCTTCATGTGAGTGGAGAGTAGGAGGAATCCTGCTTCCTGAAGGTAACTGATTTCATAGTAGGTAAAGTTAGATATGAAGTTAAACTCTTCAATTAAACAGATTAACAATAAAATTAATCCGAGGTTTGTTATGGACAACACATTAATACTGGTAACTTGCCAGTAGATACGGTATAGTCAACAAACAATACAGCTTGTTTACGATTGCTAAATCTAATTTTCAAAGAAATGTCGTTCTGGTAATTGTAAGCAAAACAATTAAAATTGTCTCAGTTTTTAAGTTACTTTAATCTTCAGGAGGTTTCTGAACTCTGTTAGAGACGGGCGAGCCTCATTCTGTCAGGTTGTAACTTAATTCCTCAATTCAAACTTCCCAGATCAAACATTATCAGGCCAGGCGACTGTTTTGGTTCAAGGATGATAAAGTACAGGGACAGGGTAGGCCAAGAGTAGAAGACGGAGGGAGAACTGGGTTTCACTTCTAATTTTTGGACCAAGCTTTCGTGGTGAGGAAATTGTTTTCAAGGGCTTAGAACAATCGCAGTTCCACAATCGCCGATAGAAAAAGTATGATTTCTCTAGAAAAAAAAAGTGTCTTAACCTATGAAGCTGTGTGTGAAGATCAAGTCTAGGGGATACGCTGAAGTCAAGTCATGCGACCAAAGAGCAGAAAACAGAGAGTGCTGCATGCAAGCGTGCTAGGCGTTTGTTTGGTTTGCTTGCCTGCTTAAAGTATCTGCTGGGAGGGATGGCGGCTAGAAGTCAGAGGCATTGACTTGATTTGAGGAACTGGTGAAGCAGAGTGCAGGAGGTGCTGAGGTACTCTAAATAGGAGGATAAGGTATGAGGGAAAACAAGGCTGGAGTCAAACAAAGGCGCCGTTGCGTCGCAGAATGCAACCTGAAGCGGCTCGCGGCTCCCTGGAGGGTAACCGGGGGAGACACAGCCGGGTGGCAGCCAGGCGGAGACCGCAGGAGCCTAGCCTCCGCCGAGGCCCCGCCCCCACGGATCCCCGCCCCCGCAGCTGCGGAACCAATGGGAGCCCGGAATGTTAGCGGGTGGGAGGTGCGGCTGGGTTGCTACAGCCAGAACTGGGCGGCGGCGGCGGGCGCTGCGGGAGGAGTCTCGCTGAGCTCGGGGCGGTGGCGCAATGGAGGGACTGGAAGGTGAGGCGATGAAGGGATGCGGGCAGGACGGCTAGAGCGGGCCTGGAACAGCTGGGGACCCTGGGCACCAGTAGCAGGAAGGCGAGGGCAGGTTCGGAGCGGCGGACCTCACCGCGTCGCCGCCGCGTCTTCGGGGGCCGGGGCCATAGGGAGCCGGACAGTCCCCGATGCGGTGGAGCGAACGCTCCCGGGCTGCCCCGCCTTAGACGGTCTTGAACTGGGCTTGCCAGCCCGGAGCCAGATCCTGCCTCTGGCAAGATGCCTGCACGTCTCTTCCTACTATTTTCTGATCTTGCTTGACTCCTGAGTGCCCTTTTAGTGATCCCAGTCTCTGGCCAGATTTTGTTTTCCTTGCACTGGACTCTCTCCATTATTGTCCACGGCCTTAACACCACCAGGCCAGTTTGTGCTGGAGTCCCGGGGTGTGTCTCCAGCCTCGAGCTCCTGACATTCCTTGGCTAGTTTCCCTAGGTAACCGCTTTTTTACATTTCGACAGCATCTTCTGTCGGAGGGATGTCAGAGCATCTCCTAAGGAAGTGTCACTGGCCAGCTTTAGAGCCGGTACAATCGATTATCAGGAGGATTTGATGGCTTATTCACGGCCGCTGAGTGAGGAAGAGCCTGTAATTGATTCCTTATCTTTGGGTTTATCTTTGTACTGTAACCATGACTCCAGATTTTGCTTTGTTCCCAGTTCTTTCACTTTTTCTCTATTCTGTTTACTCATTTTATCCTGTGTAATGAAAGCATTCACCTAAAAACAAAGGAAGGAAAAAAACACGGTAACTAGCATTGGCAACAACAATTTCAAGATTTTTTAATTTGTTTTGATGAAGAACAAACCTTCAGAATTGAAATATCCTCTTGTCTTGACTTAGCTCCTTTCCCCCTGTCTCCTAGTTTACACGGATTCAGCTGGAATTAAGAATTAGCAGAAGCTTTGAGTCTTGTGTATTGTTGCATGCTAGGGAGTAAAATATTGTACATTGTGTGATGAAGTGAAAAGTGGTAACCGGTAACTTTTTCAGTCACCTAAGTTCACCAAAGAACAGATGTAATAACGTGAGTAGCAGTTTATTTCGTGCTTTTGCTCTGATAAATAAATAATTCCGATAATTTTTCATTTGTGGGCAGCTGCAGTGTGCTATGGCCAAATGAAGGTCTTGTTTTTTGCTTAGGTGTTTTTGGAAGATAATTCAAGTGTCCATGAAATAAGGAATTGTAATGATAGTGCAGTATATTTTTTACTTTCAAGATACTTTTGTATCTTGGTGGGATTAAAGCACAGTGGGTAGGAGTATGGGTTCTGGAATTCTCATGAGATTATCATACACAATATGATAAGGTTTTATTACATATTATCTATAAAGTGTTTTTTAACAGTTTGCAGATTTTTATTATTTTATTCAACATTTGTTATTAAGGCAAAGATCATCATCTGATTTTTCACTTACGTATCCTAGGCACCTAAAACAATGCCTGACACAAAGTGGGTACTCAATAAATATTTGTTGTTAAATAAATGTCTATTACGGGCATCTTTTTAGGTTCTAGGATGCAGCAAAGAATAAAAATGATAAAGATTTACTCTCATCGAACCTACATTTTAGTGGACCTTACATTTTAACAGTGCTAAGATACTACTATTGAAACCTTACTATGAATGTTTTTAAAATGTAATGGAAACCTATTATGATACTCAGTTGGTAGGTGGACAAATAGGATTCTGTATTTATAGGCATGTTTTATGGACCCAGCTTATGATGTTACAGGGCCCAGCTTATGATGTTAATAGTGCTTGCTCTTTACTGTTACATTTTTTTTTTTTAAGAAAATAAGATTCTATCATTAACTATAATGTGTTTAATTGTGATAAATCGGGTTGAAATATGTGAAGTTGCCCTAAATTATGTAGGGCAAAACAGTTGAATTCTGGTAATTTCAAGTGGTTCAATTTAATAAAGGTTCTGAGAATTTTCTGTTGAAGTTAGGATGGTGCCTTTCTCCTCTTTCTCCTTCTCCCCCTCCCTCCCCTAAGAGATCACACTTTGCAAATATCAAACTCTGAGTCTTAAGTTTACCGTTCATTAATTCATTCATCCATTCTTTCATTCTAGAAACATTGATACAGTGATAGATAAAGTAGTTTCTTTCCTCTATTGGAAGTTAAAGTCTAGTACTTTGAAGGTGTCTAATAAATATTACATTGCAGTATCCAGTAAGAAATATTCAAAAGTTTGCTTAATGTGTCAGAGTAATTGAGTAAGTATTGTACTCTGGCATTAGACATATGTTTCTAGTTGAAACCAGTTACCAGACATTGATCTTGGCTATAAAACCAGAAAATATATGGACTCTTGAAAATTTCTATTAAAGATAATCTCACTCTTTCTTATAACTTTTACATTATTTGCATGTAATCATATACCATTTGTTTTACTTTTGGTCTTCTGGGTCTTTATGCTTCTTGAATAGTCAATAGATGAGGTATTAGGCTCAAGCCCTATACTTTGAAACCAAATACAAGTTATCTATGTTTTTGTAGAATCAATATCTGAGCACTTCTACTTTCTGTGGGTAATTATAGCAAAGCCTTTTCATTCAATAAAATTTGTGCCCTACAAAATCTATCTAAGGATAATAGAAGTAGTTCTAGACTTGGGAGAGTTCTAATCTCTTACAGGCTTTTTTTTTTTTTGGTCGTCAAATGAAGAGATGGTAAAATCTAAGCAGATTTTATCCTTGTATACAGTATTGTCATTCCCTTCATATCCCTAATAAATGGTTATAAAAGTTGTGGCAGAGATCCAGGCTGTCCGTTCCTTTTGCAGATTGTTGAAATTATTAGATCTTAGTATTGCCCTCTAAAACTTGATTAGAAGACTGACTGCTCTTCAGTGTAGCCCTTGGTTTAAAGACAGTCATGTCTCATCAAAATTTCTGTTTTGTTTTATTTTTTCATAGTATAAATGTATACTAGTTTACTGAATAATTTATCTTTATTCATTTATCTAGCATTTATTGCTTTTTGGTACTGAGTTGGATGCCAGATATTTTAATAGACAGTGTATTGGAGAGGACTGTGTTTGAGTCCTTGCTTTGTTTCTTTTTAGCTCTATAATTTGGTCAGTTTACTTAATCTGAACCCTTATTTTCCCTGCTATGAAAAAAATGAAGCTATTAAATATGTAACTACCTAAATTATATTAAGTATTAAATAATGTAATATATGTAAAACATTTAGCTAAGTGCCTAGTGCATAGGAGTCCCTCTCAGTGTGTGTTTGTTAGATGGAGAAAATCACAAAAAGCATGTTAGCAGGTCCAGTATAGGTAAAACATAGCATGCTTGGGAGGAGAGAAGGAAATACTGAAGCCAAGAGAGAAAGGAATTTAAAGGTGAAAGGGATTCATCAGCAGTGGCTCAGACTATCGAAAGGCCCAGTAGGATGGGGATTCAAAAGAGGGCTTCAGATTTGACCATTAGTAAATTAATAGTAATCAGTTACCTTCCTTTTTAATGTCATTATTATCTCCTTATTAAACAAACTTTCCCTGATTATCCATACTTCTCCAAGACAGCGTTGTGACCATCTTTTCTCCCCTTACTTCGTTCTTCCTTCATTGTGGTTATCACCATGTAAGATTTTATATATGAGTTTTTATTTGTTTTTTCCCTATTAGATGAGTGAAAGCTCTATAAGATCAGAGTCTTTTTTTTTTTTTTTTTTTTTAATCATCTTTATACCCCTACCTCCTAGAACAGTTTCTGCCTCATGCTAGGTGCTCAACAAATACTTATTGAATCAAGGAATGGATGTATTTCTTTCTTTGTATCTTTCTTTCATTCTTTTTTTTTTTTGAGATGGAGTTTTGCTCTTGTTGCCCAGGCTGGAGTGCAATGGCACGATCTTGGCTCACCACAACCTCTGCCTCCCGGATTCAAGCGATTCTTCTGCCTCAGCCTCTGGAGTAGCTGGGATTACAGGCATGTGTCACCACGCCCAGTTAATTTTGTATTTTTAGTAGAGACGGGGTTTCTCCATGTTGGTCAGGCTGGTTTCGAACTCCCGACCTCAGGTGATCCGCCCGCCTTGGCCTCCCAAAGGGCTGGGATTACAGGTGTGAGCCACCGTGCCTGGCACAATGGTTGTATTTCAATACAGTGCTTGGTCTGATAATGTCTCCCTGCAATTTAGACAGCAAGTGAATGAGAGGTAGGGAAAGACTAAGCAGAAAATGTAAATTAGTGTTTCAAAAAATGTGCTCCTCAGGACACTGGTGGAGGACATTGGTCTTGGGAGTACAAAGGATTTCTGATAAAATAAATTTGGGGAAATAACAACATATTGTCTCTTTAAGACTAAGGGAGTTCTGCTCTAAGAGAACCCATTTAACTTAGTTTAATCTACCATTTTCCAAACATTTGGCCGTGAAGCAAGGGATTTGAGGATAATTCCTAGTATAAATCATGGGTCATGTTCAGACTGGATAGGAAGGGACACGCAGCCAGGAATGAGCTTATTAAGAAAAGCAAGTCACTTTGAGATCAAGATAGTAACTTAGAGAAAGGTAGGAAGTAGAATTCTATGGTTAAAGAGGAAACTTGAGTGTTTTAAAGTCCAGAGTTGGTTGTTTAGGCAGTAGTTTTGCTAAACTAGAGTGCAGGTGACTAAAATGCTGTGAAGGATGAAGGTTGTGTGTTGAGTTGGGTAGGCATTGACTAGGTTAAGACAAAAACTCTTCTAGGATGAGCTGAAAAGGGTAAATCTTGTGAGACACTGGAGAATATTGATTTGAAAGTAATTCGATTTTAGAAAGGATACTGGGAAGAAAGTGGTATAACATATTTTGTGCTTCAAAGGAAAGGTTTGTTGAGCATTAAAGGAATCAAATGAACGATGATAAAATATAAGACTTACCAGCAGTAAGGAGATAGACATGCCACAAGGGAGGCCAGAAATGTTCTTAATTTCCAAAATTTCTTTGAAAATGTTCTCTCACAGTTCTTAAATGTATGCATTTTAAAATGTCACAACTATTTTAAATAAAATAATTATTTCTCATCACTTACAGTGTTAGATAAAGATACCATTTCAAGTCTTATCATCATGCAGGTTTTGAAGTTGCAAAATATAAGCAACTCATAGTTGCAAAATATAAGCAACTCATAACGGAATCAACAGTGTGTGCCAAATAAATTTTGCATGGAGAGATTGGCTTTTTAAGAGTTCAGGAATATTAAAGTACTTTTTTGACTTGGTTCTATCCATCACCTTGAGTGCTTATTTCAACAGTATTTGCTCTCTGGTATAATATTCACCCCTCTGAATATCATCTTTCTCTTGTATTTTTGTAAGCTGCAAAATTTGCTAGTTTTTGCCACTTAGGAAAGGTTAGTGGAATTTGCCTGCATGTCTTGGAAAGTAGTAGTTTTTATTTCTGTAGGTTATGAAGCATTTTATATGTAATAGTTGATCCTCTGAAATTTTAAAGTAAATTGAGCAAATATTAGCCTCATTTAACAGTTGTTAAACTGAGTCTGCCTATATGATTAGTCATACATTTTCTTCTAATTCATGTCTTAAAGACTTTTCTAATAAGGAGTTCTTTGCTGTAAGTCCTTTCAGGTTCTCAGTTCTCTGTGTAGATAAGTGGAAATTATTTCCTCAACGTGGTATATACTACCTGAAGCATTCATTCTACCATCTGCAATTGGTTTAATCATTCTTATATATAAACTTTATTTAAAAAATCAGTAAGAAAGATGTCTTCTATGTAATTTTCTTGCTAACGTGGTCTTAAGGTAGATTTTGTTAAATTACAGTATGTTACAAATAAAAGGGGACCATATATCATTTAACTTAAATTCCTTATTTTATATAAGAAAATCTAAACCTTAGAAAGCTTAAATATCTTGCCTGGGGACTCATAGTTCTCAGTGACAGAGCTGGGGACTTGAAGTCAGATAATATAAGACAAATTCCAGTGCTTTTTCAACTATAGTTGTCATGTCTTTTAATGAATTTAATTAGAGCAAAATGTGGCTTTTGACTCTGAGGCCTAAGGTATTTATCATAATCTGGGTAGAAGGTTCCATTAATATGTTTTTTAAAAATTATTTTAGTAATAAAATTTATATCCAGGCACATGATGATTATTTTAATTTTAATTGAGTGAAAGGTGCAGCCACATTATTATTTAATTAGTTGCGTGTGTGAGGTCAGAATATTTTAACCCCTTGGTCCAATTAATCTTAATATAAGTATTACATGTATAAAATAACAATTCAAATAATACATACAGTTTGCATAACTAGGTAATCTTAACCTTATAGCAGTATACTTTCTATTATCTGGTGATAAAGAAAACATGATTTTTTTTTACCCTAGACTCTTCAGATCAACTCAGTATGCCACTTAACTGATCACCAGCAGTATTTCTTCATGCCTTGGAGATTAATAAGATAAAGTTTGTTTTTAAGGTTTAGTAATTTACCATAGAGATAACCTTTAAGGTAAAAGAACATGACAAATTGATTTGTTTAAAATAATTACAAGAAAACTACATATTTTCAACTAATCAGCTTGGTTATCCTTAAATTATGACTTTTCTGTGTTAATTCTGGTCTTTTTGCCCACTGATAACTCTTAAGCCCATTTTAATTGATAATTTTGCTTACTTCAAAATACAGTAAGAAGTATTTTTTACAACAACTGACAACTTACCAATGAAACTAAAGAAAACATGACAATGTGAAGTTTCACAATTTAAATTATAGAAATTATTTTAAATTTTTTAAAAAATTTTACTTTAAGTTCTGGGATACATGTGCAGAATGTGCAGGTTTGTTACATAGGTATACATGTGCCATGGTGGTTTGTTGCACCCATCAACCTGTCATCTAGGTTTTAATCCCCACATGCATTAGATATTTGTCCTAATGCTCTCCCTCCTCTTGCCCCCTACGCCCTGACAGGCCCTGGTGTGTGATGTTCGCCTCCCTGTGTCCATGTGTTCTCATTGTTCACCTCCCACTTATGAATGAGAACATGTGGTGTTTGATTTTCTGTTCCTGTGTTAGTTTGCTGAGAATGATGGTTTCCAGCTTCATCCATGCCCCTGCAAAGGACATGAACTCATTCTTTTTTATGACTGCATAGTATTCCATGGTGGATATGTGCCACATTTTCTTCATCCAGTCTATCATTGATGGGCATTTGGGTTGGTTCTAAGTCTTTGCTATTGTAAATAGTGCTGCAGTAAGCATACGTGTGCATGTGTCTTTGTAGTAGAATGATTTATAATTCTTTGGGTATATATCCAGTAATGGGATTGCTGGGTCAAATGGTATTTCTGGTTCTAGATCCTTGAGGAATCACCACACTGACTTCCACAATGGTTGAATTAATTTACACTCCCACCAACAATGTAAAAGTGTTCCTATTTCTCCACATCTTCTCCAGCATCTGTTGTTTCCTGACTTTTTAATGATCGCCATTCTAACTGGCATAAAATGATATTCTGTTTTAGAGAATGAAAGCGTTGTCAAAATTGGAGAATTGTTACCTTCCTACTGGGTAGAAGTTCCCTCCATAGGTCTTGACATCAACACACATGCACATGTTGTATTTTGTCAATTACAGTGCTATGCTCTATGACCAGCTAATATTAGAAGACATTATAAATTTATATATATGTAATATATATATATATCTTTATTTTGGGTGAAGTAATTGCATTCTTTTCCAAAAAAGATTTCTTTGGGGTATAATTGCTTTTAAATTATCCCCAAATAGCATTATTTTAAAATGGGATTGTATGTGTTTATGCCTTATAGTGATAATAATTTTCTTTTTTTAAAAAATGTTTAAACATGTTTGATAGCTTGTGGAAATTAATGTCAAGAACTGGATTTTATTATATGGTAATATTCTGGTTGCTGTTATGTTTTAATTTTTTTGTATAAAAAATAAGAGATGATTTGGTTCTTAGATCTATTTAATAAGTAAGTAATAGAGATTATGTTAGCTTTATGAGAACAATAATTGTGTTATTCTGTCCTTGTGTTAATATTACTTAATGCATGCTTAGTATGTAGTTTTTCTATGTGCTGAATTTATTTTTCTCAATAGTTAATTTTTATAAGATTTTGCTTTGTCATCTATTTAACAAGTAGATAAGCAAATACACTTTTAAGTATAATATGTGGTGCTTTTTAATATTTTTTATTGATGAATTTTAAAATCATTCCTTATGTAAAAGAATACATGAAAACTATAAGCAAATTTAGTAGATTAGTTAGCATGTGATGTTACTTAGACCATCATTTTGAAGACATTCTTATCTAAATGAACCTAATGGTTTCCGTTTAGTAACTCTGGATTGTAGTGGACTTAAGTGATCCAGATAAATGAGATGCTCTCCCTAAATAGCTTAGCTCCTGGTGTTGGAGAAGGACAAATCAGGCAAATGTTAGCTTTGCTTTTGTGGTGTTGACTGCTTAACTGCCACCACACAACATTGCCTCCATCTGAGATGACAAGTAGTCACTATCCACCAGTCAAATAGGGCAGTGGAGTAACAGGAAAATGAGAAAACAAAACAATTCTTCTGTTACTGTATTTGAATGCAATCTTACTAATATCTATTTTGGTTTGCCTGTTTAGTTCTCCGTGAACTCACTAAATGTCTTGGACCAGGTTATATGGAGTCATAATTGTACTTTTAAAAATTAGTTTGTTACTTCCAAAGGAAAATGTTTTTCTATTTGTCTTTCATATGATAAAAGAATTTCAGCATCTCTAAAATATTCAGCAGAAACTAAGGGGAAAATGTTACATGTTTAAGTATCATTTTTAGGAAATTACAGGTATGAAAACAAGTATGTTTGATATTTGGAAATAAAATGACAAAATGAATTATGTAGAGTCACAAAGAATGTAGGTTCTTTTTTTTTTTTTCTTTTTAGTAATAACATTTGTTGTATTCAGGTACATGATAGTTATATTAATTTTGTTAATAACTGAGTGAAAGTTGTAGCTACCTCTTTATTTAATTTTGTTTGTAAGGTCAGAATATCTCCATTTACTAGTCCACTGACTCTTTATAAGTTGTATATGTAAAAAATAATAATTCATATAATACATGTAATTGCATAACTAGGTGATAGCATTGCACTTTCTGTTTGGTGATAAACAGAATAAGATTCCTTTTATTCTATATACTTCAAATCATTGGAGGAAGTCGCTGAACTGATCACTAATGGTATTTCTTCATGCCTTGGAAATTAATAAGATAAATTTTGTTCTTAAAATGTAGTAATTTACCATAGAGATAGCCTATAAGTTAAGAGAATATGACAAATTGATTTGCTTAAAATAATTACAAGAAAATTAGATATTCCCAACAGTATTAGTTTGGATATCTTTAAATCATGACTCTTGCATATTTATCTTGACCTTTTTCACCACTGATAACTAAGTATTATACTCCTTTTAATAGATAATTTTGCTTATTTCAAAATGCAGTAAAACATTTTTCACAAAAACTGATAATTTACCTATAAAACTAAAAGATTAAAATGTGAAGTTTCACAATTTTAAGTTATAGAAATTATTTATTAAATTCCTTCCTGTTTTAGAGAATGGAGGTGTTGTCCAAGTTGGAGAATTGTTACCTTGCAAGATTTGTGGAAGAACATTCTTTCCAGTAGCATTAGTGAGTAGACTGATTTTGTACCTTTATGGTTTTACAGATCTGTAATTGTTCAATAATTCTGGTCAATTCTCATGGGAAGAACTTATGTGGAACAGTTTTTCAAGAGTTAATGGGTAATATTCTTTGTTCAAGGGTCTTGATTTCAGCTATGCCATTCTTCCAGAATGCTTTCTTTCCTTCAGAATTTGGTCTTCAGAACTCTTCTATTAAAGTTTAAAGTTATTCCTAGTTTTATGAGACTCTTACCAAAAACAAACAAAATCACAACAAACGAAATCAGATACCTTAGAAATAAGTAATTATTTACAGATACAAAATAATATAATGTCTGGAATTTGCTTTATAGGACTTCAGGAAAAAATCAGGGATAGGTGAAACAAAATTGTTCAAATATTGGTAACTGTTGAAGCTGGGTGGTAAGTAGTAAAAGGGAATTAATTATCCTTTTTTGTCACCTCTTATGTTTGAAATGTTTCAAAGAAAAATATTTTTTCAATGTAAAAGTACACCTGAAATTTTTTATGCGTTCTTTAGATATGTTAGCTACTTAGTAAGTACAAATAAAAACGCTTTTAACTAATCTTAATAAAAATTACCTAATTAAATAGGGAATAATAAAAATTATGCCTATGTACCTTACATATTTTAATTTCAAACACAAATACACATTTATTAATACTTTGATGTAAGACAGGATTTTTCTGTGAATATGGATCTGCTGATTAAAGTTCTGCCCTATTCCGCTGTGCATCCTCTTACTTTTTCTAGTTTGTTTGTTTAAAGCAAAGTGAGGAATTAATGATCCAAAATGTCCTTCTGACTGTAAGAACCTTTTAAATAATGATGGCTTTTTTGTAATCTTTTAAAAACATCTTGCCCACACATTCAATGATTTTTTTTCTTATCAATTTATTATTTTTCAGAGTGTTCAGCTGAATTTCACAGCAAAAAAAAAAAAAAAAAAAAAAAAAAAGCCTTTTTCTGCTCTCTTTTATGCGGTATTTAACTTAATAATGTTATAACGACTAAAACTTGAGTTATGTTGGGAAACAAACACCACATACACTTGACATATATAACTTAATAAGGAACATATATACGTGGGTCCACTAGGTAGTCATCTGCTATCCTCATTTAAAAAAAAATACTTAAGAGCTGTAATTATAGTGCTTGTTTGTTGAAATGAAAACTGAAAATAAGTATGTAAAGCAGTTGATTGCTAATTGTGTACTGAAAGCCTAAGAGACTCCAAGACACCAAATAATCCAGTTTTGAGGTTTTGTTTTTCCCAGAGAAAGTTTGACAGTTCTACCTTCTTTAGTGTTTATGAAAATACAAAAGAAAAAAGTGTATTTAGTGTACCGATGTCATCAGTCATCGTGGTTAATATATTGGAGGGAAAATGTTTATCCAGTTGGTTTACTGGAGGTCATTTAAGACAGCTTCCATTCTGATGTCCCTAAACTGAATAACTGAATAAATGAATGAATGGACAACTCCATAAAAACAAACAAACAAACAAAAAACCTGTAGGAGTTTTAAACACTAGATAGCTCAAGAAAAATCCTAGGTGAAGAAAACTGCTAAGTTTGAGTTCCAGAAGGGAGGAAAAGAATTAGTATGAGGGAAGGACACAAATCAGACCACCTGTCCTATTAGTTTGTGTTAACTTTATATTAGCATACTACTGTTATGTTAACTTTAGTAATCCAAACTACTACTCTTACGTTAACTTTTGTAATCCTAAAACTAATGTATTCTTTGTATTTTCTTTTTCTAGTGTCTATGTTCAGGTATTTAATGGAGACTTTTTTTTTTTTTTTTTCCCAGTGTAGTAATTTTGACTTTGTTACTTTTTCTTAGTGTTACAGGACAGAGAAATATGTTACAGGAAAAGGGTCCCAATGGAGACCCTAAAAGAGAGTTTTTGGATTTTGCACACGAGTTGAGGGCGAGTTCGCAGTGCAAAGTGAAAGCAAGTTTTTTAAGAAAGTGATGAAAGAACTAGTACTCCATAGACAGAGCAGCCCTGAGGGCTGCTGGTTGCCCATTTTTATGGTTATTTCTTGATGATATGCTAAACAAGGGGTGGATTATTCATGCCTCCTCTTTTTAAAACATATAGGGCAAGTTCCTGATGTTACCATGGCATTTGTAAACTGTCATGGCACTGGTGGGAGTGTAGCAGTGAGGCTGACCAGAGGTCACTCTCGTCACCATTGTGCTTTTGGTGGGTTTTGTCTGGTTCCTTTACTGCAACCTATTTTATTAGAAAGATCTTTATGACCTGTATTTTGTGCTGATCTCCTATTTTATCCTGTGACTTAGAATGCCGTAACCATCTGGGAATGCAGCCCAGTAGGTTTCAGCCTCATTTTAGCCAGCTCCTGTTTAAGATGGAATTGCTCTGGTTCACACACTTCTGACATTAGTAATGTACAAACTAGGAGAAGAATATTAAATAACTTAATGAAATGTTAGAATAGTGTTTATATATATATTTTTTTTTAACGAGAAAGATAACTTAGAGCATACATTATACATACCTTTTACAACTTAACTTTTGGTTAAGGCAAGGTGTATCTTATTTATTTATTATTTTGTATTCAGATTTTTCATTTGGCCTCAGATTTTTAAACTGGTCTCAATGTAAATTAAGTTCTCTAGTCTTACCTTCTGTAGAAAAGATAATGATAGGCTACATTTCTTTTTCTTAACAGAAAAAACATGGACCCATTTGCCAGAAAACTGCTACTAAAAAACGGAAGACTTTTGATTCAAGCAGACAGAGAGCTGAAGGAACTGATATTCCAACAGTGAAACCTCTCAAACCAAGGGTAACTATATAACCTTTTGAACAGTATGAACCTTGGTGTTATGTATGTTGAAAAATATTATATTATCTGTTACATTAAGATTAAGAATAAGCACAATTATCTGCTACATTAAGATTAAAGAATAAATACAATTGTATGTTTAGAAATTATCAGAAGCTTATAAAACAAATTTTGTTTTAAACAATAAGCTTTTAAACTTCAAAGGAGAGACCAAGGTGTGGTCTCAAACTCCATCAATTACAGTGAGATTTTTATAGCATTGGAGAGCCAATTGCTGTCCCACATTCTTTTCAAGTCATTATTAAAAGCTTTCAGTATAACTTAAGTTCTTATTTATTACATCTTCTACCATTATGATAATGTCTACATCCAGAAAGTTAAGCAATTATTTACAGACATTTTAGCATGACAGATACTGCTTATTTTGGCATATTGATTGCCAGGATTTGTAATCTGTATAATGTTTCTAAGGAAAAGTTTTATCAGTTGTTCAGTGTCCAGATATAGTTATTGTCAGTTTATTTTCTTTCTTGAAACCAAAGCAATGAACCTATTGTGATAATCTCTCCTTACTATCTGTCATATATTATAGTAATCCCTTGGTATTTGTGGGAGATTGGTTCCAGGACCCGCCTCTGATATCAGTATCTGTGGATACTCAAACTCCTTATGGCATAATACTTATGCACATCCTCCCATATACTTTATGTCTAGATTACCTATAATTTAATGCAATGTAAATAGTTGTTGAATTGTGTCTTTAATGTTTGTTACTTTTTATTGTTACATGGTTGTTTACTTTTTTCCTGAATGTTTCTGATTCATGGTTGGTTGAATCCATGGATGCGCAAGCCATGAATGTGGAACCCATGAGTAGTAAGGGCCAACTACGTATTGCTAGGAGTAAATTACTTATGTACTTATTCAGCATAGTTGTGAAGCATCGTTTGAGTGAAATGGTCTAAGCTAAGTACCTGATTGAATAGGTTTTTGAAACAAAATCCTACTGTTAATGATAATAACTTCTTCCAGTGGTATAAGAACATTTTTCTATGGGGAAATTAATCTTACTAATAAAAAATCATTTGATGATAGAAAAATTAGATGTTCATTTTTATTTTTACTGTGAACATTTAAAGTAAGGATGGTAAGGTTTGAATAAACTACATAAATCAATATATGACGTTTTTCTTAGGTACCTGCTACCTATATTAGCCTTAACTTGCTTTGGTAGATAAAATTGCCAAATCTTTGGAGGCAGTACAATATAGTGCGTGCTAAATTGGTTCAAGAGTCATACTGTCTGAATTTAACCTTCACTTTGCTACATACCGTATTATTCTGAGCAAGTTATTGTAATTATGCTTCTGTTCTCTGTAAAATGGTGATAGTAGTAGTATTTATCTTGTGTGGTTATTGTAGGGATTACATAAGATTATCCATGGTGATTTCAATGAATATTAGTCATCCTGTTTCTTTTATAAGGAATTGGGGTTGTAAACTTAAAAACTGAATCATAGGAAAAAGCAAAGTGAAAACCATTGCTTTGAATTAAGTGTTCATTGCCCTGTTACCTAAAACTGTGGCCCACAGAGCAGTAATAGCGGCAGTATTTGGGAACTTGTTAGACATGCAGAATCTCAGCCTCCTCCCAAACATACTGAATTAGAATCATTTTAAGAACATCCTTGGGTGAGTCATATGCATATTAAAGTTTGAGAAGCAGTGTCTTAGAAGCTTTGTATGTTGTAAGTGTAGTTCTTAATATATTTACCTGTATCAAGAAAATCCTACAAAATCATAAGCAGAGTGGGCAAAGCAAATACAAATTTCGTTTTTGGAAAAACAAAAGGTAGGCATAATTCATAGATTACCAAATATATGTAAGGACTGCCCCAAAGCAGTTGAAATCCAGGAGAAATTACCCATAAGAGGAGGTATAGGAAATTGCTTGGGGGCCTGTGGCTGGATTCTGGAAAGATTTCCAGAATCTACCTTAAAGGTGAGGGGTTTCCTCATCTTAAAAGTGATTCCTTAAAGGTGAGAGATCTTATCAGATAGTATCTTTATCTATTGTTTAGTACAACCAAGGCAGAAACTGGGAGGAGCTGAAGGAATTTGGATAGCTACCAGCTGGAATGAGCAGGGCTGAAATTGTATAAAAGCCAAGAGGGAGAGAATGGTGGGAGTGGGAATAGATTGTTGAGGAGGCCTAGTATCAGAGGCCCTTAGAAAACATTAGTGAAAATGCCTTTCCTGAAGATGAACGGCCTGACCTAAAAGGCTGTGACCTTTTTTTTTTTTTTTTGAAGTGGTTCTCATAGGATCTGAGGGAAGCAGGGTGTAATTACACAGACACCTTATTTGCAGGAACTAGTCTGAATCTGTTGCAATAGAGAGGAGAGCTGCTGGTTTGTATAGCTACCCTGGGCCTCTCCTCCCAAAAACTTCTTGCAAATAGCTGAACCAGGAAATCTATGCTGAATAGTAGAAATGAATAATAGAAGTGATGAATAATAGAAAGTATATTAGCTCAGCATTGAAAAAAGATGCTATGAGATAAAAGGTAGAAAAAAACAGCAAAACTTGCCAGTAGATGAGTAATAATCATAGAGCAGATGAATGTTATGATCAGATATTTTGCTATAAAATAAGAAACTTTAAAAAGTCAGTAATCTCAAACATCTAAATTTGCTGACATTTAAGATTTTTGCATTTATATTAATTAGAGAAGTAGATATGTAATTCTTCTTTTTGTCAGAGTTTTGCTGCTCTCAGAACAATATCTGGAAAGTTGTTTCGTTGTTTTCTATTCTCTGAATTATATGTCTACAAAAAGTAAAAATTAAAGGCAGCTGAGCCAGGAGGTTTCTTTGTGGGAAGGAAAATATTTTCTAAGATAAATATGACTATTTTGATTTTATATTTGTTCTGGTATCTGTTTTGTTGTGTTTTCCAAGGACATTGCCCATTTTGTCATAATTATCAAATTTATTGGCATACAGTTTCTTTATAGTATCTTCTTGTCTTTCTCATATTTGTGTATTATTTTTCATTCCTTAATAATTTGAGTTCTCTTTTTTCCTTTTTGTTTCTTTTTTTTTTTTTTTTTTTTTTGAGACAGAGATCTTACTATGTTGACCAGGCTGGTGTTGAACTCTTGGCCTCAGGTGATTTCTCCCACTTTTACCTCACAAACTGTTGGGATTACAGGCATGAGACATCATACCCAGCCATCTTTTAAAGTACCATCTTTTGACTTTGTGGATTCAACACGTAATTCTTGATTTTAAAAATATAGACATAATAGGAATAGTTGGATATCTCAATAATATTACAAAATAAATCTCTGTAGCATGTGAGCCAGCATCATGTTTAGTGGAGGACACTAGAGGCAGTTCCCATTAAATCAAGGAGAAGGTTAAACTGTAACCAGTAAGTGCCAGCTGATACAGTTAGATAAGAAGAAGAAATTAGACGCCTAGATGTATTAGTCCATTTTCCTACTGCTATTAAGAAATACTGGAGACTGGGTAATTTATAAAGAAAAAGAGGTTTAATGGACTCACAGTTCTATGTGGCTGGGGAGGCCTTACATCATGGTGGAAGGTGAAGAAGGAACAGTCATATCTTCCATGGCAGCAGACAAAAGCACGTGTAAAGGGAAACTTCCCTTTTTAATAAAACCATCAGATCTTGCAAGAATTATTCACTATCACAAGCACAACACAGGAAAAACCTGCCCCCGTGATTCAGTTACTTCCTAACAGGTTCCTCCCACAACCTGTGGGGGATTATGAGAACTACAATTCAAGATGAGATTTGTATGGGGACACCACCAAACCATATAATTCCGTCCCTGGCCACTCCCAAACTTCACGTCCTCACATTTCAAAACCAATCATGCCTTCCCAACAGTCCCCAAAGTTTGGCTTAACTCATTTCAGGATTAAGTCTAAAGTCCACAATTCAAAGTCTCATCTGAGACAAGGCAAGTTTCTTCTGCCTGTAGTCTCTAAAATCAAAAACAAGTTAGTTACTTCCTAGATACAACAGGGATACAGGCATTGGGTAAATACACCCATTCTAAATCAGAGAAACTGGCCAAAACAAAGGGGTCACAGGCTCCATGCAAGTCTGAAATCCATTAGGGCAGTCGTTAAACCTTAAAGCTCTGAAACTTTGACTCCGTGTCTCACATCCAGGTCATGCTGGTTCTAAAGGTGGGCTCCCATGGCCTTGGGCAGGGACTCCAATCTCATATTTCCCTTCTGCAGTGCCCTAGCAGAGGTTCTTCATGAGAGCCCTACCCCTGCAGCAAACTTCTTCCTGGACATCCAGGTGTTTCCATACATTCTCTGAAATCTAGGCAGAGGTTCCCAAACCTCAACTCTTGATTTCTATGCACCTGCAGGCTCAACACCATGTGGAAGCTGCCAAAGCTTGTGGCTTGCACCTCTGGAAGCCATGGCTCTACTTGTACCTTTGTCCCTTTTAGCCATGCTTAGAGCAGCTGGGTCGCAGGGCACCGAGTCCCTAGGCTGCACACAGTAGGGGGACCCTTGACCTGGCCTAGGAAATAATTTTTCCCTTCTAGGCCTCTGAACCTGTGATGGGAGGGGCTGCCATGAAGGTCTCTGATGTGCCCTGGAGACATTTTCCCCTTTGTCTTGGTGATTAATATTCCATTCCTTATTACTTATACAAATTTCTGCAGCAGGCATGAATCTCTCCCCAGAAAATGGTTTTCTTTTCTATTACATTGTTAGACTGTAAATTTTCCAAACTTGTATGTTCTGCTTCCTCTTGAATGCTTTGCTCCCCAGAAATTTCTCCCACCAGAAACCCTAAATTATCTTTCCCAAGTTTAAAGCCACAGATCTCTATGGCAAGAGCAAAACGCTGCCAGTCTCTTTGCTAAAGCATAACAGGAGTCACCTTTGCTCCATTTCCCAACAAGTTCTTCATCTCCATCTGTGATAACCTTAGCCTGGACTTTGTTGTCCATATCACTATTAGCATTTTGGTCAGATCCATTCAACAAGTTTCTAGGAAGTTCCAGACTTTCCCACATTTTTCTCTCTTCTTCTGATCCCTCCAAACTGTTTCAGCCTCTGCTTGTTACCCAGTTCCAAAGTTGCTTACACATTTTGGGTTATCTTAATAGCAGTACCCCACTCCACCAGTACCAACTTACTGTATTCGTCCATTTTCGTACTGCTATGAAGAAATGCCTGAGACTGGGCAATTTATAAAGAAAAAGAGGTTTAACGGACTCACAGTTTCACATGTCTGGGGAGGCCTCACAATCATGGTGGAAGGTGAAGAAGGATCAAAGGCACATCTTACATGATGGCAGGCAAGAGCGTGTGTGCAGGGGATCTGCCCTTTGTAAAACCATCAGATCTCATGAGACTTATTCACTGTCATGAGAACGGCACAGGGAATACATGCCCCCGTGATTCAATTACCTCCCACCGAGTACCCCCCATAACACGTGGGGTTTATGAGAGCTACAATTCAAGATGAGATTTGGGTGGGGCACAGCCAAACTATATCAATAGATGTTTGAAAAGACTAGGTAAAACCATCATTATTAGAAGATATGATATACCTGGAAAACCCAAGAGAATTAAGTGAGAAATTACTACAAACAATAGGAGTAAAGGGAAGTAATGTGGTAGGTTACTATGCAAAAATTACTAAGCTTCATATACTCAGCAAACAGGCTCTTGAGACATAACAATGAGGAAAGGACCCTCTGCAAAAGAACAACACAAGGTATGAAATACTTAGGAGTAAACTTTGTAATAAAAATACAAGACTTCCACAAAGAAAAAAAAATACTACTGAAAGATAAAAATGAACTGTTTTTCAAATGGAAATATATCCCATATTCTTGTATCGGTAGGTTCAACCTAATAAAGATTTTAAGTTTCTCAACTTGTTTATAAATGTGATTCTTAATTTTTAAAAATTATACAAGTTGATTCAAAAGTTTACCTGGAAAAATTTATATACATGAATAACTAGGAAAATATTTAAAAAGCTTAATAAAATATTACCCTATCAGATATTAAAATACATTGTCTCAATATTGAAGAAAATACTGGTGCTAACACAGGATAATCAGAACCGTGGAACAGAAGAGAAAGTTCAGAAATACACCCAAATTCAGAAAGGAATTTAGTGTATTATACAGGTGTTATTTCAATTCTGTTGGTAGAGGGAAGCAGGGAGGGGAGAGCCACTAAAGGACAGGAAAAGTTCATAGCCATGTTAAAAAAAAAAAAAAAAAGCAAAATGTGATTCAATTTGTCACTCCACACACAGCAGGATAAATTCCACATGAATAAAAGATTTAAGAAATTTTAATTGATACTGGAAGTTGTAGACTTCCAGTAAACATGGGAAAATTTTATTTTTTCTTGGTGTGAGGTTGCACCTGGCTAATGCAGATCCAGAGGCCATGAAAGATTAGTAAATTAAACTGTAATTAAAAAATAAGTATACATAGTAAAAAATGATCCATAGACAAGGTCAAAAGACCTTTTTAAATTGTTGATGGGAGGGAGGGAATGTTTCCTATAAAAAATTACTTGAAATTATTACATTAAAGGCCAGTAACTCAATGAGTAAGTTGATGAGGAATATAAATAGACCACAGTAAAGGCAATACATTAAATGATTCTTAACAATTTAAAAAGGTACCCAGTCTCAATCATTATAAGAGAAAATCCAATTAAATACAGAAAGTAAGGATTATTTTTCATGTTTCTAATTGATTCAAAAGACAAATGATAGATAATATACTCTGTTAGAGGATCTATGGGAAAACAGGGAAATACACTGTCTTAGTCTCGTTTCTGTTGCTGTAATAGAATACCACAAACAGGGTAATTTGTAAAGAAAATAAGTGTATCTCTCACAGTTCTGGAGGTTAGGAAGTCCAGGAGCATAGTGCTGGCATCTGGCAAGGGCCTTCTTGCTGCATAATCCCATGATGGAAGGGCAGGTGTGCCTGTGAAACAGAGAAAATGGGGGCCAAACTCAATCTTTTATCAGGAACCCACACCCTCAATAACTAATCTGCTACTGGGGTAATGTCATTAATCCATCATGAGGGCAGAATCATAATGACTTAATCACCTTTCAGATGTCCCCACTTTGTAATACTGTTATAATATTAATTACATTTTAACATGAGTTTTGGAGGGAACATTCAACCACAGCAACAGTCTTAGTGGCAGGATAAATGGATGTAACACCTACAGAAGGCATTTTAGCAGTGTCTTTTGCAATGAGAACTGCATGAAGAAATTGAATATAAAATTGCAATGTCGTTGCATAAAGTTTCTCTTTAAAATTATAAATTTGAGAAGGATATCATTTAAGGACTCCTGATAAGAGAACATTTAAAATGATATGGCATTATCTGATATTTTATTTCAATATACTAAAAAGATACTGTTTGTTTATGTATTTATTTATTTATAGCCAGAACCACCAAAGAAACCATCTAATTGGAGAAGAAAACATGAAGAATTCATTGCTACCATAAGAGCAGCTAAAGGCCTTGATCAGGCCCTCAAAGAGGGTGGCAAACTTCCTCCTCCTCCTCCACCTTCTTATGATCCTGGTATATGGAATATTGTTGACAGAAATGTTCATGTGGGAAGAAAATAATGATAGAGTTTTTATGAATTTTAACTTGTTAAGCTTAACTTATAATCATGGAGTTTTATGAAGCATAATCTTTAAATGATTTGGTGTAAAACAGTGGTGGTAATCTAGTCATGTAGGCTTATAAAGACATTAATTTGGAACACGGAAGTGTATTATGTTTTTATTTTAATACTTTTATTTAAGCATAAGGCATTATAATATCACTTAAAAATTATTATGGTAACTATTACATGTGAGCATTACAGCAAATATTTTAACCATGCTCACTGCGAATTGAAATGTAGTCATTCAGTAGGAGTCATATAATTTTGTTGCCTGGTTCCTTGGTATCTTCTCATCTGGGATTGATAAAAAAAAAAATCGTAACTTTCCTAAAATGTGTAATTCATGTGGCTCGACTACATTTATGCCTTAAATTTGTATATTGTTAATTTTTTTTCATTGAGCACGTAAAAGTTGCTTGATTCGTTGTTACTAAAAGCAAAGCAAGATTTTTGCAACCCTGTATGAGATACTGAGATACCAGAGCCCCCAGTGGCCTAATGGATAAGGCATTGGCCTCTTTAACGCTTGGGCTTTGAGATGCTGAGATACCGAAAGACTTAAAGTGACAAAGGTGACACTTTGACATTTGTTATTAGAGCAGCCTAAAGAGATTGTTAATGTAACAGGGTAGCCACATTAATATTATGTTAGTACTCTAGATTGGGATTTATTTTCTAACAAAGAGAAAGTTCTTTAGCAAATCTAGATATGATCGTTTTTGACATTTTACTATAGAGGAGAGATATAGTATATTTACAGATATAATAAATATCTTAGATTTTATATGCCATAGGTTTCTGTTGCAACAAATAAACTATAGACAAATATATAAATGAATGAGCATGGCTGTGTTTCTGTAAAACTTCATTTACAAAGACAGGCTCCAGGCAGGCTGGATTTGGCCCGTGGGCCATACTTTGTGAAACCCTGTTCTAGAGTATTAATAATTAACTTATATGAATGAATGTTTCTGGTATGCTTCAACTGATCCTGGGTCTCTTTTAATACTACCTTTATTTTCTTAATGAACTTGAGTTTTCTCTGTGCTTTGAAGATATTTAGATATTGTGTCTTACTCTACATAGCTACATTTCTCATGTCTAATATAAGAGAGTGAGAGGGTACAAGTTCTTCAGGATCATTTGGGCTTTAGAAGTTTTTTTAATCTTTTGGGCCTGACAAAAACAACTTATTTCTTTGTTATGAGAGGTTTAAGACCTACTCTAGTAGTAAGCAGGACAAATTTTTGAGCTGCAGATGAATATAAATTGTAAAGGGCAAACTCTCTATCAAAAAGTAAACCTGTTAAAATAAATTATAAACCTGTTAAGATTCTTTTTTGACACTACTAAATTTTTACATTTATTCCCAGTGTCTCATTTAGTTATTTTACAATGCTACAAAATATGGTTCTGGAATAATTTCAAAAGAAGTCTGATTTACAGTATGTTTTGCATTTTGGGAAGATATTTTATCTTGGAAACATTTGCTGTTTCTTAAATTTGAATTATGTCAGTGAGATATATTTTAATCACTTCTTCCATCTGTTGAGACTTTTAAGAGAAAATAGCACTTTAAAGATAAGTAAACTATTTCTTAACAGTTTTCCATTAGATGAAATAAAAAATTTTAATAGATGAGCCTATATTTTAAAATGTATTTTAATGTCACATATTATTACTTCCTAACTAGTCTGCTGTATAAAATATATATCCATTATAAATGAAAACATAAAGGCAAAAAAGAAAGAATGTTTTTCCTCTGCTTACTCTTTTGTACTAAGGATTTATCTTTTGTTCTTTTTCCTTCACACATTTGATTCAAAGCTAGGAGAAAATTGGAATTCATGTACCAGCAGACTTTTTTTTAAAGTCTTTACTGAGTTTAGACAAGTCAAACTGGGTAGTTATAAGGATATGGGAGTTTTTCTTATCAGACATTATTACTTATATTTTTTGAATGACTCTGCATAGAAACTTAAGATTTTTTAATGTCCTTTTCAAGTACTATGCTATTAATCTGTTTCTGTTTTTATCTGTTATAGATTATATTCAGTGTCCATATTGTCAGAGGAGATTCAATGAAAATGCAGCTGATAGACATATAAATTTCTGTAAAGAACAGGCAGCACGTATTAGTAATAAAGGCAAATTTTCTACAGATACCAAAGGAAAACCAACTTCTCGGACACAGGTGATAAGTTCAGTTTTAATAATTGCTATAAATGAGAAAATAGCTCATTGACTTTCATAGATTATTGTTTATGCTTTTCATGACATTAGACTATATTTTTCTCACCTGCTTTTATATATATATAGTTATATATATAGTTTTATATATCTATAACAGTTGTATGCTTTTAGCTCTTATATCTGTAAATCATTTCAAGCTAATTGTGTATAGTGTGAAGTAAGGGGCAATTGTTCCTTTTTTTCTGTGTGGATATTCTATTGTCTTAGCACGTTTTATATATATATATAAAAAATATATAAAAAGCTATATATGTATACATGTTTTTAGATTGAGTGAAAGAGCTTATTATATATTCTTGGTCTTTTCTCAGATGTGTATTAAGAATATTTTCTCCCATCCTGTGACATGGCTTTTCATTTTCTTAAGGATGTCTTTTGAAGAGCAAAAATTTTAAAATGTGATTAAGTCCAATTTATTAATTCTTTACAATTTATGCTGCTTATGTTGTATCAAAGAAATCTTTGCCTATACTAGGGTTGCAAAGATTTTTCTCCCATGTCTTCTATAAGTTTTATGTTTTTAGCTCTTACATCTATAAATCATTTCAGGCTAGTATTTGTGTATAGTGTGAAGTAAGGGGCAGGTTTTCCTTTTGTTTTCTATGTGGATATTCTATTGTTTTAGCACAGTTTGTTTAAAGGACTTTCTTTTCCCTGATGAATTACCGAGACACCTTGGTTGGAAATCAGTTGAATATAAACGTATGGGTGTATTTCAGGACATGCTGTTCTGTTCCATTTTTTTATATCCCTGTCCTTTAGTCAATACCACATTCTTACTATACTGAATAGTGAACCTTAATAAGTCTTAAAATCAAGTCGTCTAAATTTTCCTACTTGAATTCCTTTTAAAGTTTTCTTTGGCAAGCCGGGTGCAGTGGCTCACGCCTGTAATACCAGCACTTTGGGAGGCCGAGGTGGGCAGACCACGATATCAGGAGATCAAGACCATCCTGGCTAACATGGTGAAACCCCATCTCTAATAAAAATACAAAAAATTAGCCGGGCATGGTGGCGGGCACCTGTAGTCCCAGCTGAGGGAGGCTGAGGTGGGAGAATGGCGTGAACCCAGGAGGATGAGCTTGCAGTGAGCCTAGATTGCACCACTGCACTCCAGCCTGGACGACAGAGCAAGATTCTGTCTCAAAAAAAAAAAAAAAAAATTATCTTTGGCTATTCTTGATTTATTCTTATATATACATTTATAATTGACTAGTCAACATCTACAAAAAATGACTTCTAGCATTTGACTGAGATTATATTAAATTCATAAATCAATTTGTGGAGAATTGGCATTTTAACAATTTTGAATTGTTCAGTTCATGAACCTGTTATATTTTCTGATCATTTAGGTTTCATTTTAGCAGTGTTTTGTAGTTTATGTTATATAGGTCATACACATATTTTGTTAGATTTTTCCACATATATCATGTATATGGATGATCTTATAAATAGAATTTTATTTTATTTCATTTTTAGTTGTTTTTTGCTTGTTTAGAAAAACTAGATTTTTGTATATTAATCTTATACCCTGCTATTTTGCTAAATTCATTTACTAATAATAGTCTTCTTGTAGATTTCTTAGGACTTTTCTGTATATACAGTCATGTCACCTGTAAATAAGGACAGTTTTATTTTCTTCCCTCCAACCTTTTGGCTTTTATTTCTTTTTTGTGATTTACTACATGGGCTAGACTAATGTTGAATAGAGGTGATGAGAGTGGACCTCCTTGCCTTGTTTTTCTGTTCTTAGGTGAAAAGCATTGTTTTTCATCATTGTGTATGATGTTCCATCAATTACTGAGGGAAATATGTTAAAATTATGACGTTTTTTACATTTCTCTTTAGGTTTGCCTGCTTTTGATTCAAAATTTTGAATTTCTCTTATTGTTTGCATATGCACTTATAAATTGTGATGTCTTCCCCATTTATTGACCCTTTTATCATTATGAAGTGTTCCTTTTTGTCTGTGGCAATATTCATTGTGTTGCAGTATGTTTCATGTGATAAGAATATAGCCATTTTAGCATAATTATGCTCACTTCTTTTCTCTCTGTTCCTTAACTTATGTGTGTGTTTTTGCCTTGCTATAAATGGTTTTTATATTTCTTTTTTAAAAATCAAATCTAGTAACTTCATCTTGTTGGTCAAATTGCCTGTCATTTACATTTGATGCAATTATTGATTTGGTTATGTTTAGGTCTGCCATCTGTTTTCTCTTTTTGTAATTTTTTTAAAAATTCATCATTTATTTTCCCTTTTGTATTCATAAGATTTCATTTTCTTTATTGGCTTTCTAGCTATAACTCTTTGCAGTGTTTAAAAGTGATTGCTCTAGGAATAAAAAATGCATCTTTGACTTACCCATATCTATGGATATTTTTATTTACCTCTGACCGGTTAGTGCTATTGTTTCACATATGTAACTCTAGACATTATAAGCCTATCAGTACTCTTGATTTGTATTGTTATACTTACAGCTTTATTATATATATTTATTGAAATTATAAATTTGCAGATTATAGTTGTATATATTATGGGGTACAAAGTGATATTATGATTCATGAATTCAATGTGGAATGATGAAATCAAGCTAATTAACATACTGTCACCTCAAGTACTTACCATTTTTTGTGGTAAGAACATTTGAAAATGTTTTCTCTTTGCAATTTTGAAAGGTATGATATATTATCATTTAGTGTATTCACCATGCTGTGCAGTATATCTCAAAATAAAGACCACAACAAAAACTTATGCCTTTGACCATCATCTTCTCCTTATTCTTTCCCCCCTTTCCCCCTCATTCTAGACTCTGGTAACTACCATCAGTTCTTTGCTGCTTAGAGTTCCATTGTTTTAGATTCTACATGGAAGTGAGGACATGTGGTATTCATATGCCTGTGCCTGGCTTAATTTCTCCAATTCCAATCCCTATAGTTCAGTCTTATTTATTATTATTATTGTTTAATCCTTAACTACTAAGTCTGCCACCTGTGTTCATTTGCAGTTAGTTTCTGTTGACTTGACATTTTTGCTAATATGGATCATGTTTTCTGTTTCTTTGCTAGTAATGTTTGGTTGAAAACTAGACATGACATGATAGGTAATATATATCAATTTCTGTTTTGTTTTTTTGCAGTGTTTTTACTTTCTTTCCTTTTTTAGGCGGGGAGCAGTAAGGAGGTCTAAGTGTAGGTGGTTAAATCCAGGGTGTGCAGTGTAGGTTTTCCAGTGGTTTCCAGTCATCTGTTTTGTTGTAATTGCTATCTGTAGGATGGTTATATAGGCACTTCACTCCTCCAACATGGAGCTTGTAATTTGTTATTGTGTTTTTAATTTCTTGCAGTTGGCTGACTATTTTTCTAATTTCCTATTTTTTTATAGTTTGTAATTTTCTATTAATATATTCATAGTTGTCTCCTATTTCTTTAAATGTAGTACTCATAATTGTTGTAATGTATGTCTGATAATTATAGTAGTATCTGGTGACCTGTATGGATATGTTCCTTGTTTTTTTTTCTCATTCAGGTTCCTTATATCCTTATTTCTCTGATTATTATTGACCTTTGCTGCTTGTTACAAGTAAAAAATTACTCGTGATTATTGTTCATGCCTTCCTCCAGAGAAGATGTGTGCTTATTCCTTTTAGGTATCTATGAGTATTATCAGTCTGGAAACATTTGAAAACAAATTATTGACTTAGTTTGCTTGACCAGCCTAATAAGGCAAATTTATACAGCAAATCCATGTGATGTTCAGGTAGTTATTACAATCCCACATGGTTTGGCCTGGAAATTTCTTCTTTTCCTCTCATTTGACATTCAGTGCTTTTACAATGATTTCTTATTATTTCCTGAACATTTTTAGTTGTTAGTTGAAAGGTTGGTCTAAGTAGTAAATTCTACCATTTTGTCAGAAATGGATGTCCTGCAGGTTCTTTAGACTTTTTCCAATTTCATTAGTCATTAGTCTTTGTATAAATATTTTTGTAAGGAAATGTATGAGATTTGTGAGCAGCATAAAAACACAAATAATAATTACCAAATAATAATGAATGAAAGAAATATGTTTAATATAATTATATAAAATGATTTCATTCTCCTCATCATTAAAATAGATTTATATAAAATTATTGGTTGATAGAGTCATTTTGAAAGTCTTCATAATAACACACAAAACCGTTGATTGATAGAGTCATTATGAAAGTCTTTATATACCAGTAGACTTTCAGCTTGATGTTGTAGAATAGACAGAATATAGCTCAGAAAGGAAGGAGTCAGATTATCTAGGTCAGGGAAACAGCAAGATACCGAGGGAGAGGTGAATAATGTTTTATACAAGTGGTATTCGGAAAGGAAACTAACCTGACTAGTTCTTGTTGAAAGTAATGGGAAATATTATAGGATATAGATAAGGTTGTTCTAGCTTCTGAGTATCTCAGAAAAGTCAACAATAAAATTTAGTAAAATAGTGGGAAGTCTTATATAGAGAGGAGAAAAGCAAAACATTTTTTGGAGACATGTTCTGCCTAAGTATTTGTAAGCCATTAAGTTGTTAATAATTTCTATTATAAACATAAACATCTTCAGTCTCCATTATGTAATGCTACCAGAAACCTTTCTGCCTGTGTCCTGCCTAAAGACTTGACCCGTCAATATGTAATAGGCCACATCAGCGCACTTTGTTTATGCTAATCATTTTGCTCTTTGTTGATTGTTTGCACAATTTGAGTGGGTCAACAGTACTGTTTCCTAATCTGATTTTATAAACTCTGTTTTTATAGACATACCTCTCATAGTTTGACAAATCTTTGTTAGATCTTTTTTTTTTTTTCCCTATTGCTATAATTTTAAGTTTTTTTCTAATGTGTCTTTCTCTCTCCCTATTTATATAGTGGCCCAGAAGCCCTTTTAAACTAGAAGCACCTTTAAGATTTTAAAAAATCAGTTATCATTATATGGTTCATCTCCCAAAGTCTCATAGACATTTGTTAATTTGAAAGACATTTACTGAAGGTTTCGGTTTTCTAGTTTTCAGATGCTAGCCTAGTAGTGCAAAATGTGCATGCTACTTTTTTTGTGTGATCCTTTATCAAGATGTAACTTTTTAAAAATTCACATGCAGAGTTAGAAGGATATAATGTTTGACTTCAAAATTGATTTTAGCTAGCTATTTTTGGTAGTAGTGCATCTTAAATTTTATATTGATTATTGGTTATAAAATATGATTTGATTTTTGAAAATGATGTTTGAAACCAATTTTTCACATGAAATCTTGAACCGTATTGGGCTAAATTCCAAGCACATATGCAAGTATGATTTTCACCTTATGGTTGAAGCATTGGGCTAGAACCAGCATGAGTGTAAATTCCTGCTCTGTTGTGAAGTTGGGGCATAACCCTGGGCAAGTTCATTTCTTGCTATTGAAGCAGGTGACCAGTAAAATACATTTATAGTCAGGTAACTGAGCAAAATTTGGCTCAAAAAGAGAAAGTAAAATAAAATTAATAAAGATATCTCTTTAGACAAGTAGAAAAATATAAAAATCCAAGATAAGCTGAAATATCGTATGTCAATCCATACTCCATTAATTTAAGGTGGTCTGGTGAGGATAGTGACGCCAGAATTAGCTCTTTCTCTTCATATCGGGGAAATCCATAAGACAGCTGTTGTAAAACTTGTTCAGGTAATAGGTCATCTTATGATTTTTATCAGTAGGAAATATGGCTGAATTATATGTATGGAATATAAAACCACATCCAGGAACACGTAAAAATCTTAACCTTTAGAGCTGCACCACCAGGTGAGCATCACCAGCTGTTTCTAAGTTTTTCTACTGATGTTTGGTGATTACAATCTTAACTTTGAGGAAGTATTTTCCATTCGACCTTTTTTTCTTTTTCCTGTGAACTGGAAAAGTTGCTGTTAGTTTGTTTTAGCAGTGGAACATCTGAGAGGGAGTCTATTTTAGAAAACTTTCGAGGTGACATATTTTAATCTACACTTCCTCAGTTTGTATAATTCAGTAGCTAATAAAAAGACTGTTCATTTAAGGGAATGTGAGCTATTTCTTTCCAATTTTTTTTTTTTTACTGTAGTATAATACATGTAGCAGAAACTTTAGCATCTTAATCATTTTTGAGAGTACAATTCAGTGTATACTTACAAGTGTATTAATACATTAATGATGTGCAACCATCATCACCATTCATCTCCATAACTCTTTCCATCTTATAAGACCAAAATCCTAAACCCAAAGAATGTTAAGTTTTGAACCACTAGTTTACAATCCATAATCAAAAAGTGATGTTGATTAAAAAATTTTTTTTCATTATTTTAGTATAAGCCACCCACACTTAAAAAGTCAAATTCTCCTGGAACTGCATCATCAGGATCTTCACGATTACCGCAGCCAAGTGGCACTGGCAAAACTGTTGTAGGTAATGATAGCCGTAAAGCAACTTGATTTGTTTTTAAAACCATGTTGGCAGAGCAGGAAATATAGTGGTCTATTCTGGAGTATTAAGATAGATTTATAATTAAGAAGAGATGTGGAGGATAAGTAATTATTTCTGAAAATAAAATAACTTTGAGTAGTTTCTACTTTTAACCTTTTTTTTTTTTTTTTTTGAGACGGGGTCTTGCTCTGTCGCCCAGGCTGGAGTGCAGTGGTGCAATGTCGGCTCACTGCAACCTCTGCCACCCAGGTTCGAGTGATTCTCCTGCCTTAGCCTCCTGAGTAGCTAGGACTATAGGTGGATTCTACCATGCCCACCTAATTTTTTCTATTTTTAATAGAGATGGGGTTTCACCAAGTTAGCCAGGATAGTCTCAATCTCCTGAACTTGTGATCCCCCAACCTCAGCTTCCCAAAGTGCTGAGATTAGTGGCGTGAGCCACCGCGGTGCCTGGCCATTTATTTTGTTGTTTTTTCAGCTTAAATGTTTGCCCCAGATGTTGTTATTGATGTATCATCTGTTTAGAATAGTCAGCCTAGTACTTTCTTGATTCTTTGATCCAGAATTTTCCTCTCATTCTACACTAGCTCTTCATAGCTTTCTGAACTTGGCAATTGTTCTTAGTAGACAAATACTTAATAGTTAGAAGAAGATATGGACCACTGATATGTACCTTTATTTATATATAAATTATAAGAAAGAAATTTAGAAATTAGAATTGAAGGATGCTATATATTGTCCCCTGGAAATGCCATTTAAAAAATGTCTTGAATGAAAATTTGATTTATAGTTACAAAGATTATTACGAAATCATTGTTTTCTTTGTTAGATGCTCTGTTTTATGTACCTTTTTTTTAGAGTATTGTTAAAAATAATGCTTTTTTATTATAAGGTGTGCCTTCAGGCAAAGTGTCTTCAAGTAGCAGCTCTTTGGGAAACAAACTTCAGACCTTATCTCCCTCTCACAAAGGGATAGCAGCCCCTCATGCAGGGTAAGTCTACATTGGATATAATTATTAGTGGTATATAATTAAATGATACTAAAGTTTTATTATGTTTTGATAATTGCTTTTTCATTAATCTTCATTTCCTAAGTTCATTTGTCTTTTAACATTTTTCTAGTCAGGAGCACACTCACTGCTGTTGAGTATCTAAATTTGTATAACCATTTTAGAAAATAATCTGGTATTAAAAGCCTTAGAAATCATAACTTAAATTGAATAATTTTACTTCTGGGAATTTAGTCTAAGGAAATAAATTGAAATGTTGAAGATTTTTATACTAACTATAATTTACTAAGCACTATGTATCAGGCACTGTGCTAGACATTTTGCATATATTTTTGTTAAAACCACTTCATAATCAAGAGATAAGATCAGAGAAGCTCAGTTTGCTCAAAGCCACATAGCTGTTAAAGTTAGAAGCAATATATAAATTGGGATCTCTTTGACTGTAAACATTAGACTCTTTTCACGTTTTTATTATAATGTTAAGAATAAATCACCAAAATGTCTAGCTTTGTTTGAATAGTAAATTATGAAAATCTATAAAGGGATATTTTGCAACTATAGTATGTATATACATTTTAATAAGGTGATTCTGTTAAGAGAAAAGTGTTAGCTACTAAACTCTATGTATAGTGTGATAGAAACAGTGGGGTGATTCTCTTAATTTAATGCTTTTTTATATTTTTCTACAGTTATATTTACATGGCTTTTAATGAAGTATATAAACTTTCAATAGTTATGGGAAAAATTGTAACAGTGGAGATATTAATATAAGGCCATATATTTTTAGAAATTTACCTATTTTGTATTTTGATATATCAGAAAATTAAGGGATTGCTACTGGACCATTAGAATGAAGGTGTATGTCTATATCTTTACATATACTGGTACAGTTGATTAATGAAATACAGCACACATTATTTTCTTTTTTTAATTTTAACTTTTAAGTTCAGGGATACAAGTGCAGGTTTGTTACATAGGTAAACTTGTGTCATAGGGGGTTTGTTGTATGGATTATTTCATCATCCAGGTATTAAGCCTAGTACCCATCAGTTATTTTTCCTGATCCTCTCTCTCCTCTTACCCTCCACCCTCCAAAAGGCTCCAGTATTTGTTGTTCCCCTCTATGTGTCCATGTAGTCTCATAATTTAGCTTCCACTTATAAGTGAGAACATGCAGTATTTGGTTTTCTGTTCCTGTGTTAGTTTCCTAAGGAAAATGGCCTCCAGCTCCATTCATGTCCCTTCAAAGGACATGATCTAATTCCTTTTTATGGCTTCATAGTATTCCATGGTGTTTATATACCACATTTTCTTTATCCAGTGTATCATTGATGGACATTTAGGTTAATTCCCTGTCTTCAGTATTATGAATAGTGCTGCAGTTAACATATGTGTGTGTCTTTATAATAGAATTATATATGTTCCTTTGGGCATATACTCAGTAATGGGATTGCTGGGGCAAATGGTAGTTCTGTCTTTAGGTCTTTGAGGAATTGCCACACTGTCTTTCACAGTGGCTGAAGTAATTTACATTCCCATCAACAATGTATAAGCATTCCTTTTTCTCCACAACCTCACCAGCATCTGTTATTTTTTGTCTTTTTAACAGCAGCCGTTCTGACTAGTGTGAGATAATACCTCATTGTGGTTTTGATTTGCATTTCTCTAGTGATCAGTGATGTTGAGCTTTTTTCATATGACTGTTGACTGCATGTATGTCTTCTTTTGAAAAGTGTCTGTTCATGTCCGTGTCCACTTTTTAATGGGATTGTTTGTTTTTTTTCTTGTTTCTTTTTTTCTTGTAAGTTTGCTTTTTTTCTTGTAAGTTTGTTTAACTTTGTAAGCTTGTTTGTTAAATTATAGATGCTGGATATTAGACCTTTGTTGGATGCATCATTTGCAAAAATTTTCTCCCATTCTGTAGGTTTTCTGTTTACTCTGTTGATAGTTTCTTTTGCTGTGCAAAAACTCTTTAGTTTAATTAGAGCCCATTTGTCCATTTGTGTTTTATTGCAATTGCTTTTGGCATCTTCATTATAAAATCTTTGCTGCTGCCTATGCCCTGAATGGTATTGACTAGGTTGTCTTGCAGGGTTTTTATAGTTTTGGGTTTTACATTAGTCTTTAATCCATCTTATATTAATTTTTGTATATGGTGGAAGGAAGGGATCCAGTTTCAGTCTTCTGCATATTGCTAGCCAATTATCTCAGCACCTTTTATTAAATAGGGAATTCTTTTTCCATTGCTTATTTTTGTCAGATTTGTCAAATATCAGATAGTAGTAGGTGTGTGGTCTTACTTCTGGACTCACTATTCTGTTCCACTGGTCTGTGTTCCAGTACCATGCTGTTTTGGTTACTGTAGCCCTGTAGTATAGCTTGAAGTCAGGCAGCATGATGCCTCCAGCATTGTTCTTTTTGCTTAGAATTGCCTTGGTTAGTTTGACTCATTTTTTATTCTATATTAATGTTGAAATAGTTTTCTCTGGTTCTGTGAAGAATGTCACTGATAGTTTAATGGGAATAGCATTGAATCTAGAAATTGCTTTAGGCAGTATCGCCATTTTAATGATATTGATTCTCCCTGTCCATGAGCATGGAATATTTTTTCATTTCTTTGTGTCATCTTTAATTTCTTTGAGCATTGGCTTGTAGTCCTCCTTGTATAGATCTTTCACCTCCCCAGTTACCTGTATTCTTAGGTATTTTATTCTTTTTGTGGCAGTTGTGAATGGGAGATTGTTGCTGATTTGGCTTGCTGCTTAACTGTTGTTAGTGTATAGGAATGCTAGTGATTGTTGCACATTGATTTTGAATCCTGAGACTTTGCTAAAGTTGCTTATCAGGTTAAGAAGCTTTTGGGCTGATACAATGGGGTTTTCTAGATATAGGATCATGTCATCTGCCAGCAGGGATAGTTTGACTTCCTCTCTTCCTATTTAGAAGCCCCTTTATTTCTTTCTCTTGCCTGATTGCACTGGCCAGAATTTCCAATACTATGTTGAATAGGAGTGATGAGAGAGGGCATCTTTGTCTTGTGCAAGTTTTCGAGGGGGAATGCTTCCAGCTTTTGCCCATTCAGTATGATGTCGGCTGTGGGTTCATCATAAATGGCTCTTATTATTTTGAGGTATGTTCCTGTAATACCTAGTTTATTGAGAGTTTTTAACATGAAGGGATGTTGAATTTTATTGAAAACCTTTTCTTTATCTATTAAGATAATCATTTGGTTTTTGTCTTTAGTTCTGTGGTGATGAATAGCATTTATTGATTTGCATATGCAGAATCAGCTTTGCATCCCAGGGGTGAAGACTGCTTGATCCTGGTGGATAAGCTTTTTGATGTGCTGCTGGATTTGATTTGCTAGTATTTTGTTGAGGATTTTTGCATTGATGTTTATCAAGGTTATTGGCCTGAAGTTTCCTTTTTTTGTTGTATCTCTGCCAGTTTTGGTATCAGGGTGATGCTGGCCTCGTAGAATGAGCTAGAGTCGAGTCCCTCCTCAAGTTTTTGGAATAGTATCAGTAGGAATTGTACCAGTTCTTTGTACATCTAGTAGAATTCAGCTGTGAATCCATCTGGTCCTGGGCGTTTTTTGGTTGGTAGGCTATTTATTACTGCCTCAATTTCAGAACTCATTATTTGTCTGTTCAGGGATTCAGTTTCTTCCTGGTTCAGTCTTGGGAGGGTGTATGTGTCCAGGAATTTATCCATTTCTTCTAGATTTTCTAGTTTATGTGTATTGAGCTGTTAATAATATTCTCTGATGACTTGTATTTCTATGGGGTCAAGTGGTAATATCCCTCTTGTCATTTCTGATTGTGTTTATTTGAATACTCTCTATTTTCTTCTTTTTAGTGTAACTAGCAGCCTATATTTTATGAATTTTTTAAAAAAACAGCTCCTAGATTTGTTGATTTTTTGAATGGTTTTTCATGTATCTTCTTCAATTTAGCTCTGATTTTAACTGTTCCTTGTCTTCTGCTAGCTTTGGGATTTGTTTGTTTTTGGTTTTCTAGTACTTTTAGTTGTGATCTTAGGTTGTTAACTTGAGATCTTTCTAACTTTTGATGTGGACATTTAGTCCTATAAATTTCCCTCTTCACAGTGCCTTAGCTGTGTTCTAGAGATTCTGGTATGTTGTTTCTTTGTACTCTCTAGTTTCAAAGAACTTCCCGATTTCTGCCTTAATTTCATTATTTATCCAAAAATCATTCAGGAGGTTATTCAGTTTCTATGTAGTTGTATGGTTTTGAGTTAATTTCTTAATCTTGATTTCTAATTTAATTGTTCTGTGGTTTGAGAGAATATTTGTTATAATTTCAGCTCTTTTGCTTTTACTGAGGATGTTTTACATCCAATTATTTGATCACTTTTATTTTATTTTATTTTTGAGATGGAGTTTCACTATGTCACCCAGGCTATAGTGCCATGGCATGGTCTTGGCTCACTGCAACCTCTGTCTCCTGGGTTCAAGCTATTCTTCTGCCTCAGCCTCTTGACCAGCTGGGATTACAGGGATGTGCCATCACACCTGGCTAATTTTTGTATTTTTAGTAGAGATGAGGTTTCCCCATGTTGGCCAGGCCAGTCTTGAAGCCCTAACCTCAGGTTATCTGCCTGTATCGGCCTCCCAAAGTGTTAGGATTACTGGTGTGAGCCACTGCACCAGGCCCATGTGATCAATTTTAGAGTATGTGCCAGATGGTGATGAGAACACTGTATTCTGTTATTTTGGGGTATAGAGTTCTGTAAATATCTATCAGGTCCGTTTGATCCAGTGCTGAGTTCCCATCCTAAATATATATTTGTTAATTTTCTGTCTTGATAATCTATCTAATATTGTCAGTGAGGTGTTAAAGTCTCTCACTATCATTGTGTAAGAGTCTTAAGTCTCAATGAAGGTCTCTAAGAACTTGGTTTATGAATCTGAGTACTCCTGTGTTGGGTGTATTTGTATTTAGGATAGTTAACTTTGGTTGACAAATTGAACCCTTTACCATATGTAATACCCTTCTTTTTGTTGGTGTAAAGTCTGTTTTGTCAGAAATTAGGATTACAACCCCTGCTTTTTTCTGTTTTCCATTTGCTTGGTAAATTTTTCTCCATCCCTTTATTTTGATCCCATGTGTGTCACTGCATGTGAGATGGGTCTCTTGAAGACAGCATACCAATGGGTCAGACTTGCCACTCTGTGTCTTTTAATTGTATCATTTAGCCCATTTACATTTAAGATTAGTATTGATGTGCGTGGGATTTGACCCTGTCATAATGATGCTAGCTGGTTATTTTGCAGACTTGTTTATGTAATTAAGTTTTATAGTATTACTGGTCTGTGTACTTCGTTGTGTTTTTGTAGTGGCTTGTAATTGTCTTTTATTTCCATATTTAGTGCTTCCTTAAGGAGCTCTTGTAAGGCAGGTCTGATGGTAACAAATTCCCACAGCATTTGCTGGTCTGAAAAAGATTTTATTTCTCCTTCACTTATGAAGCTTAGAGTGGCCTGATATGAAATTTTGAGTTGGAACTTCTTTTCTTTAAGAATGTTAGCCGGGTGTGGTGGCTCATCCCTGTAATCCCAGCACTTTGGGAGACCGAGGTGAGCGGATCACCTGAGGTAAGGAGTTCGAGACCAGCCAGACCAATGTGGTGAAACCCTGTCTTTATTTAAAAAAAAAAAAAAACAAAAACTTAGCCAGGTGTGGTTTTGCATGCCTGTAGTCCCAGCTACTTGGGAGGCTGAGGCAAGAGAATTGCTCAAACCCAGGGGACAGAGGTTGTAGTGAGCTGAGATCGTGCCATTGCACTCCAGTCTGGGCGACAGAGTGAGACTCCATCACAAAAAAAAAAAAAAAAAAAAAAGGAATGTTAAATATTGGTTCCCAATATCTTCTGGCTTGTAGGGTTTCCACTGAGAGGTCTGCTTTTAGTCTGATGGGCTTTCCTGTGTAGGTGACCTGGCCTTTCTCTCTAGCTGCCTTTAACACTTCTTCTTTCATTTCAGTCTTGGAGAATCTGATGATTATGTGTCTTGTGGATGATCATCTCATGAGTATCTTACTGGGGTTCTCTACATTTCCTGAATTTGAATGTTGGCCTGTCTAGCTAGGTTAGGAAAGTTCTCATGGATGACATCCTGAAATATGTTTTTCAAATTGGTACCATTCTCATCTCTTTCGGATGTATCAGTCAGTCATAGATTTGGTCTCTTTATATAATGTCATACTTCTTGGAGCTTTTGTTCATTCCTTTTCATTCTTTTTTTCTCTATTCTTGTCAGCGTGTCTTATTTCAGAAAGCCAGTCTTCAAGCTCTGAGATTCCTTCTTTGCTTGGTCTCTTCTGCTATTAATACTTGTGATTCCATTATGAAATTCTTGTAGTGTGTTTTTCATCTCTATCGGGTTTGTTATGTTCTTCTCTATATTGGCTGTTTCATCTGTCTACCCCTGCATTGTTTCATCATGATTTTTAGCTTCCTTTCATTGGATTACAATGTATTGCTTTAGCTCAATGAACTTCGTTCCTGTCCATATCCTGAATTCTGCTTGTTTCATTTCAGCTGTCTCAGCCTCAGCCTGATTCTGAACCCCTGTTGGAGAGGTGATGTGGTCACTTGCAGGAAAAGAGGGCACTCTGGCTCTTTGAGTTTTCAGCATTCTTGTGCTGATTCTTTCTCATCTTTGTGAGCTTACCTAACTTGAGTCTTTGAGGTCGCTTACCTTCGGATGGGTTTGTTTTTTTGAACAAGTCTGGCCACTTTTCCATAGGGCTGCTTGTATATACTAGATGTCCACTCCAGTCACTAGTCACCCTGGATTTTTCAGTAGCTGGAGGTATCACCAGTGAAAGCTGTAAATCAGCCAAGGTAGTGCCCTGCCCCTCCTCCTGGGAGCTTCGTTTTAGGGAGGCCTCAAACCTCTGTCAGCCATAGAACACCTGTGGGTGTGGTTGGAGACTCCAGTTGGGAGGCTCCACCTGGTGATGAGGAATGGGATTGGGAGCCTGCTTAAAAAAGCAGTCTGACCACATTTTCATGGGACCACTGTGGTGTGCTGGGGTACCACTTCCACCCATGGGTCAGCATGGGCTCTCCAAACTCCAAAGACTGGAACTGCTGAGTTGCCCAAACAGCAAAGATGGTGGCCTGCACACCCTATGGGAGTTCTATCCCAGGGACTCTGCAAATCTCTGTAGGCCAGAGAACACCAGCAGGGCTGCCGGAGGTCCCAGTTGGGAGGTTCTTTCCAGTGAGGAGGGGCAGTATTGGGGACCTACTTAAAGAAGCAGTGTGGCCACAATTTGCTAGAGCAGCTGTGCTGTGCAGGGGTACCACTTTCATCCTGGTTGACTTTGGCTCTCCAAAGCCTGCTGGTTGGAATGGCTAAGTCACCCAAACAGCAGTAGATGGCAGCCTACCCCTCCCTCTGGGAGCTCTGTCCCAGGGAATTTTCAAATCTCTGTGGGCTGGAAAGTACCAGCAGGGATGGCTGGAGGTTGTGAGGTCCTGCCCAGTGAGGAGGAACGGATTGGGAACTGGCTTAACCAGCAGTCTGACCACATTTTGGTAAAGCAGTTGTGCTGTGCTGGGGGATCCTCTGTTCCCCTAGTTGGTTTGTACTCTGCAAAGCCTGCAGAACAGCTGAGTTACCCAAACAGCAAAGATGGCAGCCCGTTCCGTCCCCTGGGAGTTCCATTCCAGGTAGACTCAAAACTGCTACTAGTGGCTGGCTGGAATTCCAAGCCAGTGGGTCTTATCCTGTGAGGTGTTATGAAAGTGAGACCTGCAGACCATCCCTACTTGGTCCCCTTGATTCAGCCTTTTTCTTAAGGATATGTACGGAGGTCTAACATCCTGCTTTGCTGGAGTTGCAGTTACTTTTGCTGGGAAGTTTGGAGTTCCTGGGTCTTCGCATGTGCCTGAGCAGCTGCTTTGCCAAGATTCCCCATATCTGTATGTCAGATTGAAGGCCCTAATGGAGTGACTTCACGGAAGTGTGGTTTCCCAGGATCACACATTCAGTCACCGCTTCCTGGGCCAGGGAGGTTCCCCTTGCTCTGTGTCACTCCAAGGTGGGCTGTCATCCTGCCTGTCTTTTCTTTGTTCTCCATGGGTCAAGTTGTTTCCTTGATTAGTCCCAGTGCAAGTACATGGATGTTACAGATGAAGGTACTGTATTTACTCACCTCTTTTCATGTTATTTTCAAGTATAAGTTATATGTGGCTCACATTCATTTTGTTTTTTATGTGGGAAATATATACAAAGATATCTGTCAAATGACAGTAACTACCTTTTGCTTCTCAACTCAGACTACATAGAAAATGGAAGACCTAAAGGAATATAATGTAATTATCATTATAGAAAAGGAAAAATAAATAAATCAACAATGTCTTATGAGTTAAGTGATTTTTCTTACTGTTGTGCTTCCAAAAAGAAGAGACAGGCTATCCATAAGAAAGAGACAGATTATCAGTAAATCAGGTAGTTGAAAAGTAAAACATTTTTACCTTTTAATGGTAAGAAACTGATCTGATTTATTTTCTTCTCCAATGAGTTGACCCATTGGATGGTTAAGTGAAGTATAGACATAGCAGTATGTGCTTTAATTTTACAAAGTCATTTTACCGTATCACAGAGAATTGGCCTCCATGTTAGGTAATAATGTTTGTTCATAGTGTTGTTTATAGTTTCACTTACAGTTGATCATAGATTAAAAGCTGATATTTTTCAGTATTTCTATAGTACTGGCAATTTTGTCAATTGGCAATATTAAATTGTACTGACACAGTATTCCTAGATAGGGCGTGTAAAGCTGGCTGGTATAATGAAGAGAGGCGCTGACCTTGGAGTTAGAAGACTAGGTTTCTACATCATACTCTGCTACTAAATAGCTTTGGGCATGTATCTCTTTGTCATGCTGTGACATGTTGTCTGACTGTGACAACATCTGTGACTCTGCTTAGACCTTGACAATTGATCCAAGAAAATCTGACCAACATACCTGGTTACTAATGGAAAATACGCTTTTGCCAGCAAGCAGAGATTTTGAGTACAATAATTTTGTCAGTTATGCATTGCTAATAATGCCATGAAGAGTACATATTTTTTGGCTGTCCCACATCATATTTAACTGTCAATCATCTGTTCAAATTCTGATTGTCCATTCTGTATAAGATTCTTACAGATTAAAGGAAGATTTCCAACTACTGGAAAGAGAGTGGTGGAGCTGATTTCTACCAATATATTACTATATTAACTGGAACATTATAATGTTACTATATTAAATTAGAACCGTTCATAGCTGTCTATTTAGTGACAGAGTTCCTTTTTTTTTTTTTTTTTTTAAGAATTAGTGAAGTAATGATTTGTTTCTCTTGCTAGATTGTAAGCTCCATGATGGCAAAGACTATGTCTGCCTTGCTTCCATTTGTAACTAAAATCTAGCAGAATGCCTAGGCTAACAAAAAAATTTTGGTTAATAAGTGAAAAAAGATAAATTAATTCCCTCATCTGTTAATCTATAGGCACGTCATAGAATTATCATCTGGTACAAGTGAAAGAATTACTTGAAGTTTGTATGACAACTGTTATTTTGATTTATACAGATGATTCAGATTGGATAAAGGTTGAATTAAGACATTTGGTCAGGTGTAATGCTCAATAAATTGAGCATTCACTGAGATTAGTAAATGCTGTTATTTCAGTGGATTGCAATTGTTTAAAGTCTGGTGTATGTAATCTTTATTGTGGTCCACTTTAATCAGGCATACCAGTGATCTGTAATAGAATCATGCCACAAAGAAATTTGTTTTTGCACTCGGAAAAATTCTCATATGTTTGGTTGTTTGCTTCTAGACAGTTTGTGGATTAGGCCAGGTGCAGTGGCTCACACCTGTAATCCCAACACTTTGGGAGAGTGAGGTGGGAGAGTTGCTTGAGCCCAGGAGTTTGAGACTTGCCTGGGCAACATAGCAAGACCTCATATCCATTAAAAAAACAAAAACAAAAAACCTTTTTTTAATATAAAAAAGCAATCAAATCAATTTCTAGGTCAATTTTAACAGATTTGTTTAAAAAACAACAAAACACACCCAAGTGGAAAGTTTTTCCCTTCTTCTGAAAGATGATTATCTTTTTTTTTTTTTTTTTTGAGATGGAGTTTTGCTGTTGTTGCCCAGGATGTAGTGCAATGAGTGATCTTGACTCACTGTAACCCCCGCCTCCTGGGTTCAAGTGAGTCTCCTGCCTCAGCCTCCCCATTGGGGACAGGTGTGTGCCACCATGTCTGGCTAATTTTGTATTTTTAATACAGCTGGGTTTTCACCATGTTATACTGGTCTCAAACTCCCAACCTCAAGTGATCCACCCAACTCGGTTTTCCAAAGTGCTGGGATTATAGGTGTGAGCCACTGCACCCGGCCAAAAGATGATTATCTTTAATTCCAGGAAGTTTTAGAAGTATAATGAATCACAGATCTTTTAAATAAATATTTCCCCATTTGAATTGTTTCCTAGAGTTTATACAGTTGTACCTTATTACCAGTTTAAATGAATAGCTCAGCTAATAATTTTCAGTAGCCGAAACTATCAAATATCAAAGATTAGTTACTATGAAAAACACGTTTACTTTGGAGATCAACTGTAATACACATAAAATTAGAGCAACCAAAGGCATGTATGGAGCATTTTTTAATTTAAAAAATTGTATTTTGTTTCTCATACCTTATTAAAAACATTAAGAAGTAAATGTCTTTAGTTTTTGAATACATTTTTATATGAATAGGAAACATGCTGTTTTCATAATCCAGTCTTTTGATGTGTGTGAATTGAATTTGTGTGGAATGTTATGTAAATTTTTTTGAGCTTGTTTTTTATTGTTGATCTAGAAATGCTTGTGATAACCTAGAATTCCAGAGCTTGACTTCTTATGTGAATAACAATGATTGAAGATTTTGGATAGGGAGCTAACTTTGCCATGGAATTGAGGTACTAATTATTTGTGTAGGATTGATGAATTTAGGATCAAAAGTAGAGGTATGACACATTTCAAAACTGCCTTAGAGCAGGGGGGTGTTCAATCTTTTGGCTTCCCTGAGCCACACTGAAAGAAGAATTGTCTTGGACCACATATAAAATACACGAGCACTAATAGCTGATGAACTAAAAAAACAAACAAACAAAAAAACCCAAAAATCTCATAATGTTTTAAGAAAGTTTATGAATTTGTATAGGCCCCCATTCAAAGCCATCTTGGGTGGCATGTGGCCTGCGAGCTGCAGGTTGGACAAGATTGCCTTATAGCATCATAACTACAGTAGTGTACAAAGATACAAAATACCATCTGGTAAATTCTTTTCCCAATATTATTTCAGAAATCATCTTTTTGTTATATCTCAATCTACAGTACTTACTACACTCCTACAAGGTACCTAGTAAGCCACACTAACATTACTTATTTCCTAAGTGAATTCACTCTCCTGGTATCAACAGTAAACGACGTTTCCTATGTTAAAGTTTATTTCAAATCAGGGATAGGTTGATGTCATCACCATACTCATTCAGCTGTGAGTATTTTGAAGGCCTGCAAAAGTATTATATATATAAAATCTTGATTGTTATTGAGATTTATAGGTTTTGTTTTTGATAGCCTAATGGCAACTTAGAATACGTTATTAAGTCATTTTAGCCTAAAAATAGCATTCATTAACTTTCAGCCTAAGTATCATTTGAGTTGTGAATGTACATGTGTGTATATATATGCACACATATAAATCAAATTGAATGTTACAGGTATGGTTTAAATCATTATTGGAACCCGTCCTTCAATTAGGTTTTCAAAATCTGAAAATATTGGCAATCTTTTTATATATGTAATATTTCCATTAGATAATTAGCTTTCAATTAGATAATTACCTTTAGATTTTTATTATATTTTACACATCTTTCTTGAACTGAACTTTATTGTATCACATGTAGAATTTGACCATTTCTTATCATATAAGAGGAATATAATAAAAGATTTTCTAAATTTTACTTTCAGTAATTTTTTTCTGAGAAAGAAAAATTTTGCTCATTATTTCCAGAATCACAGATGCCTTTTCTTAGATAACCACTGTTTGGAACAAAAATGTTTTGATAATTAAGGATTTAGAATAAAATCTGAATGTTTAATTAAAATTCCAATAGATGGCTTTCTTAGTACTTTAACAAATTAAAAACAAATTTTAACTTAAAATATTTTAGAAATTTTACTTAATACATCTATTTAATGAAAGCTGCTTTTAAGAACTTTAAATCCTCACATAAACACCACCACCTGCAAAGTATTAATATAAACTTTTTCAACAAAATGCCTGCTATGTATAAGCTACTGAAAGAAGACAAAAATTAATAAAATGTATCCCTCCTCTTAGATATCTGTAATCTAGGAAAATGAACACATTCTTTTCAGACACTAAACTCCATAAGAAAAAGCATCAGATCTATCTTATTTACCACCACATCCTCAGAATGTAGCACAGTGCCTGACACATAATAGATGCTCAGGGGTTTATAGTCAGTGAATAAGTGAAGAAATGAGTGAGCAAATATCTCTTAAAAAGAATGGACTTTTAAAGTTAACAAGCAGTGATGTGTTATTCAGTAGGCAAATACGTTTCTTTCCTAATTTCGTAATTCAATTTTCCCTGCTTCCTACTATGACTAGATGTTGGTTGGTGATAGTTTATATGATTCAGTTATTTGGTTGGTTGATTTAAAACAGTGAAATATCCTACAAACCTGCAGTTTGTCCTGCTATCCTCTAGATGGAGATCCTTTATAATTTTGGTCAAAATGTGTGTGTGTGTGTGTGTATATATATATTTAGATGGAATGACCCCTTACCATTATTACATGTGGTTTTTAGAATTGTCATCCAAGGTTTTTTTTCCATGCCGAGTCCTGTTTTACTTTGGATACATTTCAGAAATAAAGTCACTTTTTTTGTTAGAAGTTAGTGGAGTTAGAAAGTCAGATGGGGTAAATGTTATTTATTCAATTCCTTATTTTTGGAATTTTAAAAAGCACAGAAATAAATAATATGAAGAATAGAGAAAGTTTCTCTGAATTCAGGGAGAAAGAAAAATTATTTGTGAATAACAGCATTCAGTTCACTTCTAGCTTCATGATTTTTTTTTTGAAATAGTTGTCCTTCCTAAGTTTCTTCATTGATTCCATTGCCCTGCTGTGTATAATTTAACATTTGTTTGGATGTGTAGGGTAGCCTGTGTAGTCAGAATTTTCAGACCTAATAATGGACATTGTATGAACTCTCTCTGAGGATTCTTCTGGACATTAGTTCTTACCTTGACAGTCAGATAAAATTAAGGACTCGGGGAGTAGATTTCTGTTAAACCAGAATAATGTCTTAAAAAAAAAAAAACTTTAACAGTAGCAATCGCCTTATGGGTACACCTTTATATATTTTAATAGTAATATGGACAAGTTAGGCCCTCCACTTCGAACGGGAAGACTTGTGCAAAGGTTGTATGACAGTGATACAAAATCAGACAGTGCCATCAAAAGACATGAGTTATTACCTATTTACAAGTAAGTATTTGTAACTCAGTTTGGTTAATATTTTTCAGATATTTCCTTAAAAGCTTTATGTAATGGAATAATGTAAGTTTTACTGTCCTATACTTAAAAAAAAATCTGTTTAATAATTTCTAAGCCAAAATGTGTTGAATAATCTAGGATTTAAAACATTTTGATTTTTAGTAAGCATTTCTGTTGTACTAAATAAAACTGTTTTTAGATTATACATTTATTCCATTAAATATTAATTTTTGGAGATTTTAAATTGCAGTCTCATTTAATTGTTTTTTATGAAGTCTTTTTAGTAGTAATTAGGATTTTTTTTATAATAGTAGTTTTAAAAAGTAGAGTTTGGGAAAAATAATGTCTCATGCAGTTTATAATATTGTTAGATTATCTTTTAGATAAGCATATTGTGAACTATTATAAAAAGCCTGGAAAAAGAAAAGATTTTAGGAAACTTTCAGTCCAAGGGTCCTTAGTCTTTTTGTTAGATGGTTGTAAATTCCACCTACAACCGGGAGAGTATGACACTGCCAAAGAGTCAAACTTGGGAAAAAGTATGACACAGCCAGTTTTGACTTGGCTGGCTGAAAAGAGTGTGTGGCAATGGCAGTTACTTTGAAACTCTAGAGCATGAGCTTTCAAGGTTTACTAATTTGGGTCTCAATTGTAGCCCGCATTTTAAATATGATTTTAGGACCTAAAAATTAATTTACCTATTAATGGTGGAAAATATTAGCCAGAGTAACTTAGTTAACTTTTCAGCCAACACCTACTACAGCAGTCTGCTCAGTATATATGTATGAAAAGTAATAACAAATTTAACTAGGTAAATAAAAATAAGAGAAGTCTTTAAGATACTAGCAGCAGCCATTTGCTATTTTTAAGTAGTTAGTGATAAATCTTAGCAGGTAGAGTTTGTGCCGTGAGCCATTTTTCATTTTGCTGATTCTACTGTCAGAACCCTCTGATGCAGATCTCACAGTAACAGTGACTAGCAGTAAGATGGATTAAGTACAATTCCAAAATTAAACCTTCTTAATTATTAATATGAGTTGTAACAGGTAGATTCTAGATACAGAGTTAAGAGTAATGCTTTGCAGATTCTGAACAGAAAAAAAAATTTGTGGACTGTGTAAGAATGGGGCAAGATGTTTCAAGTGATCAAGGCCGTTCTATATGTTACTAAAAATAAATGACAGGTATTTAATATTGGTAGCTCTTAATGATGATAATCTCTTATATTTTCCTCTAAATATAAATATTTTGAACAACCTCAAGTTACCGATATGGTGACATGTGTATATATTCATGGGTGTGTTTGTATTGTTCGTATATTTCATTCACTTAAGATGATTCTATAGCCACCCTCCCCCCAAAAAGAGTGTTCTTCCTATTTAAATGCCATTCTTTGACAATGATTCCCTAGAGATTGAATTTCTAGAAAGAGACTCTAGTAGTTCTACAACATCCCAAAAGAGGCTATACACAAGAGTAGAGTAAACCTCATGAATGAACTTGGAGTGTGCATTTGAAGAGGTGCAGGGCATTCCATTCATGCACCAAAGTGATTCTTTGCTTGTTGAAGTTTAGAAGTAATTTAAAGAAGTAACCATGCAAAGCAACCACTTTGAATGACAGCATTGTGTATTGAATATAAGTTCTGTAATACAGCCCACTGAAGTTCAAGTACTGCTGTAGCCACATAGTAGCCTCACAATTTATATAATCTCTTTGAACATGCTTCCACTTTAAAATGGGAATAATATCTTCTGAGATTTGGGGGACATTAAGTAAGGCATGTGTAGTACCTGGCTTCATATTTGTCTTGTAATGGCTGTTTGAAAAATAGTGGATGTTATTACCTGCATGTACTTTGGAAGCAGCTATTTACAATTTTAGGGTACTCTCTCCTACTTTGCCATGCAAGTAGAGTAAGAAGAATTTCCACTAAAGTTTAAGAACCTCTAATCTGGAGGTATTTTTTTAAAGTATTCTACTGTTCATATAACACAACACTGCTCACTTGTGAAATTTAAAGATTTGGTTAAAGCTTTATAGAGAGGGAGGGAAGTATGCTTTAATGAACATCTAAATCCTAGCTTTGGAACATACTAGCAGTGTCACCTTGGGTAAGTTACTTAGGGGTTCTTTGCCTCATTTGTCTTATCTGTAAATGGAGTTATTAATGCTATCTATTTCATAGGATTATTAGGATAAATAAATTTCTATGGACAAAATAGAATTGTACTTGACATGGAGTAAACACTATTATTATAAATGTTAACTTGCAGTGGCAATAACAGTAGTAATAGTATTAGCATCAACTATCTAAATGTTTATATGAATTGTACTTTTTATCTCATAACCTTTCTATAAGTGATCATTTTATAAACAGTGAGATTCAGACTTACTGTCACGACACTGTAAGTAGCATTGGCATTTGAATCTAAATTCATTTGCATTCCCAAGCCTCTACTTTTAGTGTTATATCATCATCATTTAGCTTTCTAAACCTTCTTTGATTCTTAAAGTTTCAAAATGGAGACTCATGGATGATCCAACCAGAAGTCCCTCTGATTTCGGATAGCCCAGGCTGTGCAGTTGGTAAATTAAATCTTTAAAGGGAATATTATATTAACTCATTTATTTTAGTTGCTGCTTTTTAGAACTTTCATAAATTGAGTATTATTCTTTAATGTGACTAGCAAAAAATTCTTTTTTTAACTACATCGTGTATGCTTAGAATAATAATGAAACTTGTGTGTTTATTTAACAGTTATCCATAACCATTTATCAGAACATATGTTTTGAGAGAAATATAAATTTAAACTGTTTTTAAAAATGTGTCTTTCAGAATAATTACCTTATAAATTTCATGTAAAGCATATATACATATTTTAGTTGATTTTATTTACTATCAGAATAGTGTTAGTAAGTGCAAAATTCTTTGGTTTATCTTTAATATTAACTGCTATTTGCTTTCAGATTTAAAATAATTATTGGGACTTTAATCTTTTGAACTTCTCTGAAGCTTCTAAGTATTCTTTCTAATCATGTGAGTAGGTAATTTGAGAAATGCATGCTCACTGTTCAATACTTTTCCATTATTTTTTCTTTTTTTCATAGAGCTAATGTCAAACCTCGAAATTCCACACCACCTAGTTTGGCAAGAAATCCTGCCCCAGGTGTGCTTACAAACAAAAGAAAAACGTATAATGAGAGCTACATAGCCAGGTATGTTTAGCTCTGCTATTCTAATAACTAAAATAAAAATGAGTATATGATAGTTTTCCAAGGACAATATACAAAAGTAAGTAACAAGCTATTTGTAGAAAAGCTGATTTTTTTTCTTTTAATATGGCTTTTAAGATGTACAGCTCTGATGGATTTGGGCAAAGTAAACTGAAAACCTTCCGTAAAGGATTAACCATTCTACATGCCACTAAGAACATATGTGATTTATGGGAGGAGGTCAGAATATACACATTAATAGTTTGGAAGAAGTTCCAAACTTCATGGATGACTTTGAGGGGCTTAAGACTTCAGTGGAGGAGGTAACTGCAGATGTGCTGGCAAAATAGCAAAAGAACTAGAATCAGAAGGGAAGCCTGCAGATATCATTGAACTGCTGCAATCTCATGATAAAACTGGAATGGATGAGGAGTTGTGATGGCTCACGCCTGTAATCCCAGCACTTTGAGAGGCTGAGGCAGGTGGATCGTCTGAGGTGAGACTAGCCTGGCCAACATGGTGAAACCCTGTTTCTACTAAAAGTACAAAAATTAGTCGGGCGTGGTACATGCCTGTAATCCCAGCTACTTGGGAGGCCAAAGCGGGAGAATTGCTTGAACCTGGGAGGCGGAGGTTGGAATGAGCTGAGATGGGGCCACTGCACTACAGCCTCGGTGACAGAGCGTGATTCCATCTCAAAAAAAAAAAAAAAAAAAAAATGGTTTCTTGATATGGAATCTACTCCTGGCGAAGATGCTGTGAACATCGTTGAAATAACAAAGGATTTAGAATATTTCATAAACTTAGTTGATAAGGCAACAGCAAGGTTTGAGACAGTTGACTCCAATTTCAAAAGAAATTCTACTGTGGGTAAAATGTTATCAAATAGCAGCATCACATGCTACAGAGAAATGATTCATGAAAGGAAGTCAATCGATGTGACACACTTCATTGTTTTATTTTAAGAAATTACCACAGTCACCCCAACCTTCAGCAGGCACCATCCTTGATCAGTCAGCAGGAATCAACATTGAGGCAAGACCCTCTACTTGCAAAAAGTTTACAACTCCCTGAAGACTCAGATGATTGTTAGAATCTTTTAGCAGTAAAGTATTTTTAAATTGTGTACATGTATACATTGTTGTTTTAGACATAATACTGTTGCACACTTTAAAGACTACAGTATAATACAAAATTGTATATGTACTGAGAAATCAAACAAATTCATGTAATTTGCTTTATTGCAATATTTGCATTTTAGCAATGGTCTGGAACCAAACCTGCAGTGTCTCCAAGGTATGCCTCTACATACCTTCTTTATAACATAAAAACTTTAATATCATGCAGCTGTCTTGTACAGCTATCTGTTCTCCTCAAAATTAATGCATAAATTTAGTGAAATTTTCAAATGAAATTCATGCATCTTGACAAGTTGTTTTCAAAATGTATACGAAGCACAAAAGCCTAATATTAGCCAGGACAAGTTAAAGAGAAAAATGTGTGAATGATGTATGAAGCCACAGTAATTAAGATGTGATACTGATTCAAGAATAGACAAACAGAACTCTATCAGAGTGGGGTGGTAAGCAAGAGACCCCAACCTCATAAGTAACTGGAAATTTGCCACATTTCAGAACTAGCAGTACAGATTTGGGAAGTGGGAGTGCTGGGGCTATTGGACATCCATCCATATGTAGAGAAAAACTTTCTTCCTCATATCAAGTATAAAAAATATCAGTTACATGTGAACTAAATTAGGCCTAAATGCAGAAAGGAAGGCTATCCAGATTTTAGAATAAAACAGAAGAAAGTCTCATTTTCATCTGAGTTAGGAAAGGATTTCTTGAATAATTTAGTGAATGCAAATTGTATGGCAAAAGATTGATATATTTAATCCTATTTAAAGGAAAACTAGTGCTGTAGAAAGCTCCATGGATAGAATGAAATAGCATGATAGCTTGAGAGAGAATACCTACTATATACATAAACCAACAAATTATTGTCTAGGAATTGTGGGGAGTTTCTACCAATAAAGTTTTAAAAAACCCATACAGTAGAAAATGGCTTTGGGTTTTGGTGGAAGTAGGGGATAGGGAATAGTCAGTTCACAGTTCACAGTAGGAGAAATCCGAATGGCAAAAATAACACAAACATATGAAAAGATATTCAGCCTTATAAGCAATCAGGAAATGTACATTATATCAGTGGTAGGCTACCATCCATTTCACTCTCATCAGGTTAGCAAAACCAAAAAACTCTTCACAGTACGAATTGTGTTAGAAAATGTAAGACACCAAGAAACCTCATATACTACCATTGAGACTATAGATTTGCCAGCCATTATGTAAAGAAATTAGGCAATATCTAGTTAGGTTGAAGTTTTGATATTTATTAATGTTGGTATGTGTGTTGAGTTCCTTGAGTGTGTATACGCTAACACTGAATTTATGACCTTTTATTTTTTTAAATAGTTCTTACATATATTGTTGGCAATAAAGCTGACTTATTTCCCCTTGGTACTCTTTCTTGATTGGGGTTATGTCTTCTAATTCATTAGCGGGTCTTCTTTGTGGTTTAAATAAATTATGCTTATGCTATAAATTTGCTCTCAATATCTAAGAGTATATTTCTTGATGCAGGACATTTAGCTTTATTTTTGTCTCTTTTAGATCCCTAGTGCCTTTTATTAGAAAATTCAGTGTTCATTTGTTTGTTTGTTTTTGTCACTCCTAAATTGCTTGTATGAAAGATGCACTCAAACTAGGGAGCACCTAGAATTCTTCAATAACTACCTCTGTGGATATAAAAAGAAATTTATTTTTTCCAGTAGTGTCATGCTTATAATTGTCCTAGCAATGAAGAGTTCCTTTTCTGGGGACTTTAAATTAAGTATCATGTTCTCAGAAGAACACATGCCAGGAGGGAATGTAAACATATTTCTATAGGAATCAAATAGCTGTTCTTCCAATTAATTATTTCATCAGTAGAATCTGGATTTCTTTAATGACTGACATTTGTGATAAAACCTTTATAATCTCAAGCTTTTTGCTATAAAATGTTGTTATGGTGTATAGTTCATCTAGCATCTATTTTACCTTTATTACTGTTTTGTTAGTAGATAATAGAGACCTCCCTGTGAGGGCAATGCGCATAAGAGTTTGTTATTTATTGCATTACAATAATTTAATATCATTAAGTAATAAAATTAAAATAAATACTAGAGGTATCACCTCACAGTCCTTGTGACCAAGGAGAGAGACTTGAAACCTAAGGATCTCTTATCTTTCTTCAGGGTTGTGTTCTAGTTTTCTCTTTAGAGATGGGTTTGCAGAAAGGACATCATAAATGTTCATTCTGCTCCCAGTGTAGTAAATTCCTAGTAGAAAGAACAGATGGAAAGTGATGTGATTTGGATTTGTGTCCCTGCTCAAATCTCATGTCATATTGTAACCCTCAATGTTGGAGGAGGGGCCTGGTGGTAGGTGATTGGATCATGGGGTTGGACTTCCCCGTTGCTGTTCTTGTGGTAGTGAGTTCTCACCATATCTGATTGTTTAAAACTGTGTAGTACCTGCCCCTTCTCTTTTCTTCTTCTGCTCTCACCATATAAGACATGCTTGCTTCCCCTTTACCTTCTGCTGTTGCGACTTTAATTTTCCTGAGACCTCCCCAACTAAGCTTTCTGTACAGCCTGCAGAACTGTGAGTCAGTTAAACCTCTTTTCTTTATAAATTAACCAGTCTCAGGTAGTTCTTTATAGCAATGTGAGAACACACTAATACAGAAAGCATGGCTGCATTTAGTTATGATAAATTCTCATAACACAGATAAATATAATGTTAAAGAAAAAAATGTTAGAATTATAGTATTTACTAACAAGGATTTTTTTTTAAATTTGGACTAGAGGAATATTAAAAATGAGATTAAGCAGGATAATTGTTATATTTATGCCCTGTTTATCCAGGGTTATGGGTTGAAAACTACTGATATGATCTTTATCTTTTCATTTTTTCATTACTTTTTTAGGCCAGATGGAGACTGTGCATCTTCCGTTAATGGTGGAAATATTAAAGGCATTGAAGGAAATTCACCTGGAAACTTACCAAAATTCTGCCATGAGTGTGGGACTAAATACCCTGTAGAATGGGCGAAGTTTTGCTGTGAATGTGGCATTCGAAGAATGATTCTATGAATAGAATCTCAAAAAAAAAAAAAAGCCAAGTTCAGAGTTTATGATGATTGCTGCTTGGACAGCTAGAGCACATCCTTTAGTTACTTTGTGCTAAAAATACTCAAAATACCATTTCCAGTAATTTTGGAGCATCATCTTTTGGCTATATAATGTGTGTGTGTTTATATGTGTATATATACTGTATATAATAAATATCTGATACCCCAGACTGTGTCATTCAAGGAAATACTTATCTGTCAGAAAATAATTTCAAATGGAACAATTAATTTAGGTGTTACTTTTCTGTTGTTAAAGCACATTAAGTACATTTCCACAAACTCTCATACTCTAGTGCTTAGCCCTTCAGGCTTTAGGATAATTATAACTTTCAGCAAAAAATTTGAGTAAACATTTGTATTATTGGTGCCTATCTTCAGATAGTATCATAGTAGGATAGATGCTGGGAATTTTGTAATTGAAGAGAACGGTTTTAGTTACCATTAGGTGTGTAAGGTCACTCCTGTAGAGCATGTCAACAAATTATTTTATAAATCTTAAAAACTAAGAGAAAAAAATCCTCTATTATGTAATTTAAACGTCCTACTTGTTTTGTAAAAATGTAATTATGCAATTTCCTTTTCAAAAACACAGGACTAAAAATACAAATCTATCTTATTCTATTTATAACAGATTTTTTTTACTTCTGTATGTATGCGTTGAACATATTTTTTTACTTCCAATTGTTTCTAGATTTCACTTTTTTCTTCCTTTTCCATAACCCATGAAGATAGTTTTAATTTGCTAGTTCATTTTTTGCTGTATTTGAAAATGAATTATTTAATATAGAAAGCACTGAATTCCCTGCAAAATCTCACATGTTTAAAAACATGTAATTGTATCTGAATTTAGAATAAATTATGCTAATGCATCTTAAAACAAATAACCTCACCTAATCATAATAGTTATGGTAACCTAATCATTAGTGCAGAGCATGCAGATAAAAAATATATGAAATTTTTTTTTTCTTGAAAGTAAATGTAGTTATGAGTAGGTTAAGAGAATATCTAATTTTCCTACTCATATTTTCATCTTTAGCGTTTAATGTTGAAACACCATTCACGTCACAATAAGGACCCACTGAAAATGTATTGTTTTATTGCATAACTGACATCTAATTAAACATACACACAAATTTAATTATTTTTTCTCTTTAACCTGATCACGACACAGCTCTTAACCATTGTCACTTTCAGTATAGCATAGTAGTTAGTAGTAAATTTCCTTGATGGCAGTAATTCTGTAGTAATTTCTATTCAATCAAACCTAAGAGAGCTTTGATCTTACTGTAAAGGTACAAGCAATTTTTTTATATAATTCCTAGCTTTTTGTTTATGATTCTGATCAACTGTAAGACACAATGTAAAGATTTCTGGCTTATAATTTCTCTAAAACTTATTAGCTTTGTTTAGTTTGGGCAGGAGTTATAAACTTAATAGGAATTGTCATTTTACTTACAGTTTCTTTCCTGATTATTTTTTTTTCCCCTCAGTTATCTTTATTCAGTCATATTGGTCAAAACAATCAAATAGTCCATCAACTAAAATAAGCTGTAATGAATTTAGAAGACGAATGCACATATTAGATTTCCATTTAAATCACTTGTGTTACAAATCGTACGAAGAACTTACAACTTTTTTTTAAAGTATTTTTTTAAAACCACAATTTTTTGTCTGTTCAAAGAAAGGTTAGATACTTGGCACACATTTGTTTCTCACTGAATTTTACAGTAGTAAATAAATGTTATAATGTACCATATGGAGATGAGTTAGTAAGAAATCATCTAGTTCCAGATCCCAGAGATTATAAACAGTAGGTGAAATAGATTTATGACTTATGAAATATGTTGTGACAATATATTTAAATGCATTTTTACATTACTTGCATATTCTCACATTGATTTGTGCAATAGTTCAGTTTTAAAAAAAAAACTTCCTGTGCATCATGTATTTTATTTTTATTTATTTTTACAAGTATTTGACACTATGGTAGAATAAAAGATGATTGTAAGATTAAAAGTGTAAAAATTGCTTGTGTATTCTGAAATGTGTTAGGTTGAAAAAGTAAGATGATCGTGGTGACTTATTTCTTGTCCACTATATGTTTTTTTTGTTTTCTCACCAATAATGTCTTCATATTTAAACCTATTCAATAAAGACATGAAGCGTAAAAATGCTAGTTCGTATTCACTGATGTCTTTTAGTCATACATAGAAAGATAGGAACCCAACGAAATATAAATATTTGAAATCAAAAATACAGATTTTTACAAATAAAAAGTAGCTCTTCATTGGCTGTATTCTTATGCCATCAGCTTTTTAAAATGTGTTACCATTTTATTGAAGTGTTTTCTGACATCAAAGTATTAGAAATGTTTTTGTTACAAGTATTTTAAGGCATTATTTTCATAGACAATATATTTAACAGTCACAAACGTTTGTGATGTCAAGGTTAATAGGAAACATCGACGTTTCTAGGTAAGAACTATACAGTTTAATGGCAAAAGTTATCTGTGATGAATATTTAGTATTTTAGACTATCATATTGAAAATTAAAAAGGAATTTAGTGAAAATTTCAGATTAGACATGTTTAATTTTTTCTTAGGTTAAAGGTGAACACTTAACCATGAGTAGAAACTCTGGAGATGAAAAAATATTAGAACAGACAGATAACAAAGAATCATCACAATGCTTGGGTATTTATTTTAATTGAATGTGTATGTATTTTACATGGTAAGTATTTTTTAGTATTGAGATAGGTTGATTTTTTTCAAATGACTGTTTTATTAAATAGAACTGTGGAGAAATTAAAGCCACAATAATTTTTATTTTCATTTAGAAAAATTTCAGTTAAATGTTACTCAATGCTCCTTATTTTAAACAGTTTTACTTAGCCTGTATGTGATTTGCTTTTTAGCCACTAGAGGGTGCATTTGGATAATTATTTCATAATATTACTGGCCTATTATTTTTAAAGGCTTCTCAGCAATATACATACGATTTTTTGACAACACGAAATTACAGAGATTTATAAGGGTAGTTTTATTTGTTTTGTTGTGATTTTAATAATGTGTTTATATCTTAGAAATTTTGCCCAGCTCTACTGGGGCACGAGGATTGCAGTAATTGTTAGAGATATTTAATAATTACAATTCACGATATTTTGTTAGCAAAATTATGCGTCTCAAGCATATCACTTATGGACATTACATGGGTTAGTAAATACTCCTTGAAATATTACTTTAATATTTCATCTTAGTTCTACCACAGTTTAGTAGGTTATAGTCTCATTTAAGATAAGGATCTTTTTTTCCCCAATCCTCTGGTCTAATTTAACATTATCTAACACATGAGGGTATGATCTATTTAAGTAGGAAGCTAATAAGTGGTTAGACCAACTACTGTAAGGTGCACAAAGCTAACGCTTTGTACTTACCATTGAATAACGCTTTTATGTGCTCTTTCTGGTTATGAAATGATGCGGATCGAGAGAATAAGATGTGATTAAGTGTCTGCCCTCAAGTTGATACAGTTCATTTGGAGAAACCGATACCTAAACAGACAATTACAACGTGGGACAAAAATAAGTGATTTATTTTAACGGAACTTTTGTTTATCATGAAGGTACCAACAAAGCGCGGCAGAAATATTAAAGAGGGAGCTTCTTAGAACCATAAATTATACAGCTGACCATGTCCCATTTTTCTTTTCTTCCTTGTGCCAATGCTTGGGAGGAAACCAGAGTATGAACAAGAACTATTTTACCTTCTAGTGGAGAAAGGACAGTTTGCAGTGGAAAGAACGTGTACGTGGTCCGTTTGATCTGTAAAATGTGAACTGCTTCTGTAGTCCTGAGGACTGAGGAAAAGAGATGTTGAGTAAAAGTTACTGATAATTCCAGCTGTTCAGTCTTACCTCACTGTTTCCTCTCTTTCTTTCTCTGCCCAAATACCTCTACTTCTGTGCCTACTTTAAATTTGCAACAGTGAGGCTGGGGATAGGAGACAGCCAGTAGTGCTGAGTACTGTCAAGTACAGTTAACAGTGAAATGCTGGTTTTTACTCATCAAATAAGCAATCTTAAATTATCATAAAACTGAAAACCTGAGGCGTTAAGATGAATGCCCTTATGTGATGGTGGAAACATAAATTGATGATAATTTTTGAAAAGGTCAACTAAATTTACGTTAAAAGCCTTTAAAACATTTGTGCTTCATAACCTAGTAATTTTATTTCTAAGACACACTTAGGGAAATAATCTGAATATAGGAAAATATTTATGCAAAATATGATAAATAGTACTGTATAGTGGTAAAGTTGAAGAAATTGGCCATTATAGCAATTTTAAATAACTTTAATGGCATAACAAGTTTGTTTTATTGCTAATTTTTAAAAAGCAAATAGGTTACTGTTTTTCAAAGTTAATCATGTTCATCTGCCAATATTTAATCTGAAACTGCCACCTTTTACATTGTTTTCTAATGTTCACAAATGTCTTGTGATCTAGTTAAGCTAGTTTGTTTTTATAATAACTATTGCTGAAAATGGTGTATCAATTATAGGTATAATTTTAATGAAATTATTGTTCCTAATGTCATTCAAGAGGACATTCTATTTTTTTAATTTTTAAACTTTTATTTTTTGCTTTCAGTAAGCATTTTGCACATTTTAAAAATTGCAATTTTCAGGATGTGTAAGAAAAATATTTTTCTAATATTGAAATAAGCATGTCTCTGGTATAGAAATCACACCCTATGTGTGATCTTTAACTAAAAAAACTAATCAAGAACTATGATCTAATATGATAAACAAAACTATTCTTTGCCCATCCATCTGTCCCCTTTCATAGCCCCATTGTGGGACTTTAGAATATGGTTCTGTACATATCTCCATATCTACAAAGAATTAAGATGCCATATATGTTCAGAAGTTATATATGGTAGAGAATTAATTAGCTTATCCTTGACACATAATACAAAACACCAAAGGCAATATAAGTACAGGACAAGCAAAATAGAGCATTGTCATTAAGGTCAAATAATAGAAAAACAATCACATCATTTACGTTTGATGCATTGGAAACAAAGTAACTTTATAAGTATTATGTGAACAGTTTGCAAAGCTCAAAAGGTAACAGCACAGAGCCATAAATTTGATAAGGTACTTTAAAGATAGCAATCAAACATATAAAAATACCAATTCCAAAAAACCTGTAAAAGTAGTAACCATAAAAATAGGGAGGAATGTATGCATTCTTTCTCGATAGTCTTTCATTTTCCAAAGGAAAGCCTTCTATAAAAATATAGAATTCCAAATATATATATATATGAAAGCTGTCAACAAAGTTCAAATCTCTATAAAGAGAATGTTTTTCCTCAAGTTAGTAAAGTTTGGATTCATACATTTTCTAGAGAAGCAATTACAATCTTCATGCTATATATAGGAAGAAAAATAGCTTTTAATTATGTTTGTCCACTCCTTTATTCAATAAACATTTAGTGACTATTGTGCGACACTGTTTTAGGTGCTAGAGATATAGAAATAAATCAGAAACAATCATTAGCTCTGGAGAACTAAACCTAATGGAACTGGATCTTTCACTGGCAACCTTAAAATTACCTCCCTTTGTACTTAAGTTGAAGCTCAACTTCAAACTCTGACATGCTTGGCATCTTGTTGAAAACAAATAACAATCTACCTAGTTTGCCACTGGTAGCACTTTGGCACTATTAACTATCTACTGATGAAATTAACTTTCATAAAGGATTATAAAAAAGTTTAGAGGGCAGAAAATACTAATGGGTAAACAAGTACTGGTCAGCAATAAAAATAGCATCAGCCTTCTGCTTTCACAAAAGCCAAGAAAACCAAGAAAAAAATTATTATTGAGTATATACAGAACTGCTGGAAAGAGATCATTCTATACATGTAGTACATATGCAAATATCATATATGAGGAAGTATGAGTTATGACACAATCATTAATAACTAAGCATGCCAAATCAGTCATCAGGTTTCAAAGAATCATAGCCTTCTTTTAAGAGGTCCCACCAGGTTTTAAGGAAACATGCATTTTCTGTACATTTGAAGACAAGTTCTTCCACTTGAGCTGATACTGTAGATGTGACCTCAAGAAATTGGTTAATGAAAATACTGCATCTCTGATCTGCATCTCCACTTTCTCCAGCAGGTCTACCATTCGGCCATTGCTTGTGCTCAGACCTGGCCAGCCCAAACTCACTGGACATGTGGGGAAGATGCTGAAAGGCGTCTGAAGATGAGGGAGAAAAGGGAGGTTCTGGGGGCTGGTGAAGAAACCCATAACTCCTCAAGGTCGGCCATGGGGAAGAGCTAGGAGAGTTCAGAATCCGACCAGCAAGAGAACATTTTAAAACAGGTTTTTTTTTTCTTTCTCTTTTTATCACCTATGATTTTAAGAGTCCAGGTAATACAAGTAAAGTTTTACTATATAGAGCATAGAATAAAAACAGTTGATCTAAATATTTAAGAGGTATTTTGCCATGCTATTGTTGAGCTGGGGTGAATATATATTTACATTTCTGTATATCTACATATGTATGAAATATTTAGATTTGTTTTCATATATTTGCCTATTTAAAGCTTAATTTTAACAAAAGTTTTATTATTTTTCTTCTAATTATTGTCAAGGGGAACATTTTAAGAACTAGAAAGTTTTAAAAATATATATATTTTACTTATCTTCTCAAATGTATAATTCTTAGAGGGAAAACTCATATAAACTCTTCAAGAAACATCAGGAACTTTAAATTTTATTTTAAACATTAATTCCTTAACTGTGATTCACTTTGGAAACATACTATTCAATTAACTATTAATTTGAAAATTCAAAAATAGGTTTTTCCATACGTCTTACTATCAGTGAAATCAAAATGCATTTGAATAAGCAACTGGTATGCTAGAGCAGCTTTATACCCTCTCTGAGGCAGTCTATTCTCATGCCCTTCCCTTTTAGTAAACACTGTCATGTTTCTCCCTCTCATATCAGGAGAAAGACTGTCAGAAAGCTATTTTCGAGGAGGAGGAGGTCTTACCACTTATTGGCTCAGGTACCACAATTTAAGTAGAAAACATTGGACAATATAAAACACAGCCCAACTCATGTCTACTAGTGAAAAATTATTTTGATTTGTGATTATTTCAAATCTAAATTATGTTTTTATCTGTAATGGGCATTTGTCATCATTATGGCTAGCACCTTTTGAAAATCCTATGTTTGGCAAATTTTCCATGGTGAAAATCTCACTGCATCAAAATTGTATCTAGAATTTATAGTTTTCTATACTTTCTTACAGTGAGGGAGTATTCATGTGACTTGGGAACTACTGAACAGGCTTGGATTCTGAAACAAGTAATATGAAATGGTCACTGCAGCCTCCATTTCCTAGTGAAGATGGTGGAGTTTAATGGAGAGACACTGAGCTTCTAAGGTAACTGTGGCAGAGCATCAAGAAGTGACACCCTTATTGCAACATGTGGCCTGTTCCCCATGGTAGCGTTATAACTGACTGCCCTCCCCTCCAAGTTTGGAGGCTGTTCAGCCAGAAAGAGTGCCAAGTTTGTGATTATAACTTGGGCATTGTTTCTGCCTGAACAGCCTCCAAACTTGACTATCTGGCTCTCCCAGAGATTCTGTGCATTTCCCAATAGCTTTTAGTTATTATTATTATTTTTTTGCTTAAACTGACTAGACTGGGATCTGCTGTTTGCACTCAAAAACTCTTCAACAACCAAATTTGGTATAACTTGTACTTTCCTTTTACAGTGGCTGTAGTAATGGGGGATATGTCAAAACCATATTTTACTGGAAAGAATATTCAATATACTGAAACAAGACAGCTTCCTTAACCCAATCATAGTGTTAGATAACCACAAACTGAATTTAAGAAGTGTGCTTTGAGTATAATTATATGCATCTTGCAGGATGAATTTGAGGATTATCAGTAACATGTATAAAATCTTTGCCACAATCTGTGACATTTAATAGGCCTCAGTAAATGTTATGAATTATTTATTACATAATGTTAGATATATGTGCATGTTAGATGTTGATCAAATATTTATTTTATTTAATTCCCACTTGGCACTATTTTAGGTGCAGTGAACAATGCAGTCAAAAATCTCTGTTTTTTGAATTCACATTCTAATACATGAAGATTGAAAATAAATATGTCAAGCAAGTGAATACGCTTCATATTAAATTCTGACAATACCATGGAGAAAAAGCATGGGACGGGGGGTTAGAAGGGAAATATGAGAGAGGGTGGAAGAGGGTTACAATTTTAGATAGGGTATTCAGGGATGATTTCATTGAAAAAGTGATATTTGAGCACAGACCTGAAAGAGGGGTGAGCCATTATTGTGTATCTTTTTTTGTTTACTATACTTGTTTCTTGAATTATTTTCCTTTAACATTTAGTGCTTTCTGTTAGGGTATTCAATATGATTGATATGTGCAAATGTACAAGAGAGGAAAGAGTATTTCATGAAAAGGGTTAAATAAGAGCACAGGCTCTGTGGTGGGACCCCAGTGCCTCTGGAATGGTGTGTGCATGCAAAAGAGGAGAAAATTAGTCATGTAACTAGCCAGCCGGATTATGTATGCTTTAGAGGCCATTCGTATGACTTTGGCTTACTCAGAGTAAGATGGGAATAGGAGAGTGACCTGATCTGGCTTAAACATATAACCTGAATATACTTTTTAGCCCCTAAATTAGTGAGATATAAAAGCAAGAAAAAATAATTGTCTCCCATTCCTCCCTAAAGTGGTATTGATCAAATTAAGTATTCTTAGCACTCAGTTTTAAGAAAAGTATTACATGGTATATTGTAGAGTTGAAGCAAACTGAGACTTTCCTCCCTCACCTGAGTGTAAAACAAAATGATCAATTTCCGTAATAGTGCCCTCCTGTCCTCTAATCTCTCATCCTTAGTCCCACTCATTAGAAATAAAGCCCTATTTGTTATTGACTTAACTACTTTGTCTTGCTTAGGATGCAAAGATTAGTCATCAATTCTGGTTTCTTATTATAGTATCTAATGTTCATAAATTTACTTTTCATTGTCACTTCCTCATTCATCAATGTAAAATAATCTCAATAGAAATTTCATATACAAGGGACAGAGATCCTTTTAGTTACCTTGAGAAAAAGAGTTTGACAGAAGGTGCATATGGATAAGAACTGGTCCTGAGAAAGGTCCTGAGACCATTAGGTCCTGAGAAAGCTCCAAGGACTGGTATATCTGTGGACCTCTATGCCTCTCTTAGTTCATCTGTCCATTCTCTGTTGCCTTCTTCACTGTGGTGTATCTTTTTTGCTTTCCTTTTCTTTCAGCTTGCCAGTGCCCAACTTAATTAAACCTTGCAACTTCTTCTCCTTTTCATTGTGATTTGGAGCAAATTCATGTGAATGTGGTTGTAATTCCTGGCATAGAGCATGTAAATCACCACATCTTTTCAAGCTGCATGACATATGTAATAGGTTATTAGCCAGCGTGTTAATGAGTTGCACTTAGGGGAGTTGCCTTATTCTCTCTTCCCTTTAGTTGGGACAGAGGAATGAGTTCACATGATTAAAGAACATGGCCACTTAGAATGCATGTGCAGAATATTAATAAAATTAAAAGAAAAATAATAGTGCAGAATCCTTTTCAGGTCATGTCGACATTCCAAGGAATGATTAACATATTTCAATAAAAAGTATTTGTTTACATTTTAAGAGTCAAACTAGAAAATTTGAAATTTGCTTGAAGTGGAAATGTAGAAATGTATCATAACTCTTTATGACTATTAATTTAGTGCTGAACTTCTTAATAGCAGTAGAGTGACAAACCCCTGAGAAATATGTATCCAAACCTTCTGATGAGGGGCCAATGGGTAATTTTAAAAGGCAAATTCAATATATCTATTATTTTTATAATACAAACATCAGAAAGTAAGTTGACACAATCTTGGCTGGGGGGCTATGCAGAAGATAAATTAAGAATTTTAAAAGTGAGATTTCATAAAGTTCTGTTTTCACAGAGGCAAGATTTCTATTTTGCAGATGTCATTACTGTCTTTGTAGAAAATATCACTCCATAAACAACTAGAACTAATAAGTGAGTTTAATAATCCTGTATCCATAGGATATAAGAACAATATACAAAAGTGAGTCACTATTATATATCAGCTATGAATTCTGAATTTGAATATTACAATACAATTTGTAAAAGCAGACATGTGCATACAAACCCAAATAAATAGTCATGCGTATATCTAACAAAATAGGTGTAAAATATGTATGCTGAAAACTATAAAACACTAAGGAAAGAATTCAAAGAAAAACTAAATAGAGAAATATACCATGTTCCTTAATCCCAAGGAATAACAGAGTACAAATGCCATTTCTCCCCCAATTTAATCTATAGTCTCCATGCAATCTCTGCTGATATCCTACAAGCTTTTTTTTTTTTTACTGATTTAATAGACTGATTCTAAAATGTATATAGAAAGGCAAAGCAACTAGAATAGCCAAAACAACTTTGAAAAATAAAAACTGGAGGACTCAAATGACCTAATTTCTAGAAATGTTATAAAGCCATAGTAATCAAAACTATGGTATTGGAGAAAGGATACATAGATCATCAGAACAGAGCAGAGCATCCATAAATATGCACACATAAATATAGTCTACCAAAATTTACAATAGTGCGAAGACAATTCATTTGAGAAAGTAGTCTTTTCAACAAATGGTGATGATACAATTGGATGTCCATATGCATAAAATGAAACTTGATACACATTTTAAGTCTCGTACAAAAATAAGTCATGAACCTAAATGTAAAACATAAAACTACAACTTCTAGAGCAATGCTTTCAAGTGGGAGTAACTTTTGTCTCCCAGAGAAAATGTATAGAGACATTTTTGACTGTCAGTACTTGGGGGAGGAGTTCACTGGCATCTAGTGGGTGCAGACCAGGGATGCCACGGAATATCCCACAATGCACAGCACAGTCACTGTCACACACACACAAATGCCACTTTCTAGTCTGGATAAATATACTATGGTTATGTAAGTATCCCTTTTTAGAGGAGCAGAAACTTGGTAAAGGGTATATGGGAATGCTTTGTACTCCCTTTGCAACTCTTCAGGGCAATAGACTATACTTCAAAGTCTAACATTTAATAATTTCCTAATTTATTTCTGTGAAGGCATCATGTACTGTAACAGATGTATTCTGCTTTGATGTCTTGCAAAATCACTTTGATTCTTCAATTAAATTTATTAAATGTGTAAATATTGCCAGTCATGTATTATATGTTAAAAATTTGAGACCAATAAAATATTTTCAAATGTCTCCTCTTTGAAGAAGCTTTCCTGTTTCATCTAACCTAAAATATTACCTTTCTCCACCAATCTTTCTGATGTTCTCCCCATGGAACTTTTTTCTGACTGTTTTTCCTTTTCTAAGGTGTATGCTCCATGAAGGCAGGGACTTTGTTGTACCTCCAGGGCCAGAACTGGCACACCAGAGATGGATGCTATTTGTTGAGTGAATGAATTATATGTTTTTTGTTGCATCTTCCCAGTAAGTGGTCTTTATTCAAACGTTGCAGCTTCAGTAAACCCCTATTTGGCTGTGAACAGATTAGTCTCAATCCTAGTATTTAATTTACCACAAGTGAAAGTAACACCTTTCTCTTAAGCAGCAAGATGCATTAGTCTTTACAGTAAGATTTTTCATGGCAAAACAAAAACAAAAACAAAAACAAATCCATTCTTTTTCTTCCCTTTCTTTAGCTCTGGGGATGCCAGGCAAGAAGGAGATGATGGGGTAGATAATGGTTACTTTGTAATTTTCTGGAAGATCATGCTGGTTCTACTAGAAGACTTTTACCTACTTGATTGGATGCTCTTCAAACTGAACTCCTTCCATTTGTGATAGTATTTGGACCGTTTCCAGAATATGTTATAAGGTTTTCTTTCCAATTAAATTTTTAGGTTAAAGTTCTCATTTGAATCAGAAATATAAGAAAATTTGTTATAAGCCTTGAAGATAGAAATTGGCAAACCTATGTCCCCCTCCCAGAGGTAACAGGTGGTAGGTTATTAAGAGTTACTTGTTGAGCTGAGCAGTGGACGCACACATGAAGGAATGATCAGTTTTGCCTGGGATGGCTTCAGAAAGAATGAGACACTTAGATTGAAGAAAAAGAATAAATCAGTAATCAACAATAAACAACTAAATTTTAATGTTGCCACTTACCTTAATTTTCTTCATGTAAAATATGAATATGAAATTAGCTCACTTTTAGAAC